>NC_053124.1:33792571-34157571 GCF_010015445.1 Perca fluviatilis
GCAGTTATTTGTTTAATTGATACAAAGCAAACTGAACTGAAAAAACAAGTATTTTGTTTTACTTTCTTTTCATCCAGGGGGGTTTGGGGCTGGGGTTTGACCCCTGTTGATCTGTGTGTCATATCACCAACCCATGATAGCTAGAATTCACCCTGCTACTCCAGATCTACCTACTGTACGGGCTGGCTACAGACTACAACCATCTGCTCCAGATCTACCTGCTGTATGACTGGTTACAGACTACAACCATCTGCTCCAGATCTACCTACTGTACGGCTGGCTACAGACTACAACCATCTGCTCCAGATCTACCTGCTGTATGGCTGGCTACAGACTACAACCATCTGCTCCAGATCTACCTACTGTACGGCTGGCTACAGACTACAACCATCTGCTCCAGATCTACCTGCTGTATGGCTGGCTACAGACTACAACCATCTGCTCCAGATCTACCTGCTGTATGGCTGGCTACAGACTACAACCATCTGCTCCAGATCTACCTGCTGTATGGCTGGCTACAGACTACAACCATCTGCTCCAGATCTACCTACTGTATGACTGGCTACAGACTACAACCATCTGCAAGTTTTGTTTGTAGTGAACATCATCAACAGCTGCACTTAAAGTCTCTTGGGTTCATATGGGACTTGGTTGTTCTCCATACTGCATCAAACACTATTATTTTTTTGTGTTATATTAGTACAGACAACAGTAAGTATCATTACTTAATCCCAGTATATATTATTCTGGTGTACACTGTTGACTTGACTCCATGCTATTGACTATACTTTAGCTTGCCACCTCAAAAACTTTACCTTAATTGCTCTTGTATAGTTAATTTATCTTCTACTAGTTGTACATACCTCCTATGTAATTGAATTATTCTTAATTTGTGTTGCCATACCTGAATCATCCCTCTTGTGAACACTAGGCCTATCTTATCTTTATTCATAACCCTGCTCACAAACTCACCTGAACCTGGGTCATCTGTTTGCCAATATCAATGTTCCTGCTACAGTAAATCCTATAGGCACATTGTACTGCTTCACCGTAGTATGAACCATACACTTTTAAGGTTTTGTGTCAAATATTGTGCAATTTGTTATGAATTACTCATTGTTTTGACAAGGTAAATTAAAGCTATTTACCAAGTGTCAGCTCTGGTAAATTTAATTGTACTGTTTTTTTTTTATAAATGTTATGGAACATGAAAAAACAATTTGCCTTGATCAGGGTTTTAATTTGTTGCAAATGTGAACATGGTTTTAATAATCTGTATCTTATTGCTCTGAAAAACTACAATGATTTAAGAAATAGCAGTGATACTTATCAACATTTATTGAATTGATTGAATATATGGACAGACATTACAGGCACCTATTCATGTCAACAGAGAAAACAATCATTTGTTCTCTCTTTTATCACTTTGATTATCGCTGATGGTGCAGAAAAGGGTGAAGTCCTTGTAGATCTCTGGCACTTTGAGGACAGACCGATCCAGGAACTCTCCACTGTTGTCTTTGTATAGTATGCTCCTATTAAAGACAGATTCATAGACATCAACACGTAATATATTAGGTGTACATAGCTTGCTTTAACATCATTACTATCTTACCTTACCTTCTCTGATTTGGTTTTGTGGACATCAGTAATTTTCTCTCCGAGGCCTGGTTGTGCACCCTGTGAATTTAAGCAAGAAACATAAGTGTATGTAACATGATTTTACTATTATATTATTATTATTTTTACAATTGCATTATTATCAGACTTGCCAACCTTCTTGGTTTGTGCTACTGCTGCCTGTCCTCTGCACACAGGTGAGTGATGTGCTGACTGGCACAGGTCCATGCACATAGTGCAGCTGTGATGCAGCTCAACGGGTACTTCAGTCACACCTGGAAGAAGAGAAAAAAAACCAACAAAATACTTGTTCTTTCTGCTCAGTTTGCTTTGTATTAATTAAAAAATTACATTTAAGTTGCAAATAAAGCATATCATCTCTAGATCTGTTTTATTAGTGGTGAAATTGTACTTAACAGACTGGGTCCGTGTACTTTTTCGTTCATTTGATTTTCATTTCATAAACAGGTATTAAAAATCAAATGGTTATTTGATTTTCGTTTTTAAATCATGGGGATCAGACCTCCGGTGCTGGGTCTAATATTCTAATATTAGCTGCTGCAGCTAGCTAGCAGCTAGCTACCAGCCCTGTGAGCTTGGTCCCCCGGGTTCGCTCCCGGGCCGACTGACTCTGGTCCGTCTGCAGAGCTGCGTTATCCGCTCTAGCTGACCTGGGAATCTACCGGCCCGTGATTTCTTCATATTTTATTTACTTTGCAGTGATATGCTATGCACTGATGTCAGGCAGGCTTGCTGCTGCTTTTAGTCTGAGCCTGTGAGATAACTAAACTTCCTTTGAATATAACGCTGCATATAAATAGACGGAATAAATAAAAGTCCCCGGAAAATAAATATAAGTAAAACATATGTATTTAGGCTATTGAACTATAATGACTAATGCCTATATATGTATTGCCTCATTTATGTATTTCATGTTCCATTTCATAGCCATATTTATTTTGTAAAGGGGGCAAAAATGGACGATCAGTCGCTCAGGAAGTTATAGACTACAGTTTCCCTCAACAGCAGCCGGGACATTCTAACGCTTAACGTGAAAAGCTGAACGTGGTAACTTAATGTACCTAAACAATGATCAATCAGATATCAATCAGTTATCAGTCAACATACGTCCATAATAATTGGACTTTGGGTTAGATTTTTTGACAGTTTTCAGTGGTTATGAGGAGCAATATGAGAGAGAAATTTGGTAATCATTGATCATTGTTTAGGTACATTAAACCACCTCTATTTGTTTCTGGACATCAAGCTAGGCACATATGCTAGCTAGCTAGCTAGGTGCGCTTAAGTTATGTTACTCACCCTGGTAGTTGTGGACATAACTTCATACGTCCCACTTCAAAGCTTTCTCCCGTTTCCTGACGGGTGCAGGTGAAAGTGCGTCGACCATTCTGTTCACATTGTTGACATATACTTATAATAAAGCTATAAACGGGCGCGGGATATATAACCTTGGTTACAGTCAGGTTACAGAGCAGCCGCCCTCAACAGACGTTCTAAAGTAAAGTGAACGCACCCTCAACAGGGTTGGGATCATTTCATTGGTCAACACTACAGCTGGCATTCTATTGGTTGTTGACTTTTGATAGGGTTATAACACACAAAAAATCCAAAGCGCGGGCAGGAGAAATCCGAGAGCAGAAACTTTGCAAGTGAGCAGAATCAGCCTGAGTGCGAGGAGAAGGTTCAAAGCTGAGAGCAGGAAATCTGTCCAAACAACAACATATCTGAGTCCAAGCAGAAAGTTTGAGTGCCAAGCAGAGCAAATCCAACAGCACAAACTTTGAGCACAAGCAGAGCAAATCCAAGCCGAAAGCAGTGACTATTTGAGTGTGAGAGCAAGGTTTTGAGGGAAATTATTACAAAATCTGAACGTAATATGCAGTGAGAAATGCTCTCAAATTGAAAGAATGGCTCTTGATTAAAGATAGGAATATAACTCCATAAACACACTTGTGCGCATTCTTTCTACAATGGAAATCAAATATTCTTCAGAAAGTTCTTCCCAACTCTGTTGCAGAAGTTCCCATAAATGTGTGGCACTTGTAGGTTGCTTTGCTTTCACTTTTCTGTCCAGTTCATCCCAAACCAGCTCAGTGGGGTTTAAGTCTGGTGACTGTGCTGGCCAATCCATGGTTTTAAGCTTACCATCTTGTTCTTTTTTCCTAAGGTAGTTCTGGCATAGCTTGGACTTATGTTCTGGGTCATTATCTTGCTGTAGGATGAACCCCTGACCAACTAGGCGCATACCAGAGGGTACTGCATGGTGCTGCAAAATGCTGTGGTAGCTGTTTTGGTTCAGGGTGCCTTTCACGCGTGGGAAAACTGTGTGTAGAGATAGCGTCAAGATGACCGCATGGAGAGCTGAGTTTAAAACAAGGTGGCCGAATCAAAGATGGCTGTTCTTGTTTCAAGGCCACATGGGTTGGACGGAGGACATTTGGAGGGAAACTTGTCAGAGTCAAATCAAAGAGTGTCCGGCAGGTTTGCTCACTATTAACTTATGTATGTCTGGATGTTTAAAGTCAATCTGTGGGGAGGTTAGTTGCATGCAAGACTGTGTGCTAGTGTGAGTCCTAAACTCATATCAACTTAACAGTGGGGCTAGTTAATAACTTCATTAACAATAAGGATGCAATCGCATGTATGGTCAAAGAAATTGAGGTAATTGAAGCCCTCGCCCCCCAAATATCCAGATACTTACATTGCCACGAACCCCTGCCATCCCCAGCCCAACCCTCTAGGCACATAGAGTAAAATGAAATTCTGAAAATCAAAATACACAGACACTAATTTGGAATATTCAATTTCATTTTTTATTCCGAAACATAAACTCTTATTGAACCATGTGTTATACACACATACTGTACATACATACACAGTGTATGGATGTCTGACAGAGTGCAAACAGGGCATGCACCCCTCTGCTACTGTAATTTCCTTTATGCAGAGAATGCATTTAACAACTCTTTTTTTTTTAATTTTCTTAAAAAAGTCACAGTATGAACGTGTGCATGGACCTTGATTGTAGTCAAGTTTTAGCCAAGACCAATTACAACTGTTTTTACAGCCTCTATCCATCTGTAGCACAAGAAGTGCCTCACCTTCCTCAATTTCCCTCATTCTGCAAATGAATACAGAGTTGAATATTTTAGCAAAACTGTATCATAACGTAGTGCAAATTTCCAGAATGTCTTGTTTATATGCTGCCATATTTCTCGCCCACTCTGGGGTTGCCATAAAATGTAGAATGTTTGTGGGTTATGAAGGATATGGATAAAAAACGTTATGAGAAGTAATGCTTGACGCAATGCTAGCTAGCCAACAGCAAGCAAAGTCTAGGGCAATATTTCTAGACGTTAACCATTGTAAATCCATGGGCATGCACCATTTGAAAAAGACGGTTTGTCACTCACTTTCGTTTAAATGCTTCTCGGTGGCATCAGTGAAAAAGCCGGAACTACCGACACATTACAGAGAGAGACAGAGAGAGAGAGAGACAGAGAGAGAAAAAAAAAAAAAAAAGCCTCTCTCCGAATCACAGCCCTAATCTAGCATTAAAACGTAACTCTTGCCAAAATGCAACCTATGGTGTTTTTGTGAATGTACCCGAGTCAAACTTTCGTTTAAAAGCATAATTAGGACGGAAGCGCCACTTTTAAGATTTACCATATTCTCGTTTTTCGGTCAAATGGTCTTTTGAATGGGAGTGCTAGGGGCACTACTATGAATGATAGCATCAAAATCACTATTTTTAAAACATTAAGAAGGCTCGACACAACATGAAACTTTGCTCCATGTATCACCAGTGGCTCTACACATGAACTCCAGCATTGAGAACATTGTTTGTGTATACAGAGTTTACTAAAAAAAGGTTTTGAACGACCTACTTTAACTGGTGGTATTTCCAGAATTACTGTTGGTGAAATTATAATCAAACCCTCTCAAACCCTCTCAGACCCCCCCCCCCCCAAAAAAAAAAAATCTCTTCGGATCTGCACGATTCACACAAGTCACCCAAACTGACGTGAAAAAAGCGGGAAGCGCAGTTTGCATCCCTGTAGCAAACATTACTTGACTAACAAACATTACAACAGTATAGGCCTTGATGACATTAAATCAAATCAATACGTGTACATTAACAGAAGTTATACAGTTAAGATTAGTGTTAAAGCTTTTCAGTAAATTGGTTCACGTAATACCACTGCAGCACTGCTACTTGGGCGAAGTGATTAGCAGACTCCAACACTGAGCAAACTAGGGGTGGGAGATATGGACAAAAAATAATATCTATCTCTATTTTTGCCAATTTTGCCGATAACAATAAGTAGACGATATCTTTTAGAAATGTCTTTAAAAGTCTGAGTTACTTAATCACTGATGATTATGGGCACAATGTTGAATGAAAACAGTTCTTATTTATTTTCTTTAAAATGTAAGTATTCAAGTAAAAACAATTCAAAGACATAAAATACTAGAACTAGTGTAAATTGTGCAGCATACAAGCAAGATGAAATCATAATAATAAACAAAGGGCTCAGTTCTGTAACATATTGCACACAACCATGTCCTTATTGGAAGCAGTCCTGGAGCTGGGATAGGGTAGTAGGCCAGGTTTTGATAGTCCTACTTGGCTGTATAGTCCTTCTGACCGGGATGTATGCTGGGATCAGGAGTAGTTGGATGTGATCTGACTGGCCCAGGTGAGGGAGAGGCACAGTTCTGTATGCTTTCTTGATGTTAAGAGTATACATGGTCTAGTGTGTTCTTCCCTCTAGTAGCACAATCTACATACTGGAAAAAGCTGAGGAGTACAGACTTTAAGGCTGCCTTGTTAAAGTCCCTTGCTACAATATGGTTAGCAGGTGAGCCAAACTTGTGCCAACGTTAGCATTGGGGGCTATGTAGACGGCAGTAACAGTCACTACAGTGTGCTCTCTTGGTAAATAAAATGGTCTGCATATTACCGACAGCGCTTCCAGGTCAGGTGAGCAGTGCTGGGCAACGATCCTGCTGTTGGTACTCCATTCATTATGCACAAAAATGCACAGTCCTCCCCCTCTGGTCTTGCCGGAGTTCTTGTCGCGATACTGCTGGTAGCTAGCTCGGCCTGCTATCTGCACAGCAGCGTCCAGGATGAAGGGGTTCAGCCAGTTGTTCGTTGCTATGCTGAGTTCCAGCTCATCCATTTTGTGTGCGATGGATCTGCAGTGATGAGGAGGAGGCTTGCCAGTGGAGGTCTGCGTGGTAGTTTCCTTAGCCGGGCTAGCAGGCCCGACCGGCGTCCTCGCTTCTGCCCTCTCTCCCATCGCCGCCTGCCGCTGCCAACGACAATCCACGGAGCGCCCGGTCTGGCTATGTCTTCCGGGATGTTATGAGCTGCCTGGGAGGCTCTCGTAACAGCTGTGTTGTATCGTAGTCCTGTAGTGATTAGTTCAGCGTGGCTGCACTTGTTATTAAGACCTCGATATGGGAACATTACAAAAAACATAAACCTATAAACCGACAGGAGAGCTAGGAGCCGCTGCACAATCACGCGCCGCCATCTTTGTCGCCCCTCCTACCACTCTACACATTAGTGATTGTGTAGAGTTTTAATGCATGTTTTGAAGTGTTTTTTCGAAGTAATTTAAAAAGTCAATACTATCAATTTGCACATCGTTAACACAACAATCACGATATTATCGTAGACGATATATATCGCTCACCCCTGCTACTCGTGGTTTTCCACGGACATGGAGTCTCCAGTCTCGTCCTCAGTATCTGGTCGTTTAAGTCCATCTGGATCTGAGTTCCTGGCTGGTTCTGGTCCACCACAGTCCTCTCCTTTAGCTGCAGGGGTTTCCTCTGTGTGGATTCTCATGTGACGAATTAGGGCTTCCCTGTAAGAGAATCCTCTATCGCACTCTGAGCAGGTGTAAGGTTTCTCTCCTGTGTGAATTCTCATGTGCTTGCGTAAATATCTGTTATTTGAATAAAACTTTTCACAGACTGAACATCTGAAATGTTTTTCTCCTGTATGACTCCGCATGTGTTCCGTCAGATTTGACTTCTTCATAAATCTTTTATCACAAAGTGAACAGTGGTACGGTTTTTCTCCTGTGTGGGTTCTCATGTGTGTCGTCAGACTTCCATTCTGTGTGAAACATTTCTTACAGACTGAACAACTAAAAGGTTTTTCTCCTGTATGAGTCCTCATGTGATTCTTCAAATTTGACATGAAGAAAAATCCTTTACCACAGTCGGAGCAGTTTAAAGGGGGGTCTTCTGTATGGATCCTCATGTGTCGCTCTAAAAGTCCACTCCATGCAAAACCTTTCTTACAGACTGAGCAACTGAATGGCGTTTCTGCTGCATGTGTTATTGTGTGTTTCTTTAGAGTTGACCTGCTTATAAATCCTTTATCACAAAGTGAACAATTGTACGGTTTTTCTCCCGTGTGGATTCTCATGTGAGTCTTCAAACTATCCCTCCGTGTAAAATATTTCTTACAGACTGAGCAACTGATTGTTTTCTCTCCTGTGTGGATTCTCATGTGTGCATGTAAACCTCCACTCTGTTTGAAAGAACTCTTACAGACTGAGCAACTGAATGGTTTCTCTCCTGTGTGGATTCTAATGTGATCCTCCAGATGTCTCTTTTTCCTAAATCTTTTCCCACACTCAGAGCAGCTAAATTTTTTCTTAGCAGCACTGCATCTGGAATCCCTGACAGCAACGTCACCATTCTGCAGAGGGTTTAAACCTGGCTGACGTTCCTTGGTCTCGTCCCAATCTCCACTGTTATCAGTCTCAGGTTCAGAGTGCAAAGCCTGGTCATGAGCAGCCGGTTGTGAAAGAGTTTGTGGAGTTTGTCTTTGATGAGCTGTAAGCTGTAGGCTTCCTCTCCATCATCTTCTTCACTCTTCACAGGGACAGAAGTGAACAGGAACTTGAGATCAACCTCCTCCAGCCCTTGAAGCTGCTCTCCCTCCTGTGTGCTCCACAGGTCCTCCTGTTCCTCTTTAATGTGTGGGGGGGACTTTGTGTCCTCCTGGTCCAGACTGGAGCTCCACTCCTGCTGCTCAGGGGGAACCTCTTCTTTAACCACCAACACCCGCTGTACGTCTCCAGGAAGCACTGAAACACAGATTAAGGAAAACTGACTTCATGCTGTCTAGGTATGCAATGCTGAGTTTCTACTTGCAGCTGAAATAACGGCAGAGCGATTCAATTAATTCCCTCCGCTGACGGTGGCTAAAATGCCCCAATGTTGAGAGGGCAGACTCGCGAACGTGCCGCCAATATATTCTCTTGTGTACACACAGATGCTAGATTTAAAATTGTGGTTTTCTATAGCCTACTTCATGATATGTCTCTGCATGACTGTGGCAACAGCTAGCTTGTGTGGGTTGCCCAGACAGTTGGTATTCCTGGTGAGTTTTTTGTTTCAGTAGTAGCATTGTAGTAACGTTTGCATTGTAGCAATGACAACAGCTGGTTGCTAGCGTTACATAACGTTATTTGAACTAAAATAACTTTGAGGCAGTGTGTGCGACTGGAGTAGAAAACTTACCAAATAGTAACTGATGGAAAGGGATCAACGAAGACAACTAATTGTTTGCTAAATGTGTAGACCGTCGGCATTAGGGCTGGGACGATATACTTTTGTCCTGATTGAATTCACACGTGTATATATGCATTTGTGTTGCGATTTTCATTTATTTCGATTCTATAAGTAATAGGGCTGCCCGATATGAGGAAAATATGCCATATGCGATAACATTGAATATCACGATAACGATATCACTTGCGATACATAAACAGATAGAAAAAGTGTACTGAGTTCTGCTTTCAGTATTCTTCTAAAATACAACAAATTGCTTGTTGAATTTAAAACAAATAGAGAAATAATTTCTAACATTCTTTTATTGAACAAATTGAAGTCTGAATTGAACATAAAAGGCACTACTTATAAAAAAAAGTTACATTTAATTTGTTTTTTTACTGATCTTTTTTTTTCTTTCAACCAACACAAAAAACTTGCGTCTATGGCGATATGTTGCAGCCTTTTGCGATATGTAGATTGCGCTAGTTGATATTGCAAAAACAATATATTGTGCAGCCCTAATAAGTATTGTGATTCGATAGTATTAGGTTTTGCAAGTTTCTTTTCCATCTTTAACAAAAACAAAAGTTGAATAACACACTTCCAGAACAATATACCATGAGACTTTTCTAAAAGTGACTTGTTTTCTGAGAAGAATGCACATCACATTTATTTCATTTGTAAAGAAGAACATAATGTGCATTTTTTTTGCTTTTGGTCTATTTTGCTTGAAACCGATATGATGTAGTCGCCGTCGGATGTTCCATATAAACAATTTATTTAGGTGAATCGTTGTTTAAGTCAACAAACATATCGCAGTGGAGGTGTTGTGTGCTTTGGTACGAAAAGGGTAGTTTACTAATTGGAACGATACAGAGAAGCGTAACAGCATTGATTGGATTTCCAAAAGAAGACTAAGTGGCTAAAATGTATTCATGGCACTATAACGGATAATTATAACCCCACATTTCTTTTGTCTTTTCAGCATTTTAACAAGGATAGATTTGTGGATTGGGCACAGTTCAAGAACGGGTGTTGCATTCTTTGTTACTGAAAGACGGATCTGTTCCCACTTTGTTTGGCCAACCTGGAGCTTCCTCCAGATCGCAACCTGTAAGTATGGTTTGTTTGTTGTGTATTTGTTATGTTTAAAGTGTAAAAAACGTAACTACTGTAACGTTACCGTTGAGCGTTAGTGGTTGTGACTAAGCTGCTTTGATTTAGTGCTCATCTTTAATGTCAGGCCTTGGATAAGATGTTAAAGTTTGATTGTGCGTACTTCTGTTTGGGGATAGTCATGCTTTAAGTTTGGGGATGTAAACAGAAGGTATATTGTTGCAATGGATTCAGTGAGTAAGCTGTAGGCTACCAACCTGAGCCCCTGATTTTTCAGCCTTTATTTGTTGTACATTTAGTCAATAAACTAGTTAGCGGTTAGCAGCTTCCGTTTGCAATGTACCCATGGATGGGAAGTAGAGTTGTTAATATGCGTGATATTTCTCGTAAAGGTGAAAGGTTGTCTAGTGATATCAGATCAGCAACCAGCACGACAGAGTCTGGCTTTGACCTAAAAAATAGCATCAAAGATCCACCCCCTTCTCCAAAGTTGACTCCGAGTTAACTTTTGCAGAACGGTATCAGAGATGCAGTTGGAACAAGCTGCCTGTAAAATCCAACATTAGAGCGTACCGCTGCTGTTTTATAATGGTCATAAATTGATACTAGAGTAGCTACTTTCTTGTTTACTGCTGCAATGAATTTAAAGCAGAGGAGGGGGAAAAAAAGCATCCGTCTCCACAAAATCATTTGAGAGTTTGGTTATTTAACACACAAAGAATGTTTCATTTGTGATATACGGCATCGACCGCTGCGGTCTGCCATTTTTGGACAGAAATGCAGCGCCTCCTAATACATGTGTTTATCGAGGCCGGAAGTTAAAATCATCATTTATCGCTGAATTTTCCAAACGATTTTCAAGCGGTTTGCTTTGCTGCAAATGCCAGACATGTATGTCTGATACAGGATACTTGGTTAAATTAAAAATGTGGCTTTTCAAACCAATAGTCATTATCTTGTGTAGACAGTTACAGTATAAAGCCGCTTCAGTAACACACAAATATAATTTTTAGCATCTCACTGAGAGATGGGACTCTCTGGAAATGATGATGGAGATGCATATACGAAATATAAAAATACATTTAAGTACATACAGGCTTAATTATTTCACCTATCACTCACTAATATATTAACAATTAAATACTTAAAAAAAGGTCCAATATGTAATACATTTACTGTAATTAATCTAAAAATGACCCCAATGCGTCATCAGATATTAAGGAAACACTATAAGTTGAAATACTATCTTTTCTGACAACAATGCTAATGCCAGTATTTTGAAATTTATTTTTTGTTATTATTTTGAAATTTGCGTTAAGTGAAGGAATGTCTGTTTGTGTTTTGGCCTGTGTGTTGTTATCAACTGCCCAGTTTGACAGCCAGGCCGGGTTACCAGATATACCTGTAAACTGTGATGTAAGCTGTAACGTTACTATAGCCATGAAAGCAACAAAAAAACGAACGGGGGAGATAGACTACCGACCAGAAAAAAATGACATGTTTCTACCAGTTGCGTGACCATAGACCTAACAAACCCCGGGTAAATATTGGAGATGTATTTGAAAGATGGTAACAACTTAGAGCCCAAAAGGACGCAGAGTTGGCTAATTTCCTCCTGAACAGGTAGCTAAGCATTAGCTTAAGGCATTTTATGTCATTTCAACATCCGTATACTCACATTGAATTACATAGAGCAGGGGTCTTCAATGTTTTTTAAGCCAATGACCCCTTAACTGAAAGAGAGACAGAGCAGTGACCCTCTACCACATACAGTATATTGTTTAAAATTAAGTTGCATATTAAACTGAGCCTACAATAACGTGTAGGGTGGCCTAAAGCCTTTATATATACCTTTTTTTGCATAGAATACTAAGCTATTACAGTAAAACAGCCTAATAATTGCTGACATTATTTTATAAATCATATTTTAATGTTACACATACACATGGCAGAGTGAATCCTTATCAACTGTATCTGTGGATGGCCTTAGTGACTACCTTACCTATAGGCCAGTAAGCAGCGGGGATTTATATTTGCTATTAATATGTTGGATTCATTTGTAATTTTTGAAAAGAACTTTAAAAAAATTTACAATTATTTGGAGCCCCCCCCCCCCCTGCATTGACTCCGAGGACCCTCTAGGGGTCCCGAACTCCCTGTTGAAGATCCCTGACAGAGTACCCAAGGAGGTTACTCTCAAAAACAATTGAGACACAGGCAGTGAAGTGATGCCGACTGGTCCTGGCTAACACCGCCTAACTGCTAACGTTACCGGAGGACCAGGCAAGCGGGTGGTTTTCAACGTGTAGCCTGTTCAGCGGCCATAGCTGACAACGGTGAGTTATTTTAAGCCAAGAAAAAGGGGGCTGTAAATTGGGAAGAGAGGACCGTGAGTTTGCGGTGCGTTTAGCGATTGTTGCCGTAATTCTAAGCCAATAAAGTGTGTTCAGTCGGGTGGCGAGGACGGCAAAGTAGCTAACGTTAGTGTTATTTTTAGCGGTTCTTGGCGTAAATCTAAGCCGAGGAAGTGTGTCTATTCGTCGGGTGGAGAGGACGGCGAGGTTGTGGCGTTTTTAGCGGTTCCTACCGTAATTCTAAGCCAAAGCCAGAACTCCACATGACCACAGGCTTTTATGACTGTCAATATAGCCACGTTAGCTACTCCGCTGTGCTGTGAAGTAACGTCCTATGTGAGACAAGCATCTAGTAACGTTGTGGATGCTGCGGTCTCAGCCTGGCAACCTCCGTGAACTTCAAGTCTGGGGAGGAGGGTGCCGGGGAGACAACTCTCACCAGTATTTTGAATTTGTACTGCAGTAACTATTTTAAACACTAGCTGTCAGTATTACATATTGCATCTTTAAATAAAAATAAAACTACTGTACCTGTCACAAGCTAGTATTAGCTGAAGTAAGTATCAGGACAGTCCCTTGACTTTATGTTAGCTTAAAAGAAGAATTTATGTTACCTCTTGTGATATTACATTCAACACTTTCGTAACAGTAAAATATTGTAAAACATTTCATGTTGCTTAGTTTCTCATGAACATCCAAAAGAAGCACATGATTTCTATCTACACAAGTTGAGGTATTTCAGTATGAAAACCCTCTTTTTGATTTAATCAAGTATCCTGTATCATAAATACATTACATACATCCGGCATTTGTAGCAAAGCAAAGCGCTTGAAAATCAGTTGGAAATTCAGAGAGAAATTATGATTTTAATTGTGGATAAACCAACTGCCTGGATAGACACACATACAATAGAAGGCGCAACATGTCTGTCCCAAAATGGCGTCCGCTTCGACATATCGCTCAAAACCACTAAAGAAATCAAATGTTCAATCAATGTTTTATTTTGAAATCCGGATGTTTTATTTTGAAATCCGGATGTAGTATACAATGTGTCTCTGCTCCGTTAAAAACAAGACTGAAGACGTTACAAACAGTTCAGTAATGATAACAGCAAAGGGGTTATAATAATACGAGGCAACACTCCATTGGGTCGCCCATACAACATCTGTGCGCAGTCGACTCGCCAACATTTTAGACTGAACTTAAGTGTTTGCATTAATGACGGAGATACGTAAAATATGCCAGTCCTACTAATAAGATTGGATTAATCTGCTTTAAAATGCTAGAAAACAACAATCATGGCATTGATTTAATCGAAACGCCTCCCCTTGCCTTTTTTCCTGTTTGTAGTCATAATAGTGATAGGTAGGCTTAACGAAAAGCTGAAATTGAAACTATAGACTGAACTTGTCAAACTGGCTAACGTTAGGCAACATTACTAACATGCTAGCTAACGCTACACTTTTTCTATATAAACTAGGATTTAGCATAGACCTATTACAGTAAAAGCCGCGCTGATGTCTGAATGCCTCGAAGAGACCCTTTCAAGACAAATTAGGCTCAAGTTGCAGTAACGTTAGTATCTGGGGAGATACGGCTATCATCTTAATATCATATCTCATATTTAGGAGATACAGAAGAGATATGATTCAAGTGTATAAGCTTGTACAAGGAATATATGATGTAACAGAACATGCCTGTCTGAAAAGAGAAATAATTTGTTCACACTCCGTGGATATATTTTGCCTATCAAAAAGGTGTAATGTATAATTATAAAGATTGTCAGTAATTTTTTATGAACTGTTAGAAAATTTCAATCATGAAATGAATGTTTTATGAAAACATGTTAAAATGTGCTCCTAGATCGCTGTCGCTAAACACACCAGACTCCATGTAAATAACCAATACTTTCAGCGTGTACAGAGCCGACATATTTTCACGTGTAAATTGTTAAATTATGCATTCATTTCAACCAAACCAGAGTGCTGATTGTTGGAAAAGTGGAAAAACAACCCAAGACGGCTTTTCGTAGTTTTATTTTGTGTTTCTCAACTTTGAATGAAGTGTGTTTCACGATGATAAAGTCCTGATTATTTACATGGAGTCTGGTGGAGTTTGGTGATTTCGGGGCTGTTTCATGTTAAACTAAAAGGGATCTTACGCTCTAACAGAAAGGTCGACCTCCTTAGAAATCCTTTCCATAATGTTGTCAAGACACTTTTGGCACTTTTTAAAAATAGTAAAGTGGGTGCGCAGTTGCACAACATCTACCAGTGAGAGAGGAAGGAGTAAAAGGTAACAAACCTGCTCTGTGTAACCGAAGCTGAGGGATGAAAACAGCGTCCATTCGCTCCCGTTGTCTCTCGTTCTCCTCTTTTGAACGACAGAGTTCCTCCTCGTACTCTGCTATCGTTGTTTCAAACAGCCCAAATATCTCTTCAGCAGCCGCGGTTAGTCGCTGCTTCACCAACGCTCTCAGCATCCGGACTTTAGACATTTTCACACTATCACAGAAACTTTTGTTTCTACACTCTCTTTGCGTCTGGCGCTTTGTTTGCACCGTTGCCACGCTGCGCTGCTAAGCTACTAGCGTGCTAAGCTAACTTCAGCAGCTCCGTAGCTCCCGGGAGATGAGTGAGAGGTAAACATTCAGAATAAGATGAGCAGCAAAGTCCGTTCAGACAGGATTATCCGGACATATAGAGGCTCTGATGGATCAGTGCTGCTGGAACTTACAAACACACTTTCTCAACACAACTAAGCGACTGTAAAGTTTCAACGTGGGGATATAATGCTGCTCAAACACCAACATCCGGTTCCGCTTCTTCTTCTTTTGAAGTTTTATGCCGGTTTGTAAACAACTTTTTGGTGAGCTTTACCGCCACCTAATGGCTTACAACAACAACTACAACTACTACTAGCGCGCACACACACACACAAACACACGCACACACAAAATGAAACAACGGCAAACTGTCTAATTTGTAAAAAGGTCTGTAAGATACAGTTAACACAACACATTTATACAACCATATGAAAAGTCTGTGCTGGGTTTTAAAGCGCCCATATTATGCTCATCTTCAGGTTCATAATTGTATTTAGAGGTTATATCAGAATAGGTTTACATGGTTTAATTTTCAAAAAACACCATATTTTTTGTTGTCCTGCACATTGCTGCAGCTCCTCTTTTCACCCTGTGTGTTGAGCTCTCTCTTTTAGCTACAGAATGAGACCTCTCACTTCTGTTCCCATCTTTGTGGGGAGTCGCACAGGCGCAGTAGCTTGTTAAGGACTACTAGCTAGAAGCTAGTGCTGCTATTGGTTAGCCACTTCGTTCGCAATGGCAAAACACTGCTACAACACACACGAGTTCACCCTAATCTACTAAATAAATTGTATAGAACTACTTACATGTCCCTCGTCTGCAGCCGAAGTTGGAGAAACAGCTAGCTGATGTGGTATTAGCTAAAGTGGTTAGCACACATCAAATGTTTTGGTCAATGACATAGACGGCCCTGACGATTTTGACCAGCTCACCCGGAGACTGAAGGCAGGATACATTCAGAAACCGTATCTCACTCAAAATAGCATGGATGTTTTTTTCCAAGTTTGTATACATGTGGAAGCATCAGAGACAAAAAATGACACCCCAAATCCCAGAAAAAGTGATTTATTTTCATAATATGGGCACTTTAACTCATTAATAATCTAAAGGAAAAATCACAAAACCACTTCAAGGTCATGCGAATTCATTCAGATTTAGCAATTTGATGATGCATCCACATATAACGTTGTGTAAAAGTGCTGTTAATTACTGTAGAAAAAAAATGACAGTATATTACAGGGTACCTTTTACAGGTTTGTGTTGTGTGTGAATTACAGCAATTACTTGTTAACAGAAAAACAACAATTAATTTCAATCTTGTTTACAACATGATCTTGTATTCTATTTAAATTACAGAAGTTACCTGGCAACTCGAGTTGCCAGCACATCGCTGTTAATACTACACAATACAATATGTCGTTGTAGAACATTTTTACAGCTAATTTGTTTGTTTTAACATTAACAGCCATGCAAATTATGCATATTATAAAGTGTTTTGAATTACACCATTGCATTAGATTCTCTTCACCTGTAAATAAAATCAGAGTCAGAGCTGCAACAGAACAAAACGTTTATTATAATCAATAGAGTGCTACAATCCATATGTAAGCAGTTTTTGACAGTTAAATAAAAATAAATAAATAAAGATTGTAGCTTAAACTGTATAAAAGATTGCCTTTTTTCAGTCTTAATCTGAAAATGCACCTTAATTATTCAAAAGTATTGGTATCGTATTGGTATTATATTGATATTGTATCAGTATTGGCGATACTGGCCCTGTATTTACTTGGTATCGGATCAATACTAAATTTTGCAGTATCGCACACCACTAGAGACTACCACTCTAGTGACGCCTCTCTCCAACTCCCACAGTACCTGCAAGGGAAAGTAGCCTCACAACATGGTAACAGGTCTTCACAGAAGGCAAACGTCAGATGATAGAGTTCTACTGTCTGTCCACTAGATGGTGCTAACTGACCATCTAATGAGCCAAAGATCAGCAAACCAATGTACTGTCAAATCAATGTGCAGTGAGCCATTTAACCCAGATTTATTTATAAGATTAGTAGCCTTGAGCTCACTTTATTGTCTCTTATGCTCCCTTGCATAGTGGCACATTCTTACCTGCACTTCTGTCGTGTTTGTTAAATATCTGTTTAATGCTTTTTTGCACTTTTCCATTTGCACAAACTGTATGCGGATTCTCTACTACAATCGGTATTTATATTTGACCTCTATTTTTTTGTAGACTCTTTATTGTATTTTGTATGTTTATATTTTGCGTATTTAATGTGTAACTCTATGTTGTCTCGCACGTTTTATGCCCTTGTTTTGGCCTGGCCTCGTTGCAAATGAGAATTTGTTCTCAATCGGCTTACCTGGTTGAATAAAGGTTAAATGAAATAATAACATTAAGAAACATTATACAGGCTATCTATGGAAGTACCCTTAAGCATGATCTTATAGGCTACTTAAAATGTGTAAATATGACAAATCAACTGGCCTATTAAAAAAAATACATATAAAATCTGCATTTGTAAAACATGGTTATAGATAATCAGTTATAGAATGCATATACTAAAGCCAGAAGCAGCCAATGTGGGATCTTTAACCTTTAGGCTACAATTTCCACATCAACATTTCTCCATTGATTTTTACGTTACGTTTTCAATTAACTGGTTTTAAAAAAGCTGCTTATTTGTGTTGGAAACTATTAAAAACCCAAACTGTCTTATGTTTATGCAGTGGGGTCACAACTTGATCTGGCTGCCTCCTATTTTTAACAAATAGTTGTGGCATAATGGCACAATGGGTTAGTCTGCTGACCCTCACTTATTTGTTCTAATCGCATTAATTCATGTTTGGTTTTTTATTTATTTACATTTAAACGGGCTGAAAAGCTCTTCTAGGTAAACTTGTTTACTCAAAACAGGCTCCAAAAACAAATAGGTGTATTATATAAAATATACTGAAAATGAAGTTTGTCATGTATGTACAGTAATTGAAAGGGCTGAACTGCAGTTCCTTAAATCAATCGCCATAGAGCCCCATGTTAAAAAAATCTAAACTTCATAACCGAATTAAACATGTTTACAGCCTGGTACAAGAAAACGGTTTTGGTCTCTACAGCTGATGTCACCCAGACAAGGCATTTTTAATTCAAGCAAATATCCTGTTACATAAAAACATGTGTGGCCTTCAGGTAAAAATTCACCCGAAAAATTATGATTTTAATTGTGGATAGACCTCCTGCCTTGATAGACACACATGTAATACATACAGTACACACACACAGTAATACAAAGTAATACACACAGTACACACACAGTACGGCGGCCAATGCAGTATCTACGTTTATCTATCAATGGTACAAGGTAACTTGAATTGTCAAGACTTTTTTTTTTTACTAATTAAAAAATAATGAAAGATTATGTTTATGAGTTTATGGGCTTTTATTTTGAAGGTTACCCACCAATTTGCAGCCGAACCGGATGTTACATTTGAGCAATATGGCTACAAACGTGAGTAGAAACAGTATGGTCGCTTTTGTGTGTTTGTGAGCTCCAGCAGAGCCTCTATAGTCCGGATAATCCTGTCTGAACGGACTTTGTGCTGTTCATCTTTTTCTGAATGTTTACCTGTCACTCATCTCCCGGGAGCCACGGAGCCTTTGAAGTTAGCTTAGCACGCTAGTAGCTTAGCATCGGTGCAAACAAAGCGCTAGACGCAAAGAGAGTTTGCGTGTAGAAAAGGTTTCTGTGATAGTGTGAAAATGTCTAAAGTCCGGATGCTGAGAGCGTTGGTGAAGCAGCGACTAACCGCGGCTGCTGAAGAGATATTTGGGCTGTTTGAAGCAACGATAGCAGAGTACGAGGAGGAACTCTGTCGTTCAAAAGAGGAGAACGAGAGACAACGGGAGCGAATGGACGCTGTTTTCATCGCAACAGGACAGCGGCTGTATTCGGATCTTTACGGTAAGTGAACGGCGCTGGGGGCGGGGGGTCTGGGTGTACTCCCCCAGGGAAGTTTTGAGCATCAACAACTTCATTTCCTGTATTCGGATACACTTTTATGCACCAATTTACGGTGGAAATACTTTTATTTAGCCCATGCGAAGAAGAAAAACACCGATGAAATTCAAAATATATCACAAATATAATAGAAAGTATGTTGTTACGTGTCATTGGGCAATTTTAAGTGGGGATATGGAAATCCTGGCGCTATATTAGCGGTATACTGCGTATACCTGCGTATCACTTAGACTACACCACACTGGTTTACTGCCGGTTACAAACTATTTCCATCATAACTGAACTGTTTGTAATTTTAACGTCTTCAGTTTTGTTTTAAACTGAGCAGAGACACATGGCCTGTTTAATCCCCGGGATATTCAAGTTATCCTGACTTATCCTGAATTTAGCTCTGACTTGGTGGCACAAAAGCAGGTTGAATTAAACCCAGCCAAGTAACCATGGAGATTTATTCTTTGCAGTTAGCCGGCTCCAAAGCAGGCTAACAGGCAGGCTAAGATTAATCCTGGAGTCTGATGTGTTAAATCAGCTGCCGCTCTGATCCGAAATAAACGTGTTTAACAGTTATTCCGTTGTCTTGACGTTGAATGTGTTCTGCTTTATTTTTATTAACATGCATTACTTGTCACTACTGCTGTCACAAGTTTGATTTAAATCTTACTATTACAGTTGTTTAGATGCTAAGAAATGGTTGCACTGGCACCGGAGATGAAGTGGGACAATGCGGAGGAATGCTGCTCTCCCTGTGAAATTTGCCCCGTGCAACGTGGAGAGGCGAGGGGAGGCAGGGGGATCCTCCCACACCGTGTAGCGGACTCTAAAGGAGACTTTTCGCGTCACTAACGACGACAATGGCACCTGACCAAACGTCCGTATTTTTACGAGATGGGAGTGGAAATGTGTTGGAATGCCACAAAGCTTCTTAATCTTTTTATTTTGGTGCTGTCACTTGTCATCTTCGAGCTTGGGAGTGAGAAAAAAAAACATGAATAATAATAGGCTACATTGTTTTACAGAAATGCTTAGTGTGTATTGAAGTCACTTAGGCTACTACTTTTTTCTAGTTTTTGTTCAGTCATGTTTTTTCTGTATGAACATTAATTGTAGAAAGATATTTAGATTTAGTCACAGCTTATAGAGCTTGGTGCATATGGTTGTAAAAGATATTCTTGCATTATGAAGGGTTTGAAATTAAGCCTAGTCGTTAGGGTAAATTTCCCGAGGAACATTAATTCCCTCTGCTCACTTTTAAGGCAAAGTAGGCTAAATAATGATACATTTTTTTAATATAGTGCTTTACAGGCTACTCAAAGAAATTTTACAGTAAAACCAGCACATTTAGCACATAAAAACAGATACAGCAGTAAAACCAACACATAAAACAAGCATATTAAAGCAATTAAAACAGAGTGTACAACTTTGTAAAAATGTGAAGTAGATCTTTTTAAATCCTTACGCATTCAGTCGGTCCGCTATTGTCTGTCGGGCTTTTTCTCTCTGTCTGATAACAACAGCCGTATTTCCCTTTTTGCATATTATATGTTTCACCTCCTCGTAACTTTCCATTAGAAGCTGCTGCTCAGCGGGTGAAACATGTGCTGCACGCGTCTTCTCCATTTCTGCATCAGTAAATCTGTGATCGATACCGTGGTCTATTTAAGAAAGCCGTGCACTTATCCCAGCTATCTACTCCTGGCTTGACATAGCTTCACCTTCTCATCCTGGCTCGGCCAACGTGCAACCGATTAAGCCGCGATGAGCAGATCAGACTAAGTCAAGCTGCGCTTTTTCAGTTATCCTGGATTTCTTTATTCTACTTTTGTGCAACAGGCCCATGGTGTGTACTACATCCGGATTTCAAGATAAAAGTAACATTTGATTTCTGTAGTGGTTTGAGCGATACGTCGAAGCGGCGGCCGTTTTAGGACGGACATGTTGCGCCTTTTTTTTTGCAATTTTGTCTATCCAGGCAGTAGGTTTATCCACAATTAATCCTAAATTCTCGCTGCATTACCAACCAATTTTCAAGTGGTTCACGTTGCTACAAATGCTGGACATGTATTTATGATACAGGATACTTGGTAAAGAGTGTTTTCCTACCAAAATACCATAACTTGCGTCAGGGTTGCTTTGCATTGCGGTGCATTTCACCGCCAGAACGCTAGGGGGTGATAAGTCTGTTGTTATTTGCGAGGTGTCTGCCAGCCAGTTTATGTTAGTAAGCAAACTTTAGCACAGCTGCCCACAAAGTACTGCTTGTGAAAGTGCTAATTTCAAAACGTCACTGACATATAGACAAATGGATAACCCCGTCATTGTAACCAAAATATGTCAGTGAACTAGCATTTTGCTACTCATTACATGTCATTTAGCTGACGCTTTTATCCAAAGCGACTTACAATTGCTATATATATATCAGAGGTCGCACGCCTCCGCAACTAGGGGTTAAGTGTCTTGCTCAGGGACTGATGGTTGATGTATCGCAGTGGGATTCGAACCCTGGTCTCCCGCACCAAAGGCATGGGTCATATCCACTGCGCCATCACCTCCCCTACTCCCCACTGTAGGCTGCTTGAAACACCAATCATCAACACACAGGACGAGTTGACCAATCGCAGTGCTTGCACTCTGCGTCGCCTCAACGCAAAGTGAACATTTTTTGGAGGTGCACATTGAGCTACGACGGAAGGGGGGGGGGGTCTGCGGGGGTACGCTGTCAATTCGATGCAGAAGTATAAATCAGCCTTAACGGTGTGCTTATTTTGGATGTTCATGCGAAAGAAATTCCAAACTAAGCCAGTGTTTCATACAGTATGAGAAATAAATAACTATTTACATGTTATGGCAGTTACACGCCAACCGTCGGCAGAAAAGCCAGTCGGACTGATCAGTCACCCTGAGATGGTCCAAAAAGTGCCTCAGAACACACCAAAGAGACGAGACGCAATACCCTCCATAACAGCAGGCGGAGCTTATCTGTATTGTTGCCCAAAAAATTTAACCCGGCAGCTGATTGGACGAACGCGTCACATGGGTTTGTTTTCTCCGGAAATTCAAAGCCAGACTGTCATGGCGAATCGTTCAGAATCCGATCTCCTATTGTACTAAAATAGTTCACCGAAACGTGTTTCTGAAAACATTTTAAGCGAGAAATAGGCCGTGCAGTTGCTGAATCTGTCTTCATTTCAGATCGACAAAGGTCAGTTTAAAAGATTTTCGTCAGATTTTGAGTGACACCGAGCCGACCGCTCCTCAAGTGGAGTGGGGGCGCGCTGGAATCACGTCACCGCCGTCACGTCGCAGAAAATGTCGAGTGGAAGGAAGAGGCTGCCCAGAGCTGGAGGATGCGCCGCGCGCGTTTATAGTCTGTGTGTGGGAACATTTTGGATTTCATGTTACCTATGATGAAATAAAACAATATATAGAACTGCCACTGTGTGCATGTTTTGTGCAACATGCATTCAATATGCTAATTTTAGCTATATATCATATGCTGAAGTATATTCTGGAGTGTTAAAGATTAAAAGAAAAAATAACAAGAACCGTACAGAACCGAAAACCGTGATACAAACCGAACCGTGGGTTTTGTGAACCGTAGCACCCCTAGCGGGCACACATATGCAGAGGTTTGTTCGTCGACGCAGAAGGTCCAGGGTTTGAATCCGACCGGTGACCGTTTTCCTGCGTGTCTTCCCCCCTCTCTCATGTCTCAGCTTTCCTGTCCAATAAAGGCAGAAATGCCCAAAATTTAATTTTTTTTTAGCAACATCACAGAAGTCACGGAACTCTCCATTTAATGCATGATTTTTTTTTTTTTTTTTTTTTTTTTTTTTTTTTTTTCTCTCTCTCTCTCTCTCCGCCAGTGGCTCCCTCTAAGGAGGTGAAGGCGGTTGCAGGAGGCGGAGGTGATGGAGGAGCCCGGCTGCGGAGCTGCAGCGACGGCAGCAGATACAGCAGGAGACTCAACAACTCGGGCAGAACAAGTGTTGTTTGGCAGTACTTCAAGTCAAAAGAAGGCGATTCAAGTCGAGCTACATGTTCAATTTGCAATGCCGATTTTTCTCGCGGTGGCAAGGACCCTAAACAACACACCACATCGCCGCTGTTAAGACATTTGCGTATAAAACATCCAAAAGAATACGAGTTGTTCATGAAGGACTCTACAGACACCAGCCAAAATGCAGCAACTTCAGGTAAATAAAATGAAAAATACACTGCTGTGGACGTTGTTTACGTCATTAATGTGTTTTACTGTGTTAATGGACTGAGGATGGGAGTAGGATGCGGTATTCGGATTCGGCAGAATTTTTTTTCGGCCCAAAAATCAGGGGCTCAAGTTGGTAGCCTACAGCTACCTCAATGAATCCATTGCAACGTCGTACTTTTTGTTTACATTCCCAGAGCATTATGGGAACTCTAGTTTTACAACTTAAAGCATGACTATCCCCAAACAGAAGTAAGTTGTTGGATGGTGCATTTGTCTCTAGTTTTATCTGAAGAGCGCCACAGTGTCTGACTTTGAAAACCCCTGACTAGGGGAGCTGAGGTCATGACATCACTTCCTGTCTGCCCTCTGTTCCTCTAGCTCCTGTAACTGAACACAATCTTTCATTCAGCATGTTCTTTCATCGGACTTTCAGAGAAATTGAAATCAAAACAAACCAAAGACTGAACCTCAGCCCACATTAAGGAGCCCCTATTTTACTCTTTTTCAGCATCGTATTTGTATTATCGGGGTCTACAAGATGAGGTTTAGATGCTCTGAAGTTCAAAAAACACATTATCTTTTTCACACTGCCCGTTGCTGCAGCATCCCTCTCTCAAACACTCTGTTTGGGCTCTTGTCCCCCCTACCCAAAAAGCCCAGTCTGCTCTGATTGGCCGGTTGGCCCACTCATTTGTGATTGGTGAACCACTTATGGCATGTTCGCACTATTTCAAGTGAATGCAAAAAAAATATATTTGGGTGAGTTGAAATATTTGCACTCCTGCGAGATATTCGCATGTAGATGAGTAGCAAAAGCCAATCGGTGTTTAGAAAAGAGCTTTCTTTGGGAAAAGTAAGCGGGGAAGTTTGACTACCTGATGCCTGTACTACGAAGCAAGATCAACATGCCCTGGATTTATTTCAGTTATACAGTATCTCCCAAAAGTGAGTACACCCCTCACATTTTAGTAAATATTTCATTATATCTTTTAATGGGACAACACTGAAGAAATTACTTTGCTACAATGTGAAGTGTTACGTGTACAGCTTGTATAACAGTGTAAATGTGCTGTCCCCTCAAAATAACTCAACACACAGCCATTAATGTCTAAACCGCTGGCAATAAAAGTGAGTACACCCCTATGTTAAATTCCCATAGAGGCAGGCAGATTTTTATTTTTAAAGGCCAGTTATTTCATGGATCCAGGATATTATGCATCCTGATAAAGTTCCCTTGGCCTTTGGAATTCAAATAGCCCCACATCATAACATACCCTTCACCATACCTAGAGATTGGCATGGTTTTATGTCGGTTAGCCTAATAGCTGGTTTGATTTGCATTGAGAAATGATTTTATGGAATCATTTATGGCTAGCAAACAATTAGTTGTTGGCGTTGATACCTCTCTATCAGTTTGTATCTGGCCCTATCACAAACTATTTGGTACATTTCTCCTCCAGTTACACACTTTGCTGCTCAAAAGTTTAGTTCAAATAACGTTATGTAATGCTAGCAACCAGCTGTTGTCATTGCTCCAATGCTAACATTACTACAGTGCTACTACTGAAACAAATGTATAAAAACTCACCAGGAATACCAACTGTCTGGTTAATCTTTTAATTTGCACTGAATTTTAAAATATAGAGTTTGTGTGTGTATACACAGGATAATATATTGGAGGCACATTCACGAGTCTTCCCTCTCATTGGCTACCCTTCTGCAAAAGTTGATTCGGAGTCAACTTTGGGAGAGCGGTGAACATCAGGGGCACTTTGGCCGCCGTCAGCGGACTTCACTCGTACCGCTGTTCTCATAGGGAATGGTTTAAAATGCTCAGCTCTGCCGTTATTTTAGCTGCCAGTGGAATGTCAGCGTTACACCAATAGATGGCATGAAGTCACAGTTTTCCTCAATGTGTGTTTCAGTGCTTCCTGCAGACGTCGAGCGGGTGTTGGTGGATAAACAAGAGGTTCCCCCTGAGCAGCAGGAGTGGAGCTCCAGTGTGGACCAGGAGGACACAAAGCACCCCCCACACATTAAAGAGGAACAGGAGGAACTGTGGAGCAGTCAGGAGGGAGAGCAGCTTCAAGGGCTGGGGGAGGCTGATATCAAGGTCCTGTTCACTCCTGTCCCTGTGAAGAGTGAAGAAGATGATGGAGAGGAAGCTCAGTCCTCACAGCTTCATCAAAGACAAACTGAACACATGGAAACAGAAGCTGATGGAGAGGACTGTGGAGGAGCAGAACCAGACAGGAACGCACATCCAGACTATATTTTACAACCGGCTGCTCACGACCAGGCTTTGCACTCTAAACATGAGGCTGCTGATAAAAGTGGAGATTGGGACGAGACCGAGGAACGTCAGCCAGGTTTAAACCCTCTGCAAAATGGGGACGTTGCTGTCAGGGATTCCAGATGCAGTGCTGCTAAGAAAAAATTTAGCTGCTCTGAGTGTGGGAAAAGATTTAGCAAAAAGAAACATCTGGAGGATCACATTAGAATCCACACAGGAGAGAAACCATTCAGTTGCTCAGTCTGTAAGAGTTCTTTCAAACAGAGTGGAGGTTTACATGCACACATGAAAATCCACACAGGAGAGAAAACAATCAGTTGCTCAGTCTGCAAGAAATGTTTTAAACGGAGGGAAAGTTTGAAGACACACATGATAATCCACACAAGAGAAAAAAAATTCAGCTGCTCAGTCTGTAAGAAATGTTTTAAACGGAGGGAAAGTTTGACGGCACACGTGAGAATCCACACAGGAGAAAAACCTTTGTTTTGTTGTTCACTTTGTGATAAAGGATATATGTGCAGGTCAAGTCTTAAGTCGCACATGATAACTCACACAGGAGAAACGCCATTCAGTTGCTCAGTCTGTGAGAAATCTTTTGCATGGAGTGGACTTTTACAGAGACACATGCAAATCCACACAGAAGATCCCCCTTTCAGCTGCTCGGAGTGTGGTAAAGGATTTTTCTGCAAGTCAAATATGAAGAAACACATGAGGACTCATACAGGAGAAAAACCTTTTAGTTGTTCAGTCTGTAAGAAATGTTTTACACAGAATGGAAGTCTGAAGACCCACATGAAAATCCACACAAGAGAGAGAGAAAAACCTTTCGCTTGTTCAGTCTGTGAAAAGTTTTATTCAAACAAGAGATATTTACGCACGCACATGAGAATTCACACAGGAGAGAAACCTTACAGCTGCTCGGAGTGTGATGAAAGATTCTCTTACAGGGAAGCCCTAGTTCGTCACATGAGAACCCACACAGAGGAAACCCCTGCAGCTGAAGGAGGGGACTGTGGCGGACCAGAACCAGCCAGGAACTCAGATCCAGATGGACTCGAAGGACCAGATACTGAGGACGAGACTGGAGACTCGTCCAGGGTTGCCACGACCATGGAAAACCTAGCCTGGATGCCAGCCGAACTTAGCCCCGCCCACAACATTTGAGGTTGGGAAGTTCAGGTCTAGACGTGATCCGTTGTGGAGCAACTATGCTCTAACCAGAGCTGTTTGGACCAATCAAATTGTCAGGGCGGGCTTTATACGACAATGGACAAATGATCAACAGTAACGGAATCAACCACGTCACCAAAGAGCGCTTGGATTGAATTCGTTTACAACATGACACGGAAAATACCGCCTCTGTATTTGCTCTGTCGAAGCCTGCCTTTGACTTACAGCTTCTGTGACGTCTGTCTCCGTTGCTCTGATTGGTTGTAGGTCTATCCGTTGCTCTGATAGGTTGTAGGTCTATCCGTTGCTCTGATAGGTTGTAGGTCTATCCGTTGCTCTGATAGGTTGTAGGTCTATCCAATTGAGTGCAGAGGCATTTTCTTTCCTGGTTGGGTTGAAACGCCCCCATAGTCACAGCCCTGTGGAGCAGTATCAGACTCATATTCTGACTAGAATCTGAGTATGACCACGTCAGGCTGGCGTTCTGTCTCTTAACACGAATCAATCCATATCACTCAAGTCTAGCATAAGGCCTGGTTTACTCATAAAGGTCGCCATGCACACAAACTCGGCTACAGTAGTTGACTCTAGAGCCTGTCTGTAACATAGCACAACTGACTCAGCTACAGTCTACCAGCTAAAGCCCTATTCGCAAGGGATTAGTACAATCTGGGGACCTGGTGTGATTTAGAAATCCACACACACACACACACACACACATACACATACATACATACATACACATACATACATACATACATACACACATCTGAGTTTCGTGTGGCGCATTCACACGGAATAAGCAAAGCCTGCTTTTACTTTCAATTTAGCCTACTGACTGACAGCTGAGAGTTGGGTGGCTGGCCAGGGCGAGGCTGCTGCACCGCACACTTTTGTCAGGGTCCCATATCATTTTAGGTCCGGCCCGGTAGAGGTTTATACCTTAACCCCGCTGCGGCGGCCACACAGCATCACCGTCAGCCCTCAGCTCTGGATGCGTCACCCTGTGTATTGTTGTGATTGGTCGTAGTGTTATCCAACTGCGTGCAGTGAGATTTTCAAATGCATGCTTGGTGCCGCCCCTCAAGTTGGGCCATTTTCATCACCCAATGCCCGACCCATGAAGCTTTCGGATTTGGGTCTAGATTTCCAGGCTAGGTCCAGCCAAGGTCGGCCAGGCTGGACCTGGCGTCCGCAGCCCCTTACGATACCATATTCTTCCTTGCGATAGGGAAAATAGGCGCACAGGTAACAAAAACCTCAGAAAAATGATATAGCCTACGACCTGCCGAATCACAGACACGTTGATTCGCACGGGACTAATATTATCACAGGACCCTTGTGTTTGGACGAAATATGGTAGGTCATTTGGGGGGGAATTTCTACTTGACAAATTACAGGCATGGCCGATTTGCACGGGATTAAGATCACGGACAACCCCTGTAATTATTACAAATGATTGGAGGTCGCCAGGTAATACTAATCCCGTGCAAATAGGGAAACGAAACAACTGAAGAACAAAGGAACTTAGCGCCAAGCTAACTACAAGGACTGAAGCTTCCTTCAGCCTGCACGATTGGATTAGAAATTGTGCTTGGGAGAAGGTTATGTTGTAGATTAGAGATCAACCGGTGTAAAAGCACCGCCTACTGACCAATCAATACTGAATTGATAACGGCGTCACAGTTCTTAGAAGAGAGAGAGAGAGAGAGAGAGATGCTCAGACAAGTTAAAACATTTAGAGACCGACAACCCCGTTAACATTGCCTGATGGGTATTTTTATGAAAGATATGGATTTTCAGCGGAGGGAATTACGTATATTTGTCGTTTTCTTCAGCCGTGTGTTGCCAATGTACACATCGGTTTGAATTATGTTTTTATATTTTTTATTAGCTCACACGATCACAAGCCTTGTTTTAAACACATGCTCAGCTCTCCATGCGGTCACAGCTCCGCCATCTTGTCGCTGTCTGTACAAGGCACACATACACACATTCGTTTGCCCCTTTTAGCTTAGATCTTTAAGTTTAGTTAGTTATTGTATTTCACTTTTGATTCATTCATTTTGTGAATAAAAGGTTTGGAATATACGAGCTGTCTATGTAACTTTGTACAAAAGTGAATCTTGCCAACCTCTTCTGCTACGAGAACTCAGAAATCCTTCAACTTTTGCTAGTTGTTGATCTGTTAATCTTGGTTATAATTATTTTTAAAAATGAATCACAATTCTTGATAGTTTAGTATATTTTATGAGACTTAAGTCATTTAATTGTCTTTCTTTTCTTGATGTTTTCAAGTGATGGCCCACAAGAGATAACATAATTTACATTAAATCACATTGTTTAATTACAGTAATTATTCATTATTTTGATAATTATGAATAGTTTTGGATAGCCATTTTAATACTTTGACCATAACATAGTTGGTACATCCAGCGTAAGGTTCCAACGTAATTGTTCCATGAGGCCTGGTTTCTGTGGAGCTAGAACAGTGACAGTAACCTGTGGTATTGAAAATATAAATTGGCATTGAAACAACAAATATTGGTACTGAAAAATGTTGAACTGAAATATAAAACACAAACATCAAAAAATAATAATCTCACAATGCTATTATTTTATTTCACTTTGACATTTTTTTGTATTATGATAGGTTTTTCAATGTCAATCTACATTCTTTCTTGATGTCTGACTTTTTTCAGTAACAGTTTTTTTTTTACACTGTCAAGATTTTTACAATGTCACTGGTTTTCAGTTTCAACTTTCTGTCACTGTTTTGACGTAGGGAGGAGGGGCCTGAGGGGAGGGACAAAGAGGGCGTGGTTTACAGGTAATTTGAATATGATTTGCATACTGTGAGAGACTGCACCTCCACAGGCATCCTCACAGATTACCTATATCTGCAATGGCTTCCACAAGTTCACCTGGAACCTCCAAATCTAAGTAAGTCTGTTTATCTCTGCCATTTTTTTCACTTAGAAGCAGGCTGGTTTAGTGTTAACTTTTAATGTAGGCCTAAGCTGTGTTGAACAGAGGTTAGAACTGTTCTCTTCATCCATGGTTAGCACACGTCAGCTGTTACTGAAAAAAAGTCAGACATCAAGAAAAAATGTAGATTGACCTTGAAAAACCTATCATAACACAAAAAAATGTCAAAGTGAAATAAAATAATAGCATTGTGAGATTATTATTTTTTTGATGTTTGTTTTATATTTCAGTTCAACATTTTTCAGTACCAATATTTGTTGTTTCAATGCCAATTTTTATTTTCAATACCACAGGTTACTGTCACTGTTCTAGCTCCATAGGTTTCCATCAACTTTAACAACCAGATACTGAGGCCCAGCGGTGGAAAGTAACCAAGTACGTTACTCCAGTAGGGCATTTAAATGTTGAGGTACTTGTACTTAACTTGAGTCTTTTCTTTTCAGGCCACTTTCTACTTCTACTCTACATTTTAGAGAGAAATATTCATTCTACATTCATGACAGCTTTAGTTACTAGTTACTTTACTAATATACTTCTTCCACTATTGCTGAGGACAAGAGTGGAGACTCGTTTCACCATAATTACTTCAGTTCAATGTTGTAAAAAAAAATAAAATGTACCCAACTTTTGGGAAACTAGGCAGTGTGTTGCTTTGGAAAACACAACCGTTTTTTTGTATACAGATGTTACCTTAATGACTTTAATAAAAATATACTTAAAGATTTTTTTACATCGGTTTCCTTAAAAAAATTGGTAGCTAGTTTTGAGCCACATTTACTCCATTTGAAGGAAATAGTTTTTTCCACTTTGTTTCAAAATAAAGGCCCAAATGATGACCAGATTTTGTTGAGTCTGTTTTTACCATAAATTACTGTGTAAGGGCTGTTTGTTGCTAAAATTACTCTTTTTAGGACAGCTAGGGGAGAGAGGGTGGGGGAGACGTACAGGAAATCTTCACAGCTCGGACTCAAACACAGGACCTCTGCGTCGAGGCACAAGCCTCTCAGAATATGTGCGCCTGCTCTACCCGCTGTACCAACCTGGCCACTGAATTATTTAAATATAACTGACTTTTTTTCTGCTGATGAAGAAGAAAACAGTAAATTCTACATGAACTGGATTAAATAAGAACATTCAAGAACTTTTTAATGTGCAATGTCACTAAAACAGGCAAAGGCATTTTTTAAATAAATCAAAGTCCTTAAAACAAAACGTCTTCACATATGATAAAAGTGATACTCTTTGAATAGCCTACTACTTGCTTGATGAAAAATATAGAACGCTGAATTGGAATGATTAAATATGTTTATGGGCTTTTATTTTGAAGGTTACCCACCAAGTTGCAACAGAACCGGATGTTAGTATTTGAGCAATATGGCTCCTAACGTGAGTAGAAACAGCAGCGTGGCTTTTTTGTGTTGAATGTTTGTGAGCTCCAGCAGCACTGATCCAGCAGAGCCTCTATGTGTCCGGATAATCCTGTCTGAACGGACTCTGTGCTGCTCATCTTATTCTGAATGTTTATCTCACTCATCTCCCGGGAGCTGTTGACGTGTTCTTAGCAGGCTAACAACACGGCGCTGTTTGAAGGCGAGCAAACTGTTTTTCGCGGAGTTTTGTGTGTAGAAAAGGTTTCTGTGATAGTGTGAACAATGTCTAAAGTCCGGATGCTGAGAGCGATGGTGAAGCAGCGACTTACCGCGGCTGCTGAAGAGATATTTGGGCTGTTTGAAGCAACGATAGCAGAGTACGAGGAGGAACTCTGTCGTTCAAAAGAGGAGAACGAGAGACAACGGGAGCGAATGGACGCTGTTTTCATCCCTCAGCTTCGGTTACACAGAGCAGGTTTGTTACCTTTTACTCCTTCCTCTCTCACTGTTCTCACTCTGTTTATACCGAGATCAGACCCGCCGCCAGGACAACAGGAGAGCGGCTGTATTCTGATCTTTACGGTAACTGAACGGCGCTGAATCGGTTTAATGTTTCTGTTTGGCCAAACGAGTCCTGTTTGACTACAGCCATGCTAGAGACTCGCGATTCATAAGTTAAATTAAAGAGTCGGTTGAAAGATCCGAGTGAGTCACGACTCAGAGGTTTGTTTTCAACAGCATTGCAAACACAGTGTCTGACTTTGAAAACCACTGGTGTAGGGTGACACTGGAATCAATTGTCGCTCCCATCCCGATCACGTGAAAAAATCCCGTCCTGCTCCCGTTACGTTCCCTATGTTGTCTAAAGTTATCAGACTCTGCCGACTTTTTTTCTGCAGCTCAGAGCGTATTTTTGAAGTTGAAAAAAGTTACACTGTTCTGAAAAAAACGTCCTACATCAAGTGTTTGTTTTTTTTTTTTTTTTTTATATCAGCCGAGCAATGACAAGCGGAGTTGCCAGACCTGTCGTTTCCATAACAACAAAAAAACATGGAGTCGGAGGCGAGTGATATGATATGACCGGGTGCTCCATGTACAGGGAACTCACTTTGTTTTATCTAACGTTAGCACCTCTCTCTCTCTCTCTCTCTCTCTCTCTCTCTCTTCTTTCTCTAGCTAGTGTAGTATCTGAAGAGCCTATAAGGTTAAAGTCTGTATAAAGCTCAAATGTGCTGAGTCAGAGTGCATATTGACTTTGTATTCTCCGGGTTCTGCAGGACTTGTCATTGATGCTGGAAACTTGATGTAATAAAACGTTTATGATCAAGTACAGTGTCAAGCGGATTTCCTCTCTACACAGCATCACAGCATCGCTACACAAAACACAACACTAGCTCCACATCTTTCTTTTATCTAATGTTAGCAGCTCTCTATCCCTCTGTCTCTGTGTTCTTTCTCTAGCTCCCTTCACGCTTTGTTTTATCTAACGTTAGCACCGCTCCAAATAGCGCTCTCGGAACCTGTAACGTTACCTTTTGTCATAGCAAAAAAAGACGCTCTCGGCTGCTTTTTGGATGAAAAACTCTGCCAGCCTTTTTTTTTCACCACAAAAGTCAAGTTTCCTTTCAAAAAACTAGCCCAAGTTAGCATGAAGTCACCATTTTCCTCAATGTGTATTTCAGTGCTTCCTGCAGACCTCCAGCAAGTGTTGGTGGTTAAAGACTCAGTTCCCCCTGAGCAGCAGGAGTGGAGCTCCAGTCTGGACCAGGAGGAGCCAGAGCCCCCCCCACACATTAAAGAGGAACAGGAGCAACTGCGCAGCAGTCAGGAGGGAGAGCAGCTGGAAGGGCTGGAGGAGGCTGATAACCAGGTCCTATTCACTCCTGTCCCTGTGAAGAGTGAAGAAGATGATGGAGAGGAAGCTCAGTCCTCACAGCTTCATCAAAGACAAACTGAACACATGGAAACAGAAGCTGGTGGAGAGGACTGTGGAGGAGCAGAACCAGACAGGAACGCACATCCACATTCAGAACCAGATACTGAGGTAGAGCAACATGACATCATGACTTCGCGTAAACATAAACGCCACTTTGTAAAGCCAATTGGCGTTTTATCTGTACGCATTTTGAGCTATCCGCGTGTATGTCTACTAGGGCTGTCCCAAACGATTATTTTTTAAACGATTAATCTATTATTATTTGATTATTTTTTCAATTAGTCGACTAAGCTAACGATTAATGGAACGATACATTTTTCAATTAGTGATTCTTTTTTCAATTAGTGATTATTTTCCCATTGCTCAATTATTAACAATTTACACAAAACAAATTTTCAATAAGGTTCAAATCTATTTATTAAAATAGTTTAACACTGCACTGTTCAAGTAAAATGAATTTGTAGTGCAACCTGAAGCCAGGTGTAGGCTATCAATCCAACCACAAAATAAAGTCACTTTCAGGAGGAATACAAAAATAAAAGCTTAAAGTAAACAGAGCAAGTGCAAAAAGAGTAGCCTGTATTTGCCTTTTTTTTTTTTTTTTAAAACAGTAGGTAAAATAATGAATAAGCTCTTGTTTAACATCCAAGCTCTTTTCCCTTTAATGTAACTTTAATTATTTGTATCTAAAGGCTGGTTAAGCACTGTAGGGAGGAGAAGTTGGACAGTTATTGTTGTCTCGTTCCAGTGATTGGCACATCTGGGTGATGGCGTCGGATATGCGATAGCATGTTAGATGTATTTCCTCTCACATACCCAACAACTGCTGACACACAGTCCTCGTCTTACCCACCACTCTCTCGCCTGTAGCCTACTACTGGAACTGACCCGAAGACCCAAGTGTTTGAGGCGGGGAGGGCATGACACGGGAGGCTCCAGGCCGCAGCCGTACAGTCTCGAAGGTTTCCCAAACTCTTGTGGGTCGCCACCACTCGCCATACTCGTCCTTTCGTGCTGCTATCTCTGACTCACTCACTGGACCATCGACCTGACAAAACACTGCATGTAGGCGGAGGAGCTCGGCTAGCTTCAGAGCTAAGGCGGGGCTACAGATCAGGTGTCCCTAGAACCCGCATATCTAACAGTAGTTCCGCTTTACATCAGTAATCGACATTAATTAATATGCACGCAAGTTTTATTTATTTGTTTTATTTAGTGATGCGTCGATGCAAATTATTTGTGTCGACGCGTTTATGTAATCGATGACGTCGACGAATCGTCCCAGCCCTAATGTCTACGCCGTTAAATGTTCGAGCGAAACGGCCCATCACGTCCGCGTGGATGCCAACACTACCTAGACCCTCTTTCAGGTGTCGGGAATGAACGAAGCAAAATTAAACCTAACGAAAGGAAGAAATCCGCGGATGTGATTCCTTCCTCAAATCGGCTAGCTGCCAGCTTGAAGCTAGAACTAAGCACTTGTGGTAAGGTGAGGTACTGGATTTCAGTGTTTCCCACACATAGACTATTGTGTGGCGGTCCGCCTCACTATCAACACCGGCCGCCGCACATTGCGTTTCGTTATTTTTTTTTTAAATGCTATTTAAAATACGTTCTTCTGCATTTCCTTTCCCTGCTCTTCTCCGTCTCTCTGTCATTTGTGTCTCGCTCACACACACAGCTCATCCCACCGTGCGGTGGTGGGTTTTTTTAAGCCCCGAAACGCCACCTTCCAGGCACCGCGGCAAATGGTTATGTTTAAGGTTACGGTGAGGGTTAGTGCCTGTAAGGCGACGTTGGAGGCTTTAAACACCATCGATCCCACTGTGCACACAGCGTCTGTCTCCATCAAGGAGAGAAGACGCCTGGCGAAAGGTTGGTATCTACTATCTCGTGAACACCTTTACACAATCACACATTCACAATCACCGAACCGACTCTTAGCAAACAAGCGATTGTGCCTGCTTTAGAAAGTTAACTAGTCGCAAGTTTACGGTAAAATGGAGTTGGGTCGTCGAGGTCAAAACACTATATGTAGCAGCTGTGAATCAAATGAACGTATTATAAATAATGTTGTAATTTTTTAGTCTTACACTGAATGTTTGCTGCTTCAATCCAGATGAGTATTGAAAAGTATTTACCGCGACTGAAAAAGGCACGTGTTGAGGATGAGGACCAGCCTGAACCGGAGGTATCAGTCTGAAACAGAGCTCAACAGTCTGACCAGTGGAATTAGTTAGGTTATTAATTTGTTTACAATATTTTCAGGCTTCAACCAGTGAAAGACCGGGGAGAGAAAGACATAGATTCGTTAGGCATTGAAGTAGGAGAGGACAGCATCCAACTGCGTGTCCTCCTCAGTTTTTGTTGGCAGCATTGACAAATACCCTGAACTGGCAACTCAAGTGCTGCTACTTGTGTTTGAGAGACCATAGTTAATGTTGAACTATCATAAAATCAAATACATTTGATATGACCCGGCCCTAGTGGAGACCTATGAAGGCAATCAAAGAGATGTTCAATATGTCTATGATGTCAGTATACTCGATATCTGCAGAAATATTGGGCAATCACTAAATTAATAAATTTTATGAATCTTTTATTTTTCAGAAAATGGCAAAGAGAAACACGCCGGCCAAAACCAGGGCACAGAAGCGCCTCAACTCCTTTAAGTTGAAGAGTGCCGAGTGGGCAAAGGGGATGAGGCGCAACAGGAATGTAAGCCATTTTTTAGACGACATTGAGGTCACAGTAAGTAACTGTTTTTCTTGAGGATACATGCATGACACATATCCCTCCCTTACCTAGCTCCTGTGCATGTGTGTGACGCCCAACAAAGATGGAACAGAAGTGACATGTCTCACTCTGTAGCTAAAATGGAGAGCTCAACACAAAGGGTGAAAAGAGGAGCTGCAGCACAACAAAAATATGTTTTGTAAAAATTAAACCATGCAAACCTTTTCTGATATAACCTCTTAATACAATTATGACCCTGAAAATGAGCATAATATGGGCACTTTAATGATAAGTATTTTCCGACTACTCCCAGATATTTCATCAATGACATGACAATGAATGATTCTTCACCTCTTTCAGATGGAGAAAATGAAGGCCCTTGGGCTCAGACCCCTCCTATTTTATGGGGTGTATGATGAAAAAAGGTCAAGATACGACACAAAGGTCATCTGCCCTTATAGCACGTCAAATGAGACAGAAGTGATGCTGAAAAAAATTAACATGCTTTACAGTGTTCTTTTACAAGGTATGGTTTGCTTGCCAACATTTATTTGACTTCACACTAGATCTGACTGAACTACCAAATAGTACATGCACAGAGGTCGAATAAGCAGTTTTCTAGCACTTGATCTTTGATGCTGCTATAATGCAAGCTCATTTTGATCAAAGCATGGATATTCAATTCAATTTTATTTATAGTATCAAATCATAACAAAAGTCATCTCGAGACACTTTACAGATAGAGTACGTCTAGATCCCACTCTATAATTTATAAAGTCCCAACAATTTTAGTAATTCCCCCAAGACACATAGTGCGACAGTGGCGAGGAAAAACTCCCTTTTAGGACAAAATCACAAAATGCAATTAATATGTCTGTGCCACATGAACAGGGCCCTTACGTGTCAACAAGATGCATTTTCAACTCAGACATTGTTTAAATTTACCCACTCTGTCATGATCCTGACGGTGGGTTGCTTGCCTTGTTAGCTGCTAGCTGTTAGCTGCTATCTGCCGTCCGTGATAAATGTGTTCAGCCAGGCTTTCGTAAAAAAAGTGAAAAATAATATTGCCTAGAGGAAGCATATATAAGGAGAATAGAACTGGTCCAAGCACTGAGCCTTGTGGAACGCCATGGCTAACTTTAGCGTACCCTGTACTCGTAAATTGAGATCGAGCAGAGGATATACATACATAAACAAATGTAACGTCAATTGAGTTTTACTACCCATGCCAATTTCATAATTACAATGAATTTGTTCTCAGACTAATGGGTTTATTCTTCTGTGGAGATTGATACATTGGCATGGATACATTATTGTTGAGATATAAATGTTTTTGCATGGTTAAGATTTACTTTATCGTCCCTATGATAGCATGGACTCCAGAGGATGAGGGGAGGAGGCGGGGAGAGAAGAGGAAGGGGAAGAAAGGTAACCTGCACTTTTTAAACATACTTTTTGTAAAAGGTATTGCTTGGAAATGGTGAACTTCTAAAATGTATTTAACACAGGAAACCGGAGAGCTGTGTCAGGAGTGGAGAGGGCTGCTGCACCTCTGAGTGGAGAGGAGGGGGCTGTAGCTCTTGACAGTGGAGCCGAGGAGACTGTAGCGCCAGAGGGAGGAGACCGTGAACCTACGTTTTCAGTGGTAGGAATCACTGATTATGAGTGGGGGTAGGGCTGGGCGATTAAACGATAACGATATGTATCGCGATAGACACGTAATCAATATCAATAGAAAATGCGTTCGATAAAACGTTCGATAACTTGTTTTTCTTCTTCGGAAGAAACCAGAAGTTGCGAAGCAAGTTTGGTTGCATGAACAAAGGCACTCACTCTCTGGTAACCTAGCAACGTATGGAGTGACACTCTAACAGCCAATCATGTAACAGTATCATGTTTGGTTGCGCCACATCGCTGTCTCGTGTTGGATTCTACAATAACAGAACCGGCGGCGTGGAGCGATAAGTGGAAAGTGAGTGCCGCAGCGGGCGAGGAAATTGTTGATAAAACAAAAAAGTAAAACAGGAAAAGTCAGTATGGCAGTTTTGGGGATTTTATAAGTCTGACCGTCGTCCCCACCAACACTACCGCAAACTTGTTTTACCACCTTAGCCGCGCTCACACTTTGGAGCACAGCCGTATTCGCCAGCAACATCCAACAACATCCAACAACATCTGCAGCTGCTACACCGCACAAGCAGCAGACCGCCATGGAGAGGTACTCTGCATCAGCGCCTTACTAAACGCTACAAAGAAATAACGGAGGCAGACGTGCTGAGCACTGTCCAGAAGCCAGGTTACCAACCTAGCACTAAAGCTGCAGAAAATAGTTCTTCTCAGGTTTCAGGTTTCTCTATGTTTATATTTAACACTTTGCACTATGTTATTACACCTTATTAAGCAGTTCTTACTTATTCTTTCTTCACTGTGATTTTAGACTTATGTTTACATTTTAATTATTTGAGTGTTTTCCATGGTTGTGCTGACTTTTCTGCTTTTATAACTGAGGGGATTATAATCAGAGGAAGGTTAAGTTTAAAATAAAAATGTTTAAATTTAATATATTTTTCTCCTGGTCCTTATTTTAAATAGGTCATAAAAATATCAATAATTATCGATATCGACCGATATGAAACACTTATATCGTGATACAGTTTTCAGCCATATCGCCCAGCCCTAAGTGGGGGTTTCCCTGTTCATTTTATCTGTTTTTGATTGATGCAGTTAATGTCATTAGACACGCACCTGTTGCCATTTTCTGGTGCGTTTTCAATTTCCGATTTTTCATAGAGTTTGACCTGCCTATACCAAATTTGGCCGATTTATCATTGTTTTGAACTACTTTACAGCACACACAAATATTCAGTTTTCATTTTTTCTTTAATAAAACAATTTACAATTATATCATTATTTCACACTGTGTATCACACTGTATACAAACCATATTTATCTTTCTATTTTTATATATGTATATAGCGTCTCAGAACTGTGCACCTTACCCCCCCCCCCTTTTTTTTCTTTTGCACTACTTATTTGATTCCATGTTGTTACATTTCTCTTATGACGTGTTGACACTGGAAAAGGATTTGCTTCAGTCTTGTGTGTAGGTGTATAATGACAATAAAAGGCATTCTATTCTACAATAGCAATAGAACCTGCTTTACAATATCCAATTTGGGTAGCATTGTGGAATGTGTTGCTGCTGATGCTGAACATGCTTGTTACTGTTTTTATCTTATCGTGTTTTTCTTTTTATGTATCTGCCTAGGGACAATAGATGAAAATTAGTTACGGTGCTAACTCTAGCATATTTACATTGTGTACTTGTACTGATGACCATTAATATGCACTGTCCTATCTAAATAAGCAATTCAATTAAATAAATGTCATATTGCCATGCTTACTCATAGATCCATCAATTTAAAAAAGCCAAAAAACAACTGGTGGAGAGGCTGCTGTGGTTGACAGAGGAGAGGAGTCTTCACGTCCAGTGGTAGGAATTGTCTATTATTAGTGACTGTTTTTTCTTAATTTTGTTTATTTCTTTGTTTTGGCTATCACATTTATTCAAATTGAGCAGACATAAATTGCTGAGCCTTTTCCTGGAGTAAATGGGCCTTACTCAAATGTAGGGTTGAGTATCGTTTGGGTTTTTTCCGATACCGGTGCTAAAACAATACTTTTAAAACGGTGCTGGTGCCTGAACCGAAATATATATATATATATATATATATATATATATATATTTGTATACAATATTAAAAAAAGGATTAATCTATTATTTGATTATTTTTTCAATTAGTCGACTAATCTAACGATTAATTTTTCAATTAGTGATTATTTTTCCATTGCTCAATTATTAACAATTTACACAAAACAAATTTTCAATAAGGTTCAAATCTATTTATTAAAATAGTTTAACACTGCACTGTTCAAGTAAAATGAATTTGTAGTGCAACCTGAAGCCAGATGTAGGCTATCAATCCAACCACAAAATAAAGTCACTTTCAGGAGGAATACAAAAATAAAAGCTTAAAGTAAACAGAGCAAGTGCAAAAAGATTAGCCTGTATTTGCCTTTTTTTAACAGTAGGTAAAATAATGAATAAGCTCTTGTTTAACATCCAAGCTCTTTTCCCTTTAATTTAACTTTTAATTATTTGTATCTAAAGGCTGGTTAAGCACTGTAGGGAGGAGAAGTTGGACAGTTATTGTTGTCTCGTTCCAGTGATTGGCACATCTGGGTGATGGCGTCGGATATGCGTTAGCATGTTAGATGTATTTCCATTCACATACCCAACATATGGTGGCCGAGAAGGGTCACAACACATACAAACGCCACAACAACTACATATTCAGAAAACAACTCCAAATTCAGAAAACGCATACAAACGCCACAACAACTACATATTCAGAAAACAACTCCAAATTACAAAGACGACAACGGAATTGTTTCCAGGGGACCAATAATCAGTGACGGACCCGCATCCATCCGGTTGTTTTCGCACTAGCTATCTGAATCCGATCTGAATGTGCGTTTTTGTTGTCTATGGCTACAAGAGGACGAGGTAAGTGTTTCTCTTTTATTATGACAGACTTGTCGATGTGCTCTGATACCGAAGTGGTTTTGTGTGTTTTCAACGTATTAAGTTAGTGTCCCCATAACGTATTAGTCCACACAGATAATTGTTAAACTTTCTGCCAACGTTGTTAGCTGGAAACTAGCTGGCTTCCTCGCTTCTGGTCACTAAATAGATGCATTACCGGCGTTTGTATATTGTTGTCCTGATATCTGAACTATTTATTTATTTTTCAGATTGAAATGTACTGTCCGTTTTGTGGTGTGCAACTGGGGGACGCTCCCAAGTTTTGCCCGTTGTGTGGTCAGAACGTGGGGTTCCTTACGGAGCGTCAGCCTACAGGTAACATCCCCTTACGATGCTCCTATTTATCAATTTATCAACCCCCATTAAAGCATATTAGTTATTATAATTAATCTTTGTGTGTGTGTGTGTCCATAACTTTAGATGAACCCTCAGAGGATGACCTAATACGTGCCTACTTCAGAAAGGACCACTCCAACGAGGTTATTAGAGATTTTTTGGAGACAAAGCATGGGATTGTAATGAGCCTGAAAACTCTAAAAAGAAGGCTGAAACGGCTAAACCTAAGTCGGAGAGCAAATTACACTCCACTGGAGACTGTGAATGCTGCCATCACTACTGAATTGAATGGCTCAGGACAGCTGTTGGGCTATGTGGCAGACCCTGCGACAGAAGCATTCACTGACAGTAAGACGAGACAATGTCATGCAAGCCCTCAGATTATTAAATCCAACAGGAGTATCTCTCCGTCATAGGCGCAGATTTGTTAGGCGATCCTATTGCGCCGCAGGACCCAATCAGGTGTGGCACGTGGATGGCTATGACAAGCTCAAGCCCTTTGGGATTGCCATCAGTGGCTGCATCGACGGGTATTCAAGGCGGATTATGTGGCTCAGTAGTGGCAGCACCAACAATGACCCTGCAGTAATAGCTCACCATTACCTGCAGTGTGTTTCGAGCTGTGGCCTTCCGGCTCGTCTTCGGACAGACTGTGGGACAGAAAACGGAGACATGGCTGCCATCCACTGTTCTTTAAGAGAGGACCACACCGATGAATTTGCGGGTTCTCTCAGCCACATGTATGGCACTTCAACTGCCAATCAAAGGATTGAAAGCTGGTGGTCCTTTTTCAGGAAACAGAGGTACGTTTTTAGATGTTATAGAGGGTGTGAAATAGAAGACTTGCACACATATTTTTCAATACTGTTTATTTCTGTAATCTTGGCACCATACAATGCTGACTTTGAAAATGTAGGCTTACATACATGAATTAGGCTGTGTACTGTCGATTGTGCAATAGTTATTACAAGTAAAAGGATTAGTGTGCGTGGTTGTTTCAAATTGTAATAACGAGAAACCAAGTGTTGACAGTCCAACATTCTGCTGGTGAATGCAGTGCAGAATGTTGTTTTCCAAGACTGTCACATAATTTATAAAGTATTTGTGTTAAACATTTGTACAAAACTGAAATCACTGTGTATACTTTAACTCCATTATTAGGACACAGTTCTGGATGGATTTATTCAGTGACCTGAGAGAGAGACACTACTTCAACGGCACCCATGAACACAAGTGCCTTGTACGGTATGTGTTCCTGGGCATCTTTCAGAAAGAGCTTGATGAGCACCGAGAGCTTTGGAATAACCATACCATCAGGCCTGTCCGTCAGTCTCTCTGTCCATCTGGGAAACCGGAGACCATGTACCACCTGCCTCACAGGTTTGTATGTAGCACCTGTATTGTCATTTTCAATAAATGTTTGGTTGTTTTCACTTGTGTAGGTCTAATATTGATTACCAAAGCCAACATGATTGATGACGTGACTATACCCTAGCCTTTGAGATTTAAATACTATTCATAATGAGTTCACTGTTTTCTGTGCGGCCTTAGGTTTGGTGGAAGGGATTGTGGATTCCCAGTGGATCCCCAAGTGTTACAGGAGTTCAAAGACCTTCTGCCACCCACGAACAGTTTGTGTGGAGATGCTAACCTCCAAGCATATTTTACCAACTTGGAGAGACAGAGCCAGCTCGCTCCACCCATAAACTGGCCAGCTGCTGTTGACAACTACATTAGACTTAAGGAAATGGCTGGTCTTTGAGAGAGAGAGAGAGAGAGAGAGAGAGACAGACACAGACAGACACACAGACAGACAGACAGACACAGACAGACACACAGACAGACAGACACACACACACACACAGACACACAGACCGACAGACAGAGACACACACACACAGACAGACAGAGACAGACAGACAGACAGAGACACACACACAGACAGACACACACACAGACAGACAGAGACAGACAGAGACACAGACGTCCTCCTCGGAGAAGGGACAGCAGCTAAATATGTATCTGCCTGCCACAACCTGAGGGACTCACTACTATAAGATTGTACAAAATTGTTAAGTATTACATTGTGTTTTCTAATGTTGTATGTTTATGACACTGTATAGATTATATGTGACACCTACTATATGTATTGTGATATGTACTATATGTATTTTCTGTAAACTGCTTTGGCAACATGTTTTCTTTGTTCATGCCAATAAAGCAAATTGAATTGATTGACAGCATGGTGTACTGATATGGACACCTTTAATGTTTGACACATGGTTAAATTAAAAGCAAAGATATGAATAGATTGCAATGACTTTCCCTTACTTTTTCACCATCACAATGTATGTTTTTGGGGTTAACCTAGTATTGATAAATACGGTATGCTGAAGCTAATGGTGACTTTCCTGCTAGATTGGTAACATTTCATGACCAATTTATGCGACAACAAAAAAAACTTCATTCTGACAGCCCTTGCAAAATATTTCAATTCAATTTTATTTATAGTATCAAATAATAACAAAAGTTTTCTCGAGACACTTTACAGATAGAGTAGGTCTAGACCACACTCTGTAATTTCCAAAACCCCAACAATTACAGTAATTCCATCAAGAGCAAGCATTAGCAGTGGCTATTGCGACAGTGGCAAGGAAAAACTCCCTTTTAGGAAGAAACCTCGGCAGACCCAGACTCTTGGTAGGCGGTGTCTGACGGGCCGGTTGGGGTGTGATGAACAGTGGCGTAATAGTCACATTAAAGGTCACAGTGACGTCGAAGGTTATCGTGGAAGTTCATGTCATAGCAGGGCACATCGTGTCATACTGAGTAGTGCTGTCCCCTATACCGGGATCCAGACTACTCTGTGCATAGGAACATCACAGCAGGGCGGATCGCGATGTAGCGCGTGGCGCTGCAGAGCATGGGTGGATGCGGCGGATGCAGCAGGATGCAGCAGGATGCGGCCGGGATTTGCAGAGAATCACAGAGCATAGCTCTGCGAAGAAGAAACATAAGGACTCCGGGGAGTAAACTCCCCAGAGCTAGATTAGTAACAAGCAATTCTGGGACAGGATGCATACAGAAGTAACAAGTAGAGAAGAGAGAGCAGCTCAGTGTGTCATAGGAAGGAAACAGCCTCCCCTGCAGTCTAGAATTGTAATAGCATAACTAACTACGAGGAGAAGCAGGTGGGCCGGGTTAGGTGGACGCTGCAACTCCTCACTCCCTAACTATAAGCTTTGTCAAAGAGGAGGGTTTTCAGTTTACTCTTGAATGTTGCGACGGTGTCTGCCCCCTAACCCAGACTGGAAGCTGGTTCCACAGAAGCGGAGCCTGATAGCTGAAGGCCCTGGCCCCCAGTCTACTTCCAGAGACTCTAGGAACCACGAGTAGCCCCGCATTCCGGAGGCGAGTGCCGGCCTAGTGGGACAATAAGGTACTAAGAGCTCTTCTAGGTATGATGGTGCTTGACCATTTAGAGCTTTGTAAGTCAGGAGGAGGATTTTAAATTCGATCCTAGATTTCACAGGAAGCCAGAGAAGCTAATACAGGAGAAATATGATCTCTTCTCTTAGTTCTCGTCAGAACACGTGCTGCAGCATTCTGGATCAGCTGGAGAGTCTTAAGGGACTTATTTGGGCAACCTGATAATAAGGAATTGCAGTAATCTAATCTAGAAGTAACAAATGCATGGACTAGTTTTTCAGCATCATTCTGAGACAGGATATTCCTAATTTTGGCAATGTTACGAAGATGGAAAAAGGCTATTCTTGAGGTTTGTTTTAAATGGGCGTTGAAGGATATATCCTGATCAAAAATAACTCCCAAATTTCTGACAGCAGTGCTGGAGGCCAGGGCAATACCATCCAGAGTAGCTATATCTTTCGAAAACGAAGTTCGGCAGTGCGTTGGTCCTATCACAATAACTTCCGTTTTGTCTGAGTTTAACATCAGGAAGTTGTGGGTCATCCAGGATATATCCTCAACACACGTTTGAAGTCTTGCTAACTGACCACTTTCATCTGGCTTAATTGACAGATATAATTGGGTATCGTCTGCGTAGCAGTGATAATTAATTGAGTGTTTCCTAATAATATGGCCTAGAGGAAGCATATATAAGGAAAATAGAATTGGTCCAAACACTGAGCCTTGAGGAACGCCATGGCTAACTTTGGCGTGCTTGGAGGGTTTATCGTTAATGTTAACAAATTGGGATCGCTCAGAGAAATAAGACTTAAACCATCTTAGTGCAGTTCCTTTAATTCCGACTAAGTGTTCTAATCTCTGTAACAGGATTGTATGATCAATAGTGTCAAATGCAGCACTAAGATCTAGTAAAACAAGAATGGAGACAAGTCCTTTGTCTGCAGCTGTTAGAAGGTCGTTAGTAATTTTCACCAGTGCCGTCTCTGTGCTATGATTCTTTCTAAATCCAGATTGAAAATCATCAAATAGACTGTTGCTATGTAGAAAATCACATAACTGATTAGCAACCACCTTCTCAAGGATCTTGGATAGAAAGGGAAGGTTAGATATAGGTCTATAGTTTGCTAAGACCTCAGGATCCAGGGTCGGTTTTTTCAGAAGAGGTTTTATCACAGCTATTTTAAATGTACGGTACATAACCTGTTAATAAGGACATATTGATCATATCTAGTAGTGAAGTGTTTACCACGGGTAATAACGCTTCTTTGAGTAGCCTCGTTGGGATGGGGTCCAAGAACAGATAGGTAGATTAGCTGCTGAGAAAGATATCTTTAACATTAATTGTTGAAGGTCTATAGGATAAAAGCAGTCTAAGTATATGTCCGGACTAGTCGTTCGTTCTAGCGGTCCTGTATTTAAAGATGAACTGTTAGAAGTTGAGGGCAAAAGGTGATTAATTTTATCTCTAATTGTTGTAATTTTATCATTGAAGAAGCTCATGAAGTCATCACTACTCAGAGCTAGAGGAATAGATGGCTCAGTAGAGCTATGACTGTCTGTCAGCCTGGCTACAGTGCGAAAAGAAACATTGGGGTTGTTCTTATTTTCTTCTATTAGTGAAGAGTAATAGTCTGATCTGGCTTTTCTTAAGGCCTTCCTATAGGTTTTGAGACTTTCTTGCCAATCCAGACGGGATTCTTCCACTTTGGTGGAGCGCCACTTACCCTCGAGGTTTCGCGAGACTTGTTTCAATCTGCGAGTTTGTTCGTTATACCAAGGAGCTGTTTTCCTTCGCTTCATCGTCTTCTTTTTGAGAGGAGCGACAGAGTCCAAGGTCGTCCGTAGGCAAGTCGCAGCACCGTCCACAAATGCATCAACCCGAGAGGGACTGATGTTAACATAGAGGTCCTCTGTTATTCTAAGGCACGACATAGAGTCAAATGCTGTTGTAATATCTTCCTTAAATTTAGCTATAGCACTGTCAGATAGGCATCTAGTGTAGAAGCCTTTATCTAGTTTAGTATGGTCAGGTAGCAAGAATTCAAAAGTAATTAAAAAATGATCTGATAATACCAAATTCTGCGGAAATATTATTAAATCCTCAATCTCAATACCATATGCCAGCACAAGGTCGAGGGTGTGGTTAAAACAGTGCGTCGCCTTGTGCACAGTCTGACTGAAACCGATTGAATCCAGTAATGTGTTGAAAGCAGTAGTAAGGCTATTGCTGTCAACGTCCACATGGATATTAAAATCACCTACAATAAGTACTTTGTCTGATTTAAGGACTACACTTGATAAAAACTCTGAGAATTCAGATAAAAATTCAGAATACGGACCTGGAGCTCGGTAGACAACAACAAATATAATTGGCTGTTCTGATTTCCGTGTTGGATGTTGAAGATTAAGAACAAGGCTTTCAAAAGAGTTATAATTCAGTTTGGGTTTAGGATTAATTAACAGGATTGAATCAAATATGGCTGCAACTCCCCCTCCTCGGCCTGAGCCTCTAGGAATTTGAGTATTAATATGGGAGACACCTGGGAGGAGTCGCTTCATTTAGACTAACATATTCTTCATGGCCCAGCCATGTTTCAGTAAGACAGAATAGATCAATTTGATTATCAGATATCAATTCATTTACTAGTGCTGCTTTAGAAGACAGAGATCTGATATTTAGTAATCCACATCTAATTTTCCTATCCTTTTCTATCATTGCAGTGGTAGTTTTAATTCCAATTAGGTTGTTAAGTATTGCCCCTCTATTCACCACTTTGTGTGGTCTGTTGTTGATTATAATTGGAATAGTACTAGTACTACATGTTACTGGAATAGTACTAGTACTACACGTTACTGGAATAACACTAGTACTACATGTTATCCTGCAGAAAACATTTTCAGATTCATCCACTTGTATAGTGCTATCAGGATCAATGCCTGGGGGACATGAATCTGTGATATTTTCAACAAATAATTTCAGAATAGACAAACTTTTTCTTATAAAAAATGTATTTCTTTAAACTGTGACAGTACAAACCGTAAAGTGCAAACAGTAAAAGCAATGCAAATCTGCCACAAAGTTTCCAAATAGAAACTTGCACTTTTTCCTATAAAAAAATCATTGGATTTCAGTAACAGCAATGCAAATCTGTCACAAAAAGTTTCCAAATAGAGAAACTTGCACCTCTTCCTATAAAAAAATCATTGGATTTCTGTAAACAATGTAACAGTACAAACAGTAAAGTGCAAACAGTAACAGCAATGCAAATCTGCCACAAAGTTTCCAAATAGAGAATCTTGCACCTCTTCCTATAAAAAAATCATTGGATTTCTGTAAACAATGTAACAGTACAAACAGTAAAGTGCAAACAGTAACAGCAATGCAAATCTGCCACAAAGTTTCCAAATAGAGAAACTTGCACTTTTTCCTATAAAAAAAATGATTGGATTTCTGTTAACAATGTAACCGTAGAAACAGTAAAGTGCAATGCATACAGTAACAACAGCAATGCAAATTTGCCACCAAATGTTAATTTCTGATTGACACCTCAAAGGAGCCCAAATCCAGGGGCGTTCTTGATTCCATAATTCATGGCTTCCTCAAAGATTTCATATGAGGGTAAGATCGGGAGTTTTATTGTGTTAGCGCAGACATTAGCCTCAGGAAACCTTGAGTGTTTCTGGAATGTGAGATGAGGCTGTGGTATTAATTTTGCTGCTGGGATTTCTTTCAGGCCTGTTGCAAACATCAGAATGTCCTGCAGGGACATCCCTGACCCTTCCTCTGTGGGGGTTGGGAGTAATGAAACACATTAAGATTTATCATCCATTTGTGGACTTCACTTTAAACAACATACAGAAAATTATACCTTTTACAGCGATTAAGTAGTCCAGCCAGTAGCCAAGCACTCTCTCCTCCTCATGGCGATTTGAGCTACCAGTTGGGCTCATTTGTGGACGAAACAGTGACTCTACACTCTCAGCTGTCAGGTCTTCCGCACTGTAACACATGTAGGGCAGGAAAAGGGAGGGATGCTGTTCCAGAGCATTGAAAAAGTTGAGGGTAGCCAGGCCATCCTTGAACCTATAACCGGGTTGGGTTGAGGGTGAGGGGAAGAGGCAGATCATGGTAAGTCCTTAATGCTATTGGCAGTAGGACTCTCACTTTTGACATAACCATTTGTTAGACACTCATTTGAGTTTCGTTTGAATTCTTACAAAGTAGTCAGAGTGACCTACCTCTGGAAGGAAACATGGTTACGGTAGGTGAAGTACCACTGGATGTAACCATCCACAACTTTTTCCTTATCCTCCAGTGTCCTCAGGCATCGATAGCATCCTGCTGTTTGAAGCATGCTGGAGTGCTTATCTGCGAGTTCCATGAGTTCTTCCAATGTTCTAGCATTCTTAATCTAGAGTAAAATAAAAGCAATGAACAGACAAAATCCCATTATACATGTCACAAAGGATGAGACTATAGAATATTTTAAATTTCTCTTTGACAGGAGTTTGTATTGGTTGGAATTTAGTACAATCTGTACATATTAGTGACAAAGCATGGAAGTCACTGGCTTTATTCCAGTATCACACTGGTTTTTCAAGCTAATGGGGTGTCCATATGGTTGATTGTTCATCAAAATATTAATAAAATATTTTTTCTTGAATATGCTTAGAAACAATAATTACAATTACCTCAAGGAGAACATTCCTGACTTCAGTATCAGGTATGTCCTCAATTGGGGCCTGAATGGTCTTCACTTTACCAACCAGGTACTGGTAGAAGCTCGGGGAAAAGCATCGAGGCCCTGGACCACCATGTACAATAGAGACCGCAACCATTCTTCCAACATGGAAATACTCATCACCCTCTGCAGCTAACAATGGCAATGTTCCACGGTTAGTTCAAATAGATTTATAATACTGTCAAAATGTGACAAAAAGCAAATTACCTTTGCTATTAAATGACAGGTATTTGCCATCATCTTTGCCTTCAAAAAATCGACTGGTTTTAATGGCGTCCATCAAGAGTGTCAGAAACTCCCGCGTAGGCCCTCCTGTGTCCACAGCCTCCTCTGTTTGCCCGATGTCATCAGTGAATTTGACCAAAAGGCTACAGGTGGGGTCAAATGAGGAACGTTTGAATCCCCTCAGAGCACCATCCCAGACATTAGCACGGTTTATATTTAACCTGCTACAGCTTTTTTTGCTTATGTTGTGTGACAGATTTGACAAAGTATGTCTGCAGCCCCCCCCCTCCTCCCCCCCCCCCCCAAAAAAAAAAACCCCTCCTTTTTTGCGGATAATTAATATATTAATCTTTTATGGGCCAATTACAGTGAGTACACCATATGAGTGTGATCAAATGTGATGGGAATAAGCATGAAGCACACATTGCAAGCTTTCAATCATTTCTGCCAGATTTTTTTCTGTAAAAAATATATACAATTTAAATATTTACTTTAATAATTGTATGGCCAAGAAACCAGGTAAAATGCCCAATGTAGCTTGAACTATTTAATATTTCATCTGAGGAAAAAAAAAAAGAAAAAACAAAGGTTGACAGCATTATTTCTATCAAAGTACCTGTCTTCCTCCTGAAAATTCTCTACTTCCTCAACATCAGAGCAACTGCTGTCAATGACAACTGGTGCATAGATCTTGGTATATGTGCTGTGGATTAAAGGAACAATGAAATACTAAAACAAGATGGTTGTGAAATTACAGTAAAAAGGTGTTATACTTGGTACTGTAATCCATTACATTCAGCAGTAAATATTTAGCTAAACCCAGAGCCAAAAGTATTACTGCAATGAAGAGAACAATTTTAATCCATTGTGACTTACTTGTAGAAGTCACATGATGTGGTGTTTTGGGTCCTGCTCCTGCTCCGTTGGCCTGTTGATGAAAGTAGAGATACCACCAAAAATTAACAATAATTACATCACCACATCATTAACATAAACTTAATAACATTACAGAATAATACATACTTGCCCATCAGATGCCCTGGACATTGTTGGTGGACATTGTTTTGGTGACCTAAAACAAACAAATAATTTGAATCATTTAATTTAAATCATAATATAAGTAATTGTTAATATGATTTAAAGAACACAACATGCTTGATCTATTCCTTATAGCAATTTTTAAAAAAATTAATGCTGTGAAATACGTGGGTATTTAAAAATCGCGTACAGGGTCTCAAAATGGCGGGATAAACTTACATTTTCATTGGAAGTCTAGCAAATGCTTCATCATCGGATTCTGAAGATGAGTCATCTCCATGACCTTGGAAAAGAGAAAATGATGCATCATTATTAGGCTAGGTATATGCAAAATATATGGCAATTTTACAACCAGCTCGAATCAAATTAAGGACTCGCTCAATTACCAACCATTAGCAATTATTATTATTATTATTTTACATACATGTACTTCAATACTTACTCAAATCCTGAAGGGGGCAGATGTACAGTACGATCCTCTGGTAAGCTTTTCCAATGGCCTCTTTATAATGTTCAAGGACAAAAGGTCTGTCTGTGCCTGGTATATTTTGAACCTGAGAGCCATCAGGATAGACCAGGACATATTCTCCATTGTACATCGTGTCTTGATTAAAATTTTGCTGTTTTTTTATAGCAGCTGGCAAAATTTGTTTTGATGACCACAGGGGTTCAAAATTTAATGGCAATGTTTTCCCTCTTATAGGTTTTAACCCATTTTTTGTTCTGGTCATTATGCCAATCGAAATCTACAGAAATAAGAAAAGAAGAGAAAAAAGAAAAACAAACATGTTAAAGACTGTGTGTAATAGTCACATTGCGACCTTAAACCTCCATATTAGCTTACCTTGACCGTAATGTTTGGTTTCTTTTTAGCCTTTGAAAAGGTCCTCCTCTCAGCCTCTTTAACTTCCCTGAACCTCATGAATTGAGCTGCTCTTCCTTGGATACTTGTCTCATTCACTAACACACACACACACACACACTCTGATTCATTATAGCTATGATTTTTGATTGGTTGATAAATTGTCGCCTTTCTGACAGCTAAAACCACGGGACAATTCAATGCAGCACAGTGGAATGGGAGCACAGTAAGGGGATGTTACCTGTAGGCCCACGGCCTTCGCATGATGACTTGGATGGAACCCCACGTTCTGACCACACGACGGGCAAAACTTGGGAGCGTCCCCCAGTTGCACACCACAAAACGGACAGAACATTTCAATCTGAAAAATAAATAAATAGTTCAGATATCAGGACAACAATATACAAACGCCGGTAATGCATCTATTTAGTGACAAGAAGCGAGGAAGCCAGCTAGTTTCCAGCTAACAACGTTGGCAGAACGTTTAACAATTATCTGTGTGGACTAATACGTTATGGGGACACTAACTTAATACGTTGAAAACACACAAAACCACTTCGGTATCAGAGCACATCGACAAGTCTGTCATAATAAAAGAGAAACACTTACCTCGTCCTCTTGTAGCCATAGACAACAAAAACGCACATTCAGATCGGATTCAGATAGCTAGCGCGAAAACAACCGGATGGATGCGGGTCCGTCACTGATTATTGGTCCCCTGGAAACATTTCCGTTGTCGTCTTTGCAATTTGGAGTTGTTTTCTGAATATGTAGTTGTTGTGGCGTTTGTATGTGTTTTCTGAATTTGGAGTTGTTTTCTGAATATGTAGTTGTTGTGGCGTTTGTATGTGTTTTCTGAATTTGGAGTTGTTTTCTGAATATGTAGTTGTTGTGGCGTTTGCATGTGTTTTCTGAATTTGGAGGTGTTTTCTGAATATGTAGTTGTTGTGGCGGTGTTTGCATGTGTTTTCTGAATTTGGAGGTGTTTTCTGAATATGTAGTTGTTGTGGCGTTTGTATGTGTTGTGACCCTTCTCGGCCACCGTAGTTTACAATATTTTCAGGCTTCAACCAGTGAAAGACCGGGGAGAGAAAGACATAGATTCGTTAGGCATTGAAGTAGGAGAGGACAGCATCCAACTGCGTGTCCTCCTCAGTTTTTGTTGGCAGCATTGACAAATACCCTGAACTGGCAACTCAAGTGCTGCTACTTGTGTTTGAGAGACCATAGTTAATGTTGAACTATCATAAAATCAAATACATTTGATATGACCCGGCCCTAGTGGAGACCTATGAAGGCAATCAAAGAGATGTTCAATATGTCTATGATGTCAGTATACTCGATATCTGCAGAAATATTGGGCAATCACTAAATTAATACATTTTATTAATCTGTTATTTTTCAGAAAATGGCAAAGAGAAACACGCCGGCCAAAACCAGGGCACAGAAGCGCCTCAACTCCTTTAAGTTGAAGAGTGCCGAGTGGGCAAAGGGGATGAGGCGCAACAGGAATGTAAGCCATTTTTTAGACGACATTGAGGTCACAGTAAGTAACTGTTTTTCTTGAGGATACATGCATGACACATATCCCTCCCTTACCTAGCTCCTGTGCATGTGTGTGACGCCCAACAAAGATGGAACAGAAGTGACATGTCTCACTCTGTAGCTAAAATGGAGAGCTCAACACACAGGGTTGAAAAAGAAAAAAAAATTTTTTGTTTTTTAAAAAATTAAACCATGCAAACCTATTCTGATATAACCTCTTAATACAATTATGACCCTGAAAATGAGCATAATATGGGCACTTTAATGATAAGTATTTTCTGACTACTCACAGATATTTTATCAATGACATGACAATGAATGATTCTTCACCTCTTTCAGATGGAGAAAATGAAGACCCTTGGGCTCAGACCCCTCCTATTTTATGGGGTGTATGATGAAAAAAGGTCAAGATACGACACGAAGGTCATCTGCCCTTATAGCACGTCAAATGAGACAGAAGTGATGCTGAAAAAAATTAACATGCTTTACAGTGTTCTTTTACAAGGTATGGTTTGCTTGCCAACATTTATTTGACTTCACACTAGATCTGACTGAACTACCAAATAGTACATGCACAGAGGTCGAATGAGCAGTTTTCTAGCACTTGATCTTTGATGCTGCTATAATGCAAGCTCATTTTGATCAAAGCATGGATATTCAATTCAATTTTATTTATAGTATCAAATCATAACAAAAGTCATCTCGAGACACTTTACAGATAGAGTACGTCTAGATCCCACTCTATAATTTATAAAGTCCCAACAATTTTAGTAATTCCCCCAAGACAAAAAGAAAAAACTCCCTTTTAGGACAAAACCTCGGCCAGACCCAGGCTCTTGGTAGGCGGTGTCTGACGGTGCCAGTTGGGGATGTTTATTCTTAAATGTGGTGACAGTGTCTGCCCCCTGAACCCAGACTGGGAGCTAGTTCCACAGGAGTGGAGCCTGGTAGCTGAAGGCTCTGGCTCCCATCCTACTTTTAGAGACTATAGGAACCACAAGTAGCTCTGAATTCTGGGAGCGTAGTGCTCTAGTGGGACAATAAGTTACTAAGAGCTCTTCTAGATATGATGGTGCTTGACCATTTACAGCTTTGTAGGTCAGGAGAAGAATTTTAAATTCAATCCTGGATTTTACAGGAAGCCAGTGCAGAAAAGTTAATACAGGAGAAATATGGTCTATTTTCTTAGTTCTTGTCAGAACACTTGCTGCAGCATTCTGAATTAGCTGGAGAGTCTTAAAGGAGAATTCCGGCCAATTTTTTTACGTTAATCTTGATCGCTATAGCTACGCGAGTACTTTCGATAGAAAACCCCCCGACCCGAATCTGTGGAGGCAACCCGGAGTAGCTGCAGCTACGTGTACAAGCGTCCACTGAGCTAAAACGGCAGTTGTCGGGGCAAGTTTTAGAGTGCCTTTGTGACTCTTAACAGACACAAAATGCAATTAATATGTCTGTGCCACATGAACAGGGCCCTTACGTGTCAACAAGATGCGTTTTTACCTCAGACATTGTTTAAATTTACCCACTCTGTCATGATCCTGACGGTGGGTAGCTTGCCTTGTTAGCTGCTAGCTGCTATCTGCCGTCCGTGATAAATGTGTTCAGCCAGGCTTTCGTAAAAAAAGTGAAAAATAATATTGCCTAGAGGAAGCATATATAAGGAGAATAGAACTGGTCCAAGCACTGAGCCTTGTGGAACGCCATGGCTAACTTTAGCGTACCTTGTACTCGTAAATTGAGATCGAGCAGAGGATATACATACATAAACAAATGTAACGTCAATTGAGTCTTACTACCCATGCCAATTTCATAATTAGAATTAATTTGTTCTCAGACTAATGGGTTCATTCTTCTGTGGAGATTGATACATTGGCATGGATACATTATTGTTGAGATATAAATGTTTTTGCATGGTTAAGATTTACTTTATGCGTCCCTATGATAGCATGGACTCCAGAGGATGAGGGGAGGAGGCGTGGAGAGAAGAGGAAGGGGAAGAAAGGTAACCTGCACTTTTTAAACATACTTTTTGTAAAAGGTATTACTTGGAAATGGTGAACTTCTAATATGTATTTAACACAGGAAACCGGAGAGCTGTGTCAGGAGTGGAGAGGGCTGCTGCACCTCTGAGTGGAGAGGAGGGGGCTGCAGCAGCAGCACCTCTGAGTGGAGAGGAGGGGGCTGTAGCTCTTGACAGTGGAGCCGAGGAGACTGTAGCGCCAGAGGGAGGAGACCGTGAACCTACGGTTTCAGTGGTAGGAATCACTGATTATGAGTGGGGGTGTCCCTGTTCATTTTATCTGTTTTTGATTGATGCAGTTAATGTCATTAGAAACGCACCTGTTGCCATTTTCTGGTGCGTTTTCAATTTCCGATTTTTCATAGAGTTTGACCTGCCTATACCAAATTTGGCCGATTTATCATTGTTTTGAACTACTTTACAGCACACACAAATATTCAGTTTTCATTTTTTCTTTAATAAAACAAGTTACAATTATATCATTATTTCACACTGTGTATCACACTGTATACAAACCATATTTATCTTTCTATTTTTATATATGTATATAGCATCTCAGAACTGTGCACCTTACCCTTTTTTTTCTTTTGCACTACTTATTTGATTCCATGTTGTTACATTTCTCTTATGACGTGTTGACACTGGAAAAGGATTTGCTTTAGTCTTGTGTGTAGGTGTATAATGACAATAAAAGGCATTCTATTCTACAATAGCAATAGAACCTGCTTTACAATATCCAATTTGGGTAGCATTGTGGAATGTGTTGCTGCTGATGCTGAACATGCTTGTTACTGTTTTTATCTTATCATGTTTTTCTTTTTATGTATCTGCCTAGGGACAATAGATGAAAATTAGTTACGGTGCTAACTCTAGCATATTTACATTGTGTACTTGTACTGATGACCATTAATATGCACTGTCCTATCTAAATAAGTAATTCAATTAAATAAATGTCATATTGCCATGCTTACTCATAGATCCATCAATTTAAAAAAGCCAAAAAAACAACTGGTGGAGAGGCTGCTGTGGTTGACAGAGGAGAGGAGTCTTCACGTCCAGTGGTAGGAATTGTCTATTATTAGTGACTGTTTTTTCTTAATTTTGTTTATTTCTTTGTTTTGGCTATCACATTTATTCAAATTGAGCAGACATAAATTGCTGTGCCTTTTCCTGGAGTAAATGGGCCTTACTCAAATGTAGGGTTGAGTATCGTTTGGGTTTTTTCCAATACCGGTGCTAAAACGATACTTTTAAAACGGTGCTGGTGCCTGAACCGAAATATATATATATATATACACAATATAAAAAAAGGAGCACAAATAGACAGTTGTTTATTGCTAAGGCCATATGGTCAAAATTAAATGTTTGATTAATAATGTAATAACTATAACCTATAACAATTACTTATTTCTCCAGTAAATTGCTGGTAAATGACAAAAGGAAGCACCAGATGGGAAAAGGTTATTTTACAATATCTTTGAATACACCACAAGGCTGGCAAGTTTCAAGTGAATGCACCATCTATGTCGGCAGCTGCAGACTGTTGCGTCCCGGTGTTGGAATCCTCTACAGGGAAATACAGTCACACTTTACACCGCTTAACGTAAGCTGTCAGCATTTTAACCGTTGTGTTTAATCCAGCTACTAGCTAACGGTAACATAGCGTCCCGTGCAGCGATGCTTCTGAAAAAAAAAAGTCAGGCACCAACATTTTCTTATTTAATCTCGTTACTACCGTTTACGTCGGAACCCAACCCTACTCAAATGTGCCTTACTCAAAGCCAGCCAACAATACTGGATGTTGGTCCAATTCTTAAGCCATAACATTTTTGAAATATTAACAAACAAGTAAACACTAGGTAGAATAGTGCATCCCTCCCTATTAGCTCTCATGCAATCCCACTGTCATTTTCTTGCAGATCCAGCAGCTTAAAATCCAGGTGAAGAAGAGGAGACAAACCTCCAGAGGTGGGTTTATTTTTCCTACATAATACATCATTTCTGGGTGACTTGAACTATAGGAAATGTTGTTATTACTGTGTTGTGGTGTCTTTATATGGGTGTCTTTTGGTTTCTAAACCATCTCTGGTTGGTGACCAGTGTTTGTATCTTGAATACCGATAGTCTGTCAGAAACCACATTAGAATACAATGTGTTTGTAAATGTGGTTAAAGATAGCTAGACCCCAGTAGAGAAATTAAAGTCAGGTGTGGCTATGGTTGTTTCTGGCACTGGCAACTAGAGCCAGCTGAATTTTCAGGTTATTAGTGATAACAACGGAGTTCTGCAACCCAAGTGAAATGGGTTTATAGAAATGTGAAGCTGGAGACTCTATCCAGTCCATCCAGGATTTCGCAATTGTTGGGGCCAAAAATGCCTGATTTCTTGGGAGCTTTTGTAAAAAATTGCGATAAAAGTTGCGATGTCTTTTGTATGTTTGTTGCAATGAAGTTGCGGGAGACAATAAAGGTGCGTTGTTTTTTTAGTTTTTTAGTTCTTTTAAAAATAAAAAGGAAGCTTGTTTCGGGGAGAATAAAATGTGTGACGTCAACCCGTCCTCACTCCTGCTTGGTCAGTGGCTCTCAGAGTCACATACTGATACAAAGTCTGGCACGTGGTACTGCTGGGATTGGTTGAAGTCGCGGGAAACTCCGGTTATTGAATCAAATTTGCGGGAAAGTTGCAAGTCACACCAAATTCACGGTGATTGGTTGAATTTGCTTGAATTGGCGCCATCGCGACATCGCGAAATCCTGGAGGGACTGTCTATCCCAAGCCTTGTGAATGCAAACTGGACAGAAGTGGTTGTTGGAACACCAGACGGCCAGATTGTCCAACCCCTTCCTGTTCGCTTACTTCGAGGTGGTGGTGGTGGTAATCAAGCCCATGTAGTTTATGTCATCGTCAAACTTGATTTTTGAACGAAAGGGTAGTCACCACCAACGTAAAGGGAGTGCTTGAGAGGGCAATGAAATAAAAACCATTGGGATACCATTTTTGATGATGACATAAGGGTCCTTTTGTTGTTTTTCCAGAGTGCGGCCTACATCCCTATGCCGATGCTTTCGAGGCATGGAAATTGGGACAAACTAAACAAAAAAAGGTGTGTATGAAAGAGAGGTTGGCAGACTTCCTTGCCACACCCTAATGTAACGGCATTGAACTTAGCCCTGACATTTAAATGTTGTTATTATAGGGAGTGGATTATGTCTACGTTTTTTGGAAGTCCTGTGAGGGATGGTGAGTCTATTTATTCCAGTGTTGATTCCAGTGTAGTTTTGAGCCCAGTTCAATAGCCTGTTTTAGTCAAACTATTGAAGTGTAATTGCTTATTTGTGTCAGATGTATAGGATTAATCAATGTAATTGTGTTTCTTCTTCTTCCAGTGGAGAGACCTGGAGGCCCTCCTGGGAGCCTGCTATAAACATAGAATTTGGCACTTAGTTCAACACACACACACACACACACACTGTTAAAGTTTTTTAATAAAAGTTCTGTTAAAGATTTTGTAAACAAAGACCTGAAACTCCTTTTATATGACCCTTGCCATAACTTCGACTTATACCATGGTCCGGGTGAATACTCGATTCTGATTGGCTGCAGGGTGTCCGTAAAAAAGTGATGTAGGACACCTACTATATGAGTTCCGGTGAAACTGACTGTTAACTTTTCTAAATGAACGTGCTACAAACAAAAAGGAAATGTGAATCTGTTATTTCCAACACTGTGAGGCACTTCAGTGCCTCGTCCTCTGAACACCACAGGATGGCGCTAACGCACAAGCTACAGGAAGTATGTTACACTTCCCCTCTGAATTGACTTTGTTGCACAGCTCATCCCACTCCCCGTTTCCGGGTTATCACTCTACCAATCAGATGGGTCATTTGAGTCCGACTGCCGGCAGTGCCCGCCCCGCCGATTATACATGTCAAATTGGCCAAAATGAACGCCGACGGCCCCTCGGACGGACGACAGCACGGAACACACCGGACAGACTCGAGTCACCGACCTCGCCAGACTGTCAGACGGCCGATTATCGGCTTGGTGTGTCTCGGGCTTTACATGACCGTCATTTCAATTGCCCCGCAAAGGGAAGCAAAACAAGACAAGACAGAAAACCAGACTACCAAAATAAAACAGGAAACGGAAACATACACAACCATAACAGCTACATCGTCTTGTCATCAGTCCTTGGTAAATGCATCCTGTGCTATATCTGCATCAAGAAACATGCACATAGTTAAACAATCTGAAAACTGAGTTATAATTTACCCTCATAATGTTTGTTTTTTCCTGTATTTTTGCAACCTTTCTCTGATTTGGTTTCCTGTTGCTTTGACTGGACAATTAGGTTGGCATTGGAAGCTTTACAGTGAAGTTGGAGGCTGCGCAGTAACTCTCAGCGCTCACCGGAAAGGTCCTTCTAATATCCTTCACTGGTCTCAGTCCAGAGCGAATAGGCTAACGTCGCGAGTGTGTGTAACGTTAGCCTATTTATGTTAAGGGAAACTCAAAATTTCAGAGCACCCTCACTGAAACGTCCAGCAACCCCAATGCACCAGCAAAAGAACATCTCTGAAAGTTCTGTTTTTGCAGCTGACAGGCTTAGATTGTTATTAGGTTTCTGACAACAAGAATCCCTAGATAGACCTTTTTGTTTAAGAGTAAAATCTTTGTTTAACCAGAAATAGCTCCTAGATCGCCGTCACTAAACACAATAGACTTCATGTTAATAACAGTACTTTTGCCAACATATACATTGCCAACATATTTTCACGTGTAAATTGTTAAATTATGCGTTTATTTCAACCAAACTAGAGCGCAGATTGTTCGAAAAGTGGCGAAACCAAGACAGCTTAGTTTTAATAGTTTTATTTTGTGTTTCTCAACTTTGTATGAAGTGTCTTTTTTCGATGATAAAATTACTGTTTAGTTACATGGAGTGATGATGATTTCAGGGCTGTTTCATGTTAAAGGTATACTATGCAACAGAAAGGTCGACTTCCGTAGAAATCCTTTCCATAATGTTGTCAGACACTTTGAATAATAATCTAAGCCGGTCAGTGGAAAAACAAGCACTTAAAAAAAACCAAAAAAATTGTAAGTTGGGTGCCACGACAACAGGAGAGCGGCTGTACTCCGATCTTTACCGTAACTGAACGGTTGCTCCGTGTACAGGTAACTCGCTTTGTTTTATCTAATGTTAGCACTTCTCCCTCTCTCTGTTCTTTCTCTAGCTGGCTCCACCATTTTGTTTTATCTAACGTTAGCGCCTCTCTCTCTCTCTCTCTCTCTCTGTGTTCTTTCTCTAGCTTGCTCCACCGCTTTGTTTTAAAAATCCGATATTCCGATATATATCGGCTGATATATATATAAAAAATAAATAAAAAACAAACGACTAACAAAACAAACAGATTTCCCAAACATTAGTTATTTGTGTGTCCTCACTAAAATAATTTGATAATGCAGTTTCAAAATAAACGTCTGTCACAACAGAACAGAGAACCATCAAAATATATTAAAGCTCTGATAAATAAAATGCATAAAAATACAAACTTAAAGGTATAGTGGAGGATTATCCCGAATTTTAGAAAAGATCCGTGTCTGCGCGGTGCGTGACTTGTGCCAGGGCTAGCATCGCTAATCATAGCTTACATCAACTTTTACTAGCAGTGATTTTAAATGGATTTCTCCAAATAGCATGCCAAACTTTACCTGTTGAGTAGAAACTTCGCGACTGAGGCATCAGTGGGAAGCCCAACCTGTGCTTTTAGCGCACGCCAGCGTGTGAAACATTCTCCCCAAAACACTCCGGTCTTGTTTCTTTCTTCAGAGGCCTTTCTCTTCTTGTCATACAATTCCTAGACACTTTTTCTCTTGCGACCCTCAGACATTTTGAAAAAACACGGTGAGAACGGCGAGCTTCAATGAATGGCTGAAACCGTAGCTCACCACCTATTCTCACCACACATATACACCTGCAAGTATTCATGCGCAGAAAGCGAAAACTACCCTAGGGACGAGCACGTACGACGGCCTTACGTAAACATATCACCAGAATGATTGACAACTAGGAGGACCAATAGTCTTGATGATCCACCCGGAAAAAGAAAATCCTCCATAATACCTTTAAGATATGAAACTTAGTCATTTGAACAAAAACACAATAACAAAAAAAAAAAAAATCAGTGTTGCCAACAGGGACTTTGTAGAGTGCCCTCTGGTGGACAGACTCTGCAACGCCAACACTCACAACATGGTTGAAGGGTGTTTCGTCCGTTTTTATTTTATTTTTTAACTATTCAGAATCATTTATTTGTCATTATAAATGATTCTGATGAATGAATATTAAAAAAACTACGTTACCGGTAGTTTGGAAAATGCCTAGTATCGGCCGATAATATCAGCCTGCCGATATATATCGGTCGGGCTCTAGCATGCAGTCACAGTTTTCCTCAATGTGTGTTTCAGTGCTTCCTGCAGACGTCCAGCAGGTGTCGGTGGGTAAAGACTCAGTTCCCACTGAGCAGCAGGAGAGGAGCTCCAGTCTGGACCAGGAGGACCTAGAGCCCCCCCCACACATTAAAGAGGAACAGGAGCAGCTGGAAGGGCTGGAGGAGGCTGATATCAAGGTCCTATTCACTCCTGTCCCTGTGAAGAGTGAAGAAGATGATGGAGAGGAAGCTCAGTCCTCACAGCTTCATCAAAGACAAACTGAACACATGGAAACAGAAGCTGATGGAGAGGACTGTGGAGGAGCAGAACCAGACAGGAACTCGCATCCACATTCAGAACCAGATACTGAGGTAGAGACTGGAGACTCTTCTGCTCCTGAGACTGATGACAGTGCTGATTGGAAGGAGACCAGAGAACCTCAGTCAAGTTTAAACCCTCCGAAAAATGATGACGTTCCTGTCAGGGACTCCAGATGTAGTGATTGTGAGAAAACCTTTAGCTGCTCTGAGTGTGGGAAAAGATTCGGCCTAAAGACACATCTAAAATGTCACATGAGAATCCACACAGGAGAGAAACCTTTCAGCTGCTCAGTTTGTGCTTTAAGATTTCTCAACAAGTCACATCTGAAGGATCACGCGACAACTCATACAGGAGAAAAACCCTTTAGTTGCTCACTTTGTAAGAAATCTTTTGCACAGAGTGGAACTTTACACAGAAACATTAGATTTTTTTTTTTTAATGGTTTCAAAACAGCATCCTGACCCAAACTTTGACATGTACCAGTCTGTGGTTATCCACTCAACATCCTCTGATCTTGATTAGTCAAAATAATTCGTAATTTCTGTTTTTTTTTCAACTCAAAAAGTAGGTGTAATGTCATATAATTTAGGTTTATTGATCATGACTTTAAAAGCATTGAGAAAAGTGACAACAACTTTTTTAAAGTGTCAAAATAATTGGAAAAAGTGCCAAAAAAAAGTTTGTTTTCAATTTTGACCAGGAAGGACAACAAGTTCATGGTTGACAGGAAGACAACACAAGGGTTAAGTGGGGTGGCACAGGGGGGGACTAATAATCAGTCGGGCGCAGGGGATTTTATCACCCGACTGATTGTTTTGTTAAGCAATTAATGTTTCCATATAGCCCCATTTCTGCCTTAAGAGCCCATAGAAAATGTGTATCGCCTTTGGATATAGTTATGTTAAATTATTAATGAATGTGAAGTGTTTTATTTAGCTAAAATTGCATTGTATTTTTATACATTTTATTTATCAGAACTTTAATATATTTTGATGTTCCTCTGTTCTGTTGTGACAATAAAACAAGTTTATTTTTAAACTGCATTATCATATTATTTTAATGAGGACTCATAAATAACTAATGTTAGGGAAATCGGTTTATGTTTTTTATGCAATTAATGTTTCCATATAGCCCCATTTCTGCCTTAAGAGCCCATAGAAAATGTATATCACCTTTGGATATAGTTATGTTAAATTATTAATGAATGTGAAGTGTTTTATTTAGCTAAAATTGCATTGTGTTGTTCTATCCTATCCGATATAGCCGAGCAGATTTTCTAGCTGTATTCTGATAAAATCCCTGCGCCCCCTCCCCCGGACTGATTGTTTTGTTATGTAATTAATTGGTCATCTGACAAGGGCTGGGAAGTGTTTTTTGTCACAGAACTGTATAAAAAATATTGTCCAAAACACTTAGAATAAACTTGCCTCAAACTTCGACAAAGAAAACCTTCCTGTACACACTTTTCAGATAGAAGGAAACAGTAACGGAAATAAAGTGCAGAACACGCTTTATTTCTTACAGCAACAAGTGCCCTAGTGAGTTCAATATATTTTCTTTTTTTTTTGTGTAAAGTATATATCTGTTTATCAAATGGAAAGGCAGCCAATTGGCAGAACAGACAGCAAAGTTACAGTACTCTGATCCAATGGAAATCACATTTGTTAAATTCACAGCACTCTAGCTCGATGGATTGGGGAGCACTAGGGGGGGGTGGCAATCATATTTTATGGGGGGGGGGCAGATTCCTAGTCATTGAAAGTTTTGGAAAATGTCATTCAATGTTGTGTTTAATAAAATGAAGTATTTCAGCAATCTTCTGTGGACTACTTTTAACGTAAGGAAAAAATGAACGCAAATTCATTTTCTGTAGGGTGCTCTAAGCCAGTGTTTCTCAAATGGGGGTACGTGTACCCCTAGGGGTACTATGGAGTACTGCAGGGGGTACGTGAGGTTTTTAATTTATAATTTAAAAATATGTCATGCATAATTCCTAAAATAATAATGCTACAATAGTGAATGAATTAAGTGATGGATTCTTAACATTTGAAATGTAGCGTTTAAATATTTTTGTTTAAAAAAGGCTGTTTAGTGACTCTATTGCTGCTGGCGCTGTATTGTACCTCTTTATAGAGACTTTTTTTTTTTTTTACCAAAAATGTTTTGCGCTGGTACAAAAAAGCAATTCAAAGGGGGTACAATATTGAAAAAAGTTTGAGAAACACTGCTCTAAGCGATGGCACGCATCTTTTAGGCTACAACATTTTTTGTCACATACAGCAAACATCTCCTCACTATCTGCTAGCTGCTTGTCCCCTGAACACACTGTAAAAAATATCTCCTCACTATCTGCTAGCTGCTTGTCCCCTGAACACACTGTAAAAAACATCTCCTCACTATCTGCTAGCTGCCTGTCCCCTGAACACACTGTAAAAAACATCTCCTCACTATCTGCTAGCTGCCTGTCCCCTGAACACACTGTAAAAAACATCTCCTCAATATCTGCTAGCTGCCTGTCCCCTGAACACACTGTAAAAAACATCTCCTCACTATCTGCTAGCTGCCTGTCCCCTGAACACACTGTAAAAAACATCTCCTCACTATCTGCTAGCTGTCTGTCCTCTGAACACACTGTAAAAAACATCTCCTCACTATCTGCTAGCTGTCTGTCCTCTGAACAAACTGTAAAAAACATCTCCTCACTATCTGCTAGCTGTCTGTCCCCTGAACACACTGTAAAAAAACGCGGTCAAAAACAAACTGTGCCAACCTGCACCACCAAACATAACAAACAGTGTTCCAGTGTTCCAGCCAATAACTGACAAGAAGGATTTGGGTTGGGAGTGCGCAGAAGGGATGGGGAGGGGACGGGATGAGGAGGAGGGAGGGGCGAGCTAGCCTTGTTTTGTTTTAAAATACCTCCAACGTCAACAAGAAGTGACGTCACCCAACATCGCTTAGAGCACCATGACATCGCTCTAATAGTGCGTTCAGACTGATCTCACAAAGTGGCGTATGTATGGCACACCAATTCGTATGCCATTTTGGCGCATAATTGCTTTTTAGCGTGTTTATCAACGCAATTTGCCCGCCATTGACCTACATTACGAGGGAATTTTCGCCGTAGCGAGTAGTATAAAGGGACGTAAGTCCGCGTAAGGAGGTTGGTTGGGGGGGTGGATGGGTAAAAAACAGGACTTTCACCCCGGAGAGCCAGGATCGCGTCCCGCGTGTGGCGATTTTCAGCCGTTTTTGTATTTTTATTTTTAAGCCTTCCCCAATGTTTCTTTCCTAAACCCAACCGTTTATTGTTTTCCTAAGCGTTTTTTTTGTCACGCGCGTGACATTCTCACGATAGTACGTCACGTTCTCGCGATAACAAAGAATGCGTACAGATAACACGCCATTTGGGTTTAGGAAAGTGGCGTGTATGTTTACGCCAAGTCATGGTGCCACGTTGGTGCGTTCCAATTACCTCGGAAGCCGAAAGCTGGGAATGACGTCACACCCGGGTTGAATTAACAACGCGTTAATGCTGTTTTTGTGCATACAAACAGCGTACCAACATGTCCGCGAATAAGAGATGGGCAGGACTGTGTGTATGACTGATTTTAGTGAGACCCAAATAACACAAAGGGGCTTATAACGGTTGGTAGCTTCACAACTGTTGCTGCACGGAGCAGCCATGTATCCTTGTTACCTCCGGAGTAATACGTGTGAGCACCCCCTGACCTAGAACAAACTGTCCCCTGCTGTCTTTGTGTTTTCACATGACCTTTTGTTGTCGCCACGTGTCCTCCTATCTCTCTGCCGTTATCTTCCGTTTAAGGAACTGAACAGCGATTGATTGATCGCTGATTGGCTTTGATCTAAAGCGTCAGGAATTTTCCTCCCTGCAGACAGAAGGGAATGTGGCTTTATCAGAAGCGTGTTTACTCTGTCTGCAGCATGTTGTTGTTGTTGTTTGTTGTCAACGGCGACGGCAGCTGCATATTTCTTTTTTTGTGTCCCTGTCCTGGCCACGTCTTCCGAAATGACTCAGCAGACTGGTCCGGACACGTGGAGTTTGAGAGCAAGAGTGAAAGCCATTTATAAATATGGACATTATGGACATTCTACCGCAAAGGTACATTTACACTTCTAAAAAATCTTTGAAGGAGAATTTTTTAATTCTCAACATTAAAATCTGAACATTAAGCCATATGAAGGACATGTTAAACTATGAGAAACACATATTGTGCCATCTCAGCATGTTTTTACGCCTGAATAAAAGACATTTTTGTCAGCATTTCACTCCCTAAAATGTCAGGCCCTGTTTCTTTTTTTTTCAGAATAACAAAATTATGGACGAGGTAGTTAAAATTTGGCTGAGGACAGACCATTTTTCAGGATTTGTAATTTTCAAAAGTGTTTTTAATTAAGAATAAAACATCCAAGGACCTAATAAATTACATATTCCTTTAAAGCGTAACTCACAGAAATCACATCATTTTTTTGTCTGTTTGGGATTATACAAGTTTTATTCACTGTAACAATTCCAGGAAAGATAATGTACGTTTCTGATAGAATCTCCCATGTTTGTTTTTCTGCAAATAAACACTGCATATCTGGTTAACCCTTGTGTTGCCTTCCCGTCGAGCATTAACTTGTCCTATCGGGTCAAAGATTAACCTTTCTTGGCTTTTTTTTTGTCACTTTTTTCAAAGCTTTTTTTTATTCAAGGTCAATAAAGCTAATTTATATGACATTATACCTAATTTTGGAGTTACAAAAAGCTGAAATTGTGAATTATTTTGACTAATAGTTAAGATCAGAGGATCACAGACTGGTGTATGTCAAAGTTTAGTCAGGATACGGTTTTAAAAACATTTTCAGGGGGCCTGGGTAGCTCACCTGGTGGAGCAGGCGCCCATATGTTTTGTATGCATTTTCAAATGCTACAAAATTGAATAAAACTTGAATAAAATAGAAAACTAAAAGTTTGCATTAATTCTTTTGGCATTATAGGCCTTTATTGACAGGACAGATGAAGACATGAAAGGGGAGAGAGAGGGGGAATGTCATGCAGCAAGGGCCGCAGGTCGGAGTCGAACATGCAGCCGCTGCATCGAGGAGTATACCTCTATATATGAGAGGGCACACCCTCATACTCTGCTTCTGACTGGCTAGTAGTCCTTACCTAGGTACTGTCAGGGCATGCCCTCATACTCTGCTTCTGACTGGCTAGTAGTCCTTACCTAGGTACTGTCAGGGCACGCCCTCATACTCTGCTTCTGACTGGCTAGTAGTCCTTACCTAGGTACTGTCAGGGCACGCCCTCAAACTCGAACAGAAGTGCGATGTCTCACTCTGTAGCTAAATCAGAGAGCTCAACACACCGGGTGAAAAGAAGAGCTGCAGCAATGTACAGTATAACAAATATATGGTGTTTTTTGAAAATTAAACCATGTAAACCTATTCTGGTACAACCTATACAATTATGAACCTGATAATGAGCATAATATGAGCTCTTTAATATTTGACTTTGTGAAACCTGGAGAAACCCCGCGGTTAGAGGCAGAGAAAGGGAACCATCAGCGGCTTTAAATAGAGGGGAGAGAAGAAATGGCAGCCGATGCTGCTTTTTTGTCCTGACTCTCCTCCATCCGTCAGAGCAGAACTAATCTCTGCGTTTCCTTTCCCTCCGCAGCTGCAGCCTCCTACAGCGTGTGCATGGCAACCAGGCTGAGGCCCAGGTATATCTATAACCACTGATCTTGTCACATCTTGTTTGCAGGGCTCTGTTTGTATAAAAGCTAAACAAAGCTTTTTGCTAAAGTTGCTCAATGCAGGAGTTTTTTTTAATGGGGAAATCCATAATCTTATCAGCAGGGAAATAAACAGAGCAACAGATAGAGCAGAAAGGTTAAACACAGATATCATTGATATCATTCAGCCTCCTCGGCAACACACTGTTCTGCTTCAGATATTAAAAGTACAACGCACACATCCTCAAACAAATGGCTCAGCTGACGCTAAAGGGAAGGATTTTGCAAGAAGCCAGGCTTCTACAACTCCTTATATAAGTGTGTGTTTGTGTGTGTGTTGTGTGTGTGTGTGTGTGTGTGTCTGATATCTTTTAAATGAAATCTCCATCTCAAACCATTCAGTTTTCTACCTGATTTGTTTCTTCATTATGTACAGTTTTGTGTGTGTGTGTGTGTGTGTGTGTGTGTGTGTGTGTGTGTGTGTGTGTGTGTGTGTGTGTGTGTTGTGTGTGTGTGTGTGTCTGTGTGTGTGTGTTTCTGTGTGTCTGTGTGAGTCTATGTGCAGGTTTAATGTTTTACTGGATATAGTTGTAGATGTGTATATATATATATATATAAGATATATATACACACACACACACATGTATTATATTACAAGTTATATTTTTTGTTACTCCCACTCTATCCGAAATCGGTGTCTCCCATTTGATGATGAAATCATTTTTGTAATATTATTTTTGCTACAATGCCATGAATTGGAGAAGCTTTAACGGAGCGTTTGGCTCCTCTGCACAGTAAAGAAGTTTCCGTAAAGTCCCATTAAACGTGTGTGTGTGTGTGTGTGTGCATGTCTGAGTCTGTGTGTCTGTGTGTGTGTGTGTGTGTGTGTGTGTGTGTGTGTGTGTGTGTGTGTGTGTGTGTGTGTGTGTGTGTGTGTGTGTGTGTCTCTGTGTGTCTGTGTTTATAAGTTTAAGAAAACTTCCCATTCAGGGTCGACCATAGAGGCAACATCTTTTTTTTTAATTTTTTTAAAAGATTTTTTATAGATAAATGAACACAGGACTTGGGCTTTGAAACATTTTTAAAATGTAAGTTTTAAAAAGCCGTACGTCAATTGTGTATGGTTAACATTACTTTGCTATTACAGAGAGGAAAAATTCTGCTTGAAATGGGTCTCCTCCTTCTCCTCCTCCTCCTCCTCCTTCCTGCCGAAGGTCAGTTTGTGTGTTCAAGGGTTTAATATTTAACACACACACACACACTTCTCTGACCAGATGATTCCCACTCGCTTTTAAGATCTGTTAGCACACGGAGACATATTTACCAGACCAGATGATTTAAGAAAACATGTTGGTAGCAGAGACTCATTTGAAGCCAGAGAACTGTTACTGACTGACTGTCCTTCTGTCTTTTTTTGTTGTTTGTTTATTAAGCCGTTAAAAGTCTTCTTCCTCCTCTGGATTCATCCTCGGCTGCTCTCTTCTCCGAGCGATTGGATAATAATCGACTGAGAGATGGGACCTCGTACAGCAGGTATAAGAACTCAAACCTATTTGCTTTTAACCCTCCTGTTGTCCTCGGGTCCTAATCAGACCCATTTTCAAAAAGCTTCTAAATTAGAAATGTGGGTTTTCTTTCAACCAAATTGTTAAAAAAGAAATAGGCCTAACTTGGATGGTTCCCTACGACGCTCTTCTCAAGTAAATAAAAAGATCAGTTCACTGGTTCACTACTTTCATTGAATTTCTTTTTGTTTTTTCTCAATTTCATAGCATTTGAAAAAAAAAAATGATAAAAGAATGTTGAAAAAAGTGACAAAAATGTTGGAAATAAACCAACAAAAACGTCAAAAAGATCAGAAAAAAATCGACAAAAACTTTGGAAATAGTGACAAAAACATCGGGAAAAGCTTAAAAAAAAACATCGAAAAGTGCCAAAACATTGAAAAAACAAAGAAGTTTGTATTTTTAATTTTTCACTACCTCCAGATATACCACTAACATCAACTTATTCCCATTAGTTGTACACTTTTTTTAAATTTATGGTCAATAAACCTCAATAAACCAACGGTTTTAGCGTTCTTTTTGTCTTTTTTGTGTTTTTTGACACTTTTTCTGGCGGTTTGTCAGACTTTTTTCTTTTTTTTTTACTTTTTTGGCATTTCTTTCGACAGTTATTGACGCTTTTTGGGGGGCATTTCTATGCTATTGTTGCCCTTTTTCAACGTTTTGGGCGTTTTGTCCGACGTTTATGTAAACATGTTTTCAACGTTTTTGACGTTTCTTCAACGGTTTTAGCGCTTTTTTTTAGGCGTAACATGAATTTGAAAAACTCCGCACCAAAATGATTTATTATTTTTAATTTGAAATTCAACTCGGTCGGTCATGTAAACCCGAAAATACAAATAAAAAAATCATTGAAATCATGAACTCAAGTGTCATTATGAAACAAATAAAACAAACACAATGACTGCGCTTTAACATCAGCAACATCCAATCCAATCACTCCTTCTCGTGGCTGCCTGCACTTAAAGGGACGGTTCGGAGTAATTTCACCCTAGGGTCCTTTGCACCATGACCTCGAGCCAAACACCCCCCCACAAGCTTTTTTCACCTGGGTCGAACATTGGGCGAGTTAGCGTTATCAGCCGAATGGCTTAGTACAGGCGCTAATGGATCCAACTGTGTATTTCGTAAGTTACCCCCCTAATAATGCCCCAAATGATACCAAACTTCTACTGTAGTACAAATAGCTTATGTACTCTGGATTGGAAAATTTGTAAGTACACCAGGAGTTTATTTAAATAACACTTGCCTGATGGCTTCTGCTCTCTGCTGCTACCGGCAGTAAGACGAGTGCTTAGGGACCGTCTACAAATTACAACACCGAAAAGAGATAAAAAAAATATTTATTAATTTAACTTATTTTTTTAAAAGTAAGTGCTGTAGTACAAACCGCAAGAGAGAAGTTATTTATAATTGAGATAAGTTTGGAGACACTACCTTATTTAATCATTAAATTAATAAATATTTTTGTAGTAATCCAGGTGTATGTCCCTACCCAGTCCTCTCGGTACCCTCAGAGACATTTTTGCTTTTTAGCTACGTGTTCATCGGGTCCCGGGGCCTGAGCCTCCATTTCAACAATAAATGAATGAATGAAAAATAGCATTGTGTGTTATCTAAATTTGCGCCTAGCCGCACGTAGGGCCTACGTTTTGTTGCAGCCGACGGGAGCTGGCCGCAGGACGACTCAATCCCCATGAACAGTTTTGAATGTTCTATCAGACAACAACTACTCGAGAGTCTGCTCTTGAGACTTTGCTCAAATTTTCGGGACAATTAGGGCAGGATTCGTGATTCGGGACAACTGCTTGGATTTCGGGACTGTCCCAAATTTTTCGGGACGTCCGGTCACCCTAGACTCAAGTGATGTGTGTCTTAGTAAATGAGAGAACAAAACCACATACTAACAGCCAGATGTTACTGCGCAAAGTCAACTCTGAACATCTTTTCATGAATAGAAAATTTAAACACTATTTAAAATTCTAGTTAAAAGTCAAAGAAAACATGACAGCCAAAAAGACAAAAACTGAAACAGGTTTTTTGAAAGATTGTGTGAGCTGAGTGGTGTGTACATACTAAATGTAACGTTGCCTGTTTAATAGAGAAATGAATCAGGCGTTATGGGGAAACATTTCAGAGCAGTTTACGGTGAACGAGCATGTTAACTTTCGAGCTCACGGGATCATTTGAACTTCCTCATACTGGACACATTTCTCAAGAAATCATTTGTGGTGTTTATGTGGGTTACAGTAAACCATGGCTACAAAAGGAAGTAGTGGCTAAATTAGTGCCGTGTGTGTGTGTGTGTGTGTGTCTGTCTGTCTGTCTGTGTGTGTCTGTGTGTGTGTCTCTGTGTGTGTGTGTGTGTGTGTGTGTGCGCGCGTGTGTGTGTGTGTGTGTGTGTCTCTGTGTCTGTGTGTGTGTGTGTCTGTCTGTGTGTGTCTGTGTGTGTGTGTGCGCGTCTGTCTGTGTGTGTGTGTGTGTGTGTGTGTGTGTATGTGTGTGTGTGTGTGTGTCCTCTGCTGCTCTTACTGAGGTTTCATTTTTTCCCCATTAAATATTTTTTAGGGGAGTGTTACCAGACTCGAGGGTCAAAGGTCAGAGGGTATAGTATACAGACAGAGGGTATAGTATACAGACAGAGGGTATAGAATACAGAAAGAGGGTATAGTATATAGATTGTAAAGCCCATTTAGGCAAACTTGGGATATTGTGCTCTACAGCAAATAAACCAAAGCAACACATACTCTATACATCTCCATACCTATATCGTTACACAACTTTATCGGCCGTTTGTTCTTCCCCTCTAATCCGACCCACACAACGTTGTCAAACGGTCCCAGTTTGGTTAGGATAAGGCACCAAAACTATTGAGTTAAGTTGATAAAAAGATGGTGGGTTTGGGTTAAAATCAGGTAAAATCCTCAACAAGAGCTTACATGTTTAACACCATCAGTGAATCCCACTTTATATCAAGAAAAATGCAATTAACACCGGGCTCAAGGTACAAAGGAGTGTCATAGCAAATTAAAGGTATGTATGACCCACAGAAATCATGTTTTTTACACACGAAATTCTCCACAGTGACCCAGAATGTGACGTAGCTCCATTTGTTCCGTAAAGTTAAAAAACACACAAAGAAACCAACAAAACACAGTAAAGCACAGCATTTCATTTTCAGGCGATGTTCAAACCAGAACAGTTATGTGATCACCAGAAGGGCTTTTAGATGGATCACAGGGGAAGTTGGGGGGGCATTTGGTCCATGCATCTGGAGCATGGGTCAGCCGCCCCCCACCCCCACGTTAACACTGTGACCTGTTTGTCTTTCTTATCTCTGCTATTTAAGGAAGCGTTGGCTGTTATCAAGGCATGTTTGAACAGGAACACAATTGTTGGACAATGAATTGAGAAAGTTAAACACAAAACGGGGTCAGTTTTGTGTTTGATTGTCAGTAGTAGGGTTGTAAAACCAGGGTGGGATTTGATTTTTTGATTATGCACAACAAAACAAAGCATGCATTAATTAAATCGACTTTTAATACCACCATGGATATACAGCCACTCGGCCAGCCATGCCAAAAAAATGTATTTATCAACTTCGCAGCGCTTTCAAGCAGAAGATTGGAGATCACTTTCAGGTGAAAACAAAATACGTTCGTTCCTTGGCAGTGTTTTAAACCAAAATCCTGATCTTTTCCCTAGACCTAACGAGTCGTTTTGGTGCCTAAACTTAAGTGTCATCGCTGCATGACGCTCACTTTTTCTTTCTAAACTCCACTACCATCCACGGCCCCTGAAAGGACCGTCATCTGGCGGTGCCTGTAGCCGGCTCACAGTCACCTATTGGCGGCTTAACAACTGCCACTGGTAGCCGGCGTCCCGGAGCTCTGTAACGGCTAAATACAACAAGCAACTGCTGCTCAGATTTGATCGTTCTATGGCGCTATGTCTTCATGTTACAGCTCTTTACTTAGTTTAACATACTTCTATTCTAAGTATATCATATATGGTCTATTGGTGAAGTAGTATTGATAACTTTGAGGGGGGGAGAGGGGATACATTTTGTCCCCACCAGGGATAAAAATAATTCAGCAGAGGCAGGGATATGTAGAGCAGAAGGGGAAAAATCCTACGCATACCCCTGTGTAAATCACACTGAGCCAGCCAAGAAATCATATCACATCCATACTGGGATGTTATGCTGCGTTCTAGGCAACCCGTAACCCGCGAAAGTGCCCTGGAACGGCAGTGAACCCCGTAACTTACTCCCCGTGAACTGGTACCAGATGGTTGTACTCCCAGTTACAGTTTTTGACGTCACACATAAACAACAATGGCGACCCCTTGATGATGCTGTACAGACACCGCTGTACCATCCAACGGCAACGTAAAGTAATTCCCTACATTGTAATCAAAACAATACACATACGATTGTGTACTACTGCAGGTTATGTTTATTAAATAAAGGCCAAAATACGTCGCAGACTAGAAATCAATAGTATCAGCTAGCGCTAGCAAACGTCAGCGTTAGGTAGCCACTAGCTAACATTGACGTTAGGTAGTCTAACCTGAACCCTGGAACGCTAAGTCATGAGTCGTGACTTGAAGTCATAACTTGTGGGCTAAAACTTGTGCCAGGAACGCAGCATTAGTACACTGCTGTTAAAACATAATAAAATCTATGTATTTTTTAACACACTGGTATCAGATTGGTACTCTGTATCGACCGATACGCAAGTTCAGGTATCGGAATCGCTATCGGGAAGCAAAACATGGTATCAGACCATCTCTGACTAGAAGTCACTGAGCTTTCTGTCTGATTTCTCTCTCTCTCCGCCAGTGGCTCCATCTAAGGAGGCGAAGGCGGTTGCGGGAGGCGGAGGCGACAGAGGAGCCCGGCTGCGGAGCTGCAGCGACGGCAGCCAATACAGCAAGAGACCCAACAACTTGCCCTCCTCCCCCACGCTCTACAGCCCCAAATCAGGTTAGTACACCAAATACTGAAAGCAACAGAAACGCAGAACTGAGGACACTTCAATAACAGTTTCTTTGCAACAAGTATTATTGTTATCGCGGTGTTCAACAACGCTATCCAGCGCTGGAATGTAACTAAGTATATAACTTGAACAAACACATACAATGAACGCCACAGAACTTTCTTTCATTATCCAGTTTGACATTGAGTCATAACGTCAAAAAGAACATGAATAAACTACTTTAAAGTAGCTCGTCTTCGAGGCTACATTACGTTGTATCGGATCGGTACATAAACTCCGGTACTCGCTGATACCGATACCTGCATTTTAGGCAGCATCGGATTTCCGATACTGGTATCGGTATCGGAACATCTCTAGTTGAAAGTAGTTAATATCGCATTCATCCTATTTACAACACATAGTTTTTAAGTGGTGATGAAATAAAACATGGAAACAGATTTTTTTCCTTTTGTTTTGGTGTTTAGTCCTGAAGAGACCAGTGAGCACAGAAGAGCTGCAAAGACCCGGAGGACCCTACTTCAAGAAAATATTTACAGTACGTTGGTAATGTCTCCTTTTAAGATAGTTAAGAGAGTGGGAAAGGCCTTTTTTTGTAATTATATTGTAGAAAATGTAAAATAATACGGAAATGTTGAGGAGCGTTCTAAAACACGTCTTCACTCAGCCATGACCCGGAAGTCCTTCCCGGAAAGGCCTTTTTTTTCATTAAACTGAGAAGGGGTTGCGAGATTGTGAACGCTTATAAATGCCCCAATGTGCTAGCCTGGTTGAAGGTTCATTCACAGCCCATTTCCAAAGGGGCGTCACCAACGGACGTCGCTCAAATGCCTCTGGGCGCAATTGCAAAGTCCTTCAACCAATCAGACCAACGATCCGGGTGACGTAGCAGCGACAGCGGCATCAACGGGTTGCTGCGCTTCGGGTGGCCGTCATGTTGAATGTAAACAAAAAGCTGCTTGCTGTCGCTGCGCTATCGTCATCGTGTAAAGCCTCAACGGTTGTGATTGGTGCCTCGATTTGGAAAAATTGGAAATGGGCTAGAATGGGCCAGACGGACTTGCAGAGCAAATCTCAAATTTGCCCGGAAGTTCATCAGCGTTTCCCAGGCTACCAATATGCATCGTGCACACTACTTTACACTATTACTTTTTGCACAGTTACATCCCACTCCATGTGTACTTGTCTTGATATTATGTCTCATTTGTATATTTGTATTTTTGTACATTATGTTGATATGTGCCTATATGTATATTAGTGTCTCTATTGGACAGTATGTGTCTCTATTACTCACTACTACATTTCTATTTGTTGAATTTAAAGAGAGTTAACACCTACCAAAGTCAAATTCCTTGAGTATGTAAGTATACTTGGCCAATAAAACAACGCAGCTGTCTACAGCAGCCACATGAAATCTTAACAACATACACTGCAGTTTAAATGACCCAAATAAACTCAGCATCTCTTATTTATTTAACAACAGCCTGGAGATGGAGCTGCTACGACTAGTCGACTAATCGATAAGATGATAGACAAAAAGTGATCGCCAACTATTCTGATAATCAATTCGTCTTTAACCTTTGTGCTGTCTTCCCTGTCGACCATGCAACTTTTTTTTTTTCTTGGTCAAAATGTAAAAAAAATTCCAACGTTTTGGTCGTCTTTTTCGACACTTTTGTCACTTTTTTTCGAAGATTCTGTCAGTATTTTTCTGCGTTCTTTGACGTTTTTTTAAGCTTTTCCCATGTTTTTGTCACTTTTCACAATGTTTTTGTCACTTTTTACGATGTTTTTGACATTTTTTTCCTACGTTTTTTATCGTTCTATTATCAATTTTTCTTTACATGCTATAAAATTTAATAAAACACCCAAATTCAATGAAAGTATTGAACTGATCATATATTTTACTTGTGAAGAGTAATAGTTGTATGGAACCGTCCACGTTATTTTGTCTGAAAATGAGGTTGAAAGGAACCCAAATTTCTGATATAGAAACTTTTTGAAAATGGGTCAGATTTGACCCGAAGACATCCAAGACAGTTTACCGCCCAAGACGATTGTGATTGGTTTAAAGAAACGCCAATAAACCAGAGCCGATTTTTTTTTCTCCCATCCAGGAATGCTGTGTGGACTAGCCAGACCCTCCTCCACAGAGCTGTGGAGGAAGGTCTGGCAATGCTAGACTAGTTGCAGACCTACGTGGAAGTCACATGTACATGTGCATACTTTCATAGGTCTTTTTTTTGTGTTTTAGTTGCACATATTTCCCAAACTATTTTCCTGCTGAAAATCAGTTGCTTTTTTTGACTTTTCTGCTGCAGATTAATGTCTCTCTGTGTGTCTCCAGATTATGGCCGATGCCGTGGGTTGGGGGTTTGTGGTGCGAGGAAACCGGCCGTGTCACGTCCAGGCTGTGGAGCCTTGGGGCCCAGCTGCCGCTGCTGGGATGAAGGTAGGCATCATGGGAAATGTAGTTAAGAGAAGACGGTTATTTCCTTTGGTGTACCCAAAAGGAATGAAATCACATAACAAGGTCCTAGGTTTTGTTGTGCACAAATGAGCTGAATAGATTGTAAGAGATGTTGGGTGTTATTTAATTTTTTTTATAAAAGTTCCATTGAAATGAGTTGGTTATATAATAACAGGATCTCATGGGAAGGTCTATAAATAGCACGCTACTTTTAAGGACATTTCGCATGTCACGTTAAAGCATTTTGAGCTTTTTTACGAGTCATTTAAAGCCCCAATTTGTCACATACTGACGCCTGGTCAGGACCCTTTTGGCTTTATTGTATTATTCTCCTTTTTTATTCCTTGTGTAAAGAAAGACTGGCAGAGCAGGCTTTTCATTGCATCGTGTAAGTTGTCTGTACTGTGCATAGGACAATAAACCTCTTGAATCTTAAATCTTTCTTTTACCTGCAGGTTTGTCAGTTTGTGGTTTCGGTCAACGGTCTAAATGTTCTCGATCTGGACTACCGGGTTGTCAGCAACCTGATCCTAACGGGACCCAGAAGCGTGGTGATGGAGGTGATGGAGGAGACGGACCACTGAGCAATGACAGAAAAACACTGACGGAGAAGCTGAGAAACGGCTTTTATGAAAACAATTACTAATACGTGTGTCCTGTCTGAGGATTTTACTTCAAAGGACTGCAAGAACACAGCGATGAAACGGGAGACAACCTTGTATGTAATATAACTTTCACATCAACCCGTGTGTTGAACGGCAGCCACATCCGCTGAATAGAGCTTGTTGCGTTTTGAATAGCGCCGGAAAGTATCGACTCTGATCCAACGGTCTGTAGAGGTGGACTCTGGGGAGGAGAATCTCTTGATACCGTGCAGCAGACCAATTATTTTGCAAGCAGCTTCAGGCTGTTTTTCCTTTTTTTTTTTAACAGTGTGCAGTTTGGGTCTCAAACCCGTAGAGGTAGTTTGGGAGTGGTGCACTGTTAAAGCTCTTTCATGCTTCCTGCGTTCAGCGCGGTCGGCGCAGGGCGGACGGCGATATGACGCAAACGCGCGGAGGGTCTGATCGCCGAGCCGCACACCTCCAAGATTTTTGGAACAATGCGGACGCGGTCGTGTAGGTTACGTCACAATGATTGGCTACAGGAGAGAAAGAGTCCGTTCTTTGAACCGCTCTGAAAGACCAGACGGTTCGCGGTGACCATGCGCGCCGTCCGCAGCGCGCCGTCCGCAGCGCGCCGTCCGCAGCGCACCGACCACGCTGAACGCAAAAAGCATGAAGCAGCTTTCAGTGTGTGAGTCTGAGAAATATGCAAATGTGATTGCTAAACTGTTTTTAAAGCTGCTGAAGTCACTTCCCCACAACTAAAAATCTATCTGTTTCTGTAGACGTCTATGAGAAAGTGAGCTTACTTCACACTTCATTTATTATCTGATTAAACATTTTCATAATGTGTTCATGGTCTCAATTACTAGTTTCAAGTCTTCTTCAACACAGCATGATGTTCATTTAGTTAATGATGGTCCCATTTATTTTAAAACAGACGATAAAGCAGGGGATGCTTTAGGACCTGTCAATCAGGACAGAGGCTTAGCGATGCTAACCATGGCGCTGTGGACTTATTGTACGATTACGAAACCCAGAGAAACCTCTCATTTTATGGTTTGTTACAGTCAGTTTTTATCCAGTTTGAAGCCACATTTTTACGACCTTGGTGGTTTTTAACTCTAGTCATCGGACATCTGGAGCTTAAAGGTACCGTAGGTAGGATTGCGAAGATCCAGGACTTAGCCCAAAAATTTGGACATCAACAACTTCTCAGTCCCTCCCTCCCTTTCTGCTAAAGCCCAAAACGGTCTCCTAAGCCCCTCCCCCCACAAGGGATAATGAATGCGTGTGCATGAACAGTCATTGACATGCAGTTAGATGGCCGGTGACTTTCCCGCGCAGAAACTCGAGTGAAGATAATGACCTCTTCTGAAGAGTCCATCAGGTTTTTTTTAATCCTCCATGTCATCCTTGGCTACTAGCAACTGTGTGGACGAGGGGGGTGCGCGATCACGGCAGGCTTCATCCGCTTCCTGTTTACACTGGCACGCACATGCCCAGTGTGCGTGAATGGCCATGTGCAACATGTTCTCACTCCCATCGCGTTAAATACGGACGCTTGGTCAGGTGCCTTTGGCTAAAAGTCTCCTTTAGCGTCATATAACGCGCTTTATCTAAACGTGCTTGGTCGGGACTATTGTTCGGAGTGAGAACGGGTTGTCATGTGATGTGTGTTGTCAGACGTGTTGATATGGACGGAGATTAGTTCTGCTACTGGAGGTAAAACTCTTGTGTCGACGCAGATCATTTTCGTCTCACAACATCGCTTAAAAATGAAAATGTAGCAGCGTTAATGTAGCCTGCATGGTCGTAGACAAGGGGGAAAGATGCACATCTATTTATAAGAAAAGAAATCTAAGTTACTCTAAGGTGTCTTGAGACAAACCTGCATGGTGTTGTCTTAGAAACTGAGCGTGGAAGTGGTCACGCTGTTGACACCGCTCCAACAGTTGCTGGTGTTTCCTTCATCGGGATGGTTTGGACTTTTAACCCCGTGTGCCACGTTACTGCCTCCTCTCCACACACAAACACATTACCTGCATGTATCAGCAGCATTTACACACACACACACACACACACACACCCAAGCTCCTCAACAGTGTTTACCTTTCCATCCACTCCCTGCGACGTCTGATTCCCAGAAAGGAACTTTGTGAGGAAGCAGACTTTAACTGAAGTGCTTTGTTTTGAAGTGTGTGTGTGTCTGTGTGTGTCTGTGTGTGCGTGTGCGTGTGTCTGTGTCTGTGCGTGTGTGTGTCCTTGAGTGTGTGCGTGCACGTGTGTGTCCTTGCGTGTGTGTCTGTGTCTCTGTGTGTAAATACTGCTGTGATACATGCAGATAACTGAAATATCTCTCAGCAGGCAGCATTTAGCTCCCTGCTGGGTGATTCTGGAGACTCTGGGCTGCTCTTCCATCTTTTATGATGGTTTTAATAGATGCAGTAACTGGAAGCGTTGTTCTAAAATACCGGGTACTGAGGGCTTTTGTAAAGAAACTAAATATCCTTGTTAAAAATAGGTCTCACTTGTCCAACACACAGAATTACACGCAGACAATCGGCATTTTAAAGGCTTATCAATATTTAACTTTAATTTCTTTTAATTCTATTTTTATAAGGTTGATCCTATTGTATTATAATTGTAATTCTTTTTCTTAATTCTCATCTCATTTTTATTTCTTAACCTAAAATTATTTGAATTTTGTTTGATTTTGAGTGCACCCGACTCCTGGAACAAATTATACCACTTCCTTAAAATCAACTCACTTGTGCCTTTTGGGACAAAAAAACAAGAAATCTGGTTTTAAACCTGCAAACTTCCAGTCGTGCTCGCTTTACATAATTGTACTTGCAGAGGCTAAGCACTGGAGCAGACTTTTACGTTACAGAAACTACAGAAAATTAGCTAGATGAGGCTGATGCTTTGCTACAAAAAGCCATGGGGTTCTCGCCAAGGCTTTTAATTAACACCCGCCAAATGCCGGTAAAAAGTACCTTTGGCGGGTAACCTTGTAAAGTTACTAACCAACTTGGTCGGTGATAAAAGCAGCAAAGAACACTGTGTCTGTTTGAATCAGCCGCCTGCAGAAATGTTGCCAGATTGATCTGGTCTTGGTCTTTTCCCCCAAGAAATTTGGGCGGTTTTGTGTGTGTGTGTTTGGCTTGGAAACGTAATATTTATCTGGCCACACTGCTCGTAGAACTAATCCTACATTTTCCCATGAACACCATGTTGCGATGTGTGTGGTATCGATGAACTTAAGTAATTAAGTTTGTAGAGGCTAAGCCCAAGCTTTAAGCCCCTAAGGTGCTGTTCCACGGGTAGAGTAATGACGCACTTTTTACCTTTTTGATCAATGAAAGTCCAAGTCAAATTTGCAGTTAAAACCTTGTATGTATGCCTGTGTGTGTTGTGGTGTTGGTGTGTGTGCGTGTCTGGTCTAAACCCAACCTCCGTATAGATGCTGAGCACCACGAAAAAAACGATATGAACGTGTGCACGTGTCAATCAATTGATTAAAAATAACGTGACCATTTCACAAACTGCTGTGAGACCGTGTTGTGTATTTTCCAATTCAGAAAGTTTTATTGTCTTTCTATTTTACTAATGATGTCTTTGCTTCTTTCCCGTGTTGTTGTTCTGTTTTTGTCTTTGTAATTTGACTCGATGACATTGCAGATGAGGGCCGCCCCTCAATGATCTTTCGAAGATGAATAAAGGTTGAATGAATAAATGAATGATTGTTTGAACTACTTTACGCTATTACTTGACAAAGGATTGTTTTTTATGTGGGGAAAACCATGTTAAACTAAATATTAATCAGAATATTTTTCACATCGTTTACATCTAGAGAAGGACTTTAAAGTGGTCAAATTATGCTTTTTTGGCTTTGTCCCTTTCCTTTATTGTGTTATATATCTTTTTTGTGCATGTTATAGGTTTACAAAGTGTAAAAAGCCCAAAGCCCCCCCCCCCCAAAGGGACTTACCATCTCCAACAGAAAACAAAACATTGTTCAAAAACTGCTCCAAACAGCTCTAGTGTAGTCCAGCCTTTACTTCAGAGACGGACATGCCTAGCTGCTAGCGTGGCACACCCTCATACTCTGCTTCTGACTGGCTAGTAGTCCTTACCTAGGTACTGTCAGGGCACGCCCTCATACTCTGCTTCTGACTGGCTAGTAGTGCCTACTACAAAAGTATTCGTGCCCAAATTTTAAACCTTTTAATTTCAGAAAAAATATCCCAAACCCCCCTCAAACATAAAGATATAAAACTGTAATTTTTTGTGAAGAATCAACAACAAGTGGGACACAATCATGAAGTGGAACGAAATTTATTGGATATTTCAAACCTTTTAAACAAATAAAAAACTAAAATATTGGGCGTGCAAAATTATTCAGCCCCCTTAAGTTAATACTTTGTAGCGCGACCTTTTGCTGCGATTACAGCTGTAAGTCGCTTGGGGTATGGCTCTATCAGTTTTGCACATCGAGAGACTGACATTTTTGCCCATTCCTCCTTGCAAAACAGCTCGAGCTCAGTGAGGTTGGATGGAGAGGGTTTGTGAACAGCAGTTTTCAGTTCTTTCCACAGATTCTCGATTGGATTCAGGTCTGGACTTTGACTTGGCCATTCTAACACCTGGATATGTTTATTTGTGAACCATTCCATTGTAGATTTTGCTTTATGTTTTGGATCATTGTCTTGTTGGAAGACAAATCTCCGTCCCAGTCTCAGGTCTTTTGCAGACTCCATCAGGTTTTCTTCCAGAATGGTCCTGTATTTGGCTCCATCCATCTTCCCATCAATTTTAACCATCTTCCCTGTCCCTGCTGAAGAAAAGCAGGCCCAAACCATGATGCTGCCACCACCATGTTTGACAGTGGGGATGGTGTGTTCAGGGTGATGAGCTGTGTTGCTTTTACGCCAAACATGACGTTTTGCATTGTTGCCAAAAAGTTCGATTTTGGTTTCATCTGACCACAGCACCTTCTTCCACATGTTTGGTGTGTCTCCCAGGTGGCTTTTGGCAAACTTTGCAACACTTTTTATGGATATCTTTAAGAAATTGCTTTCTTCTTGCCACTCTTCCATAAAGGCCAGATTTGTGCAGTATACGACTGATTGTTGTCCTATGGACAGAGTCTCCCACCTCAGCTGTAGATCTCTGCAGTTCATCCAGAGTGATCATGGGCCTCTTGGCTGCATCTCTGATCAGTCTTCTCATTGTATGAGCTGAAAGTTTAGAGGGACGGCCGGGTCTTCGTAGATTTGTAGTGGTCTGATACTCCTTCCATTTCAATATTATCGCTTGCACAGTGCTCCTTGGGATGTTTAAAGCTTGGGAAATCTTTTTGTATCCAAATCCGGCTTTAAACTTCTCCACAACAGTATCTCGGACCTGCCTGGTGTGTTCCTTGTTCTTCATGATGCTCTCTGCGCTTTACACGGACCTCTGAGACTATCACAGAGCAGGTGCATTTATACGGAGACTTGATTACACACAGCTGGATTCTATTTATCATCATTAGTCATTTAGGTCAACATTGGATCATTCAGAGATCCTCACTGAACTTCTGGAGAAAGTTTGCTGCACTGAAAGTAAAGGGGCTGAATAATTTTGCCACCCCACTTTTTCAGTTTTTTATTTGTTAAAAAAGTTTGAAATAGCCAATGAATTTCGTTCCACTTCATAATTGGGACCCACTTGTTGTTGATTCTTCACAAAAAATTACAGTTTTATATCTTTATGTTTGAGGCCTGAAATGTGGCAAAAGGTCGAAACGTTCAAGGGGGCCGAATACTTTCGCAAGGCACTGTAGGTACTGCACATGTGCAACTCCCAACAACGATGGAACAGAAGTGCGATGTCTCACTCTGTAGCTAAAACAGAGAGCTCAACACAACGGGTGAAAAGAAGAGCTGCAGCAATGTGCTGTATAACAAATATATGGTGTTTTTTTTTTATATTAAACCATGTAAACCTATTCTGATATAACCTCTAAATACAATTATAAACCTGAAAATAAGCATAATTTGAGCACTTTAATATTAGTAAAAGTTGTCAGAGATGAAAAGCTTCTGTAGTTTAATGTGTGTGACTCAATCACAATGTAAAGTCTATGGGACAGGCTGCTATGTTTATGAAAAGAGACAGTAGGGGCAGAACACAATGAAAGGATCACCTTGAAGCTCCTTAAAGCTGCATTCTCTGTCATTTCCAGCTGGAGGCGACTCCACTGGCTCCAGAAAGAAGTCTGTTTCTATAGAAGTCTATGAGAAAATGAGCCTACTTCTCACTTGATTTATTACTATTACCTCAGTAAACATTTTCATAATGAGTTCATAGTCTCAATCGCTAGTTTAAAGTGTTATTTAATACAGCATAGTGTTCATTTAGTAAATTATGGTCCCATTTATTTCAAAACAGACTGTCAGTCAGGACAGAAGCTTAGCAATAATTTTTAGGGATTGAGCCCAACAGTAGTGGAAGTCTGTTATTTTTAAATGATGGATTAACAGACTGATGGTCCAATAACTTGTTCCAAAACAGGATATCCATTTTAGTTCATAAAATGTCATTGTAACTTTATTAAACATTACAAATTTTTAGTTTAGGCAACAGAAAGAACTGTGAAAGCAGCATTTCCTGTTTGAACTGCTGTGTGAGGGTGTGGTGTGTGAAAGTGTTTAACCAAGCTGTGAATGAATGCTAATTATATTTTACAGTTTTACACAAATGCATTTGTAGTTTATAAATGGTTTCATAAAATAAATCCAAAGTTTGGACAATGCAGTGTCCTCACTGAAGTTAAGAAAACCACCGGACTGGAGTTACTGTTTTCGTTCAAATATATATTAATTTAATAAGCAATAAGGTTGTGTGTGTGTGTGTGTGTGTGTGTGTGTGTGTGTGTGTGTGTGTGTGTATGTGTGTATGTGTGTGTGTATGTGTGTTTGTGTGTGTGTGTGTGTGTGTGTGTGTGTGTGTGTGTGTGTGTGTGTGTGTGTGTGCGTGTGTGTGTGTGTGTGTGTGGTATGTGCTGTTACTTCCTTAATGTTCTTTACTGTCCAAGTAACATTGACAGCAGCAGCATCAGTAGAGTATGTTACATTACTGAATATATATCTACTAAAGTTTTACAGCAGCATAGTGACCGATCTACACAAGCAGTAGGTGAAGTTAAGTGCAGCTACGGTTTCTCAAGATGTCCGAAGATATTTATGCCAAAGCAGATATGTCAAAGAAGGTGAGATACAACAGAACTGTGCAGGAAGACAAAGGAGAATGGGAGGAAAGGACGGTGGTAATATACGAGAGCACAGACGTTATCAGAGATGATCACACTGATAATTGGTCACACGGAGGAGGTAAGTGACACATTATGACAAATCAATATCATAAATACTCATGCTGATCTGTTTGAATGTGGCTGTACCTTCAAGTCATGTTGGACTGATGTGTAAACTCTACGTTTGCTCTCAGTTTAGTTTGTCAGTCTCAGCTGTCAAATCCCAAGAAAACTGCTGCCCATCTATGTTTGTCTCTAGAGATGTACATGTACTGTATGGAAACCTTGTTTTTTGCAGCTCTTTCCTGTAGATAGTTTTATTATGTTCTGCTAAAAGTATCAGAGCTGGTTATGATAACATTTAACTGACAAGTGTCATTTCTGAGATCTGAGGAAGCATTGACTCCGGTAAAGACATGAAACCACATGACAGGAAGGAGGGGAGTACAGCGTGACGAAGTAGCTTTTTTATTGCGTCAGTTCTGCAATTCAGTGGCCCATTACAACTCAACATTTCAGATGAGTTTATATTTGTTTTACTTTAGTGTAATAATTGGTTTACCTAAGAGGTTTAATCATTTCTTTAATTATGCTTTCACACCTATAGTTCACCAGACTCGACAGACACCAGATCCGGGGGTGACATTGCAGCATTGTTGCATTTTTTATTTATTGGTTGGGTTTGCGTTAACACTGCACTTTGTCAAAGGCACCAAACACTGTTAACAAATGTCACGTGGTGGAAACAGTCGCTTGTTTATTGGACAGAATATCTGAGTGAAAGCCAACCCCTTCTTACTCGGAGTCAGCGTGTGAAGCGACGAAAAAGGCACCCTTCAGTGTGTTTGTAGAACGTAGCGGGGAAAGCAGCAGCTACACTGGGTTTAGAGAGTAGTATGTAAAGGGGAAATTCCGCGAAGGGCGTTGATGTCAACCACCTTTCACCCAGCTTTTGTCATTGTTTTATCCATTGCATGATACACACCTCCACGTGTATTAGAGTGGGTATGTGTGAAAAGCGGACTTTGGTCAGAAAATGAGCAAAATTTATAATGTTTGTTTTGTTTTGTTATTGTTGATTACAAACTGTGATGTAACTGATGTAACTATGTGTTAAAAACATTTTGCTCAGAAATATGGTTAGGGCTTGTTTGTGGTTTACTTCCTGTATTTGGGTCAGATCGCGTTCTGACCTGAAGTGAACCTGAAGGGTCTGAGTAAAAGGGACATAATACACTAACCCCTAACCCTCCAGGATTTCGCGCAACAATTCACGCAAATTCAACCAATCACCGTAAATTCAGTGCGACTCACAACTTTTACCAATAACCGCAACTTTACCGCAAATTTGACCAAAAACCAGAGTGTCCCGCGAACTTCAACCAATCCCAGCAGTCCCACGTGCCAGACTTTGCGTCAGTATGTGACTCTGAGGACGCGACTCTGAGAGCCACTGACAAACAGGGGTGAGAACGGGTTGACGTAACAAACGTACATCGCCAAATTCATTTCTTGTTTCTGATATGAAGATGAGACTCAAACATCTCACATTTACCAACAAAACGTACAGCGAAAGACCGTGCTAAACATTTCAGACCGTCCTGCCAACCTGTATACATTTTAACATCAATGTACGCTGTAACGTTTTTTCACTCTAAAGTCACTGAAAGCTGTCAGCTCTCTGCAGTGGGCGGGGCTGCTGCTCAGTTCCCCCACGACTGTCACGCACATACACACACACACACACAAACACACACACGCTGGATGCAGGAAAAACCAGAGATGAGACGACACGATGACCTGAAAAAAGGCCTTAAGACATTTCTCCTTTGCAAAGCTTTTGGTCCCTTTTAGATGTTTTATTTTTATTTATTTTTTTATTCTTGTATTTTAAACTACATATCTTTTTGTTTTTTTATCGTTTTTATTTCTAACCTGTAGGACTTTGAGATCTCTGATGAAAAGTGCATTATAAATTAAATGTATTATTATTATTATTATTATTATTACCTAAATTGAGGACAGCTACGCTCGTTATTGTAAGTGCAATGATAAGTTAAAGTCCAATAAGTCCTTTATCAAACCGTATGAATGTGTGTCCCAGGCCAGGTTAGGAAATTAACTAACAATACAAAGATCAACAAGCCACTGACACATATGTTCAAATTTGATTCATTCCCAAACTTATTTTTTGCTTTAAATCCACCATCCATTATCATATTATACCAACATTTGCAGCATCCTGAGGCTTTTTGATAAGGTAACTAGGAAAACTCAGCCCAGAGTAATTTTATTCTCCGCGAAACAAGTTTTCTTTACAAATAAAATCACACCTTTTATCGCAATTTTTTACAAAAGCTACCGCAAAATCCGGCATTTTGGGCCGCAACAATCTAAAAAAGAGCCCACGAAATCCTGGAGGGACTGATAATAGGAACTTTGATAACAAAGACTGTTTCCCTGTAATGAACCTTGCTCTCTGTGTGCTTTACCACTTTAGGACCAGACACTGAGAGGCATCCTCCAGCTGTCCAAAGGAAGACTTTCAGGGCTGCAGCACTCTGTCTGGCAGTGCTCTGCTTTCTGATGATGACTGGAATCATCCTCTTATCTGTATACTGTAAGATAAAATACACTTCACAACTACTAAGCCACAAATACTGGACCAATACACAGTGGTGTACTTAAAGCGTAACTCTCGCCAAAATGCATCCTGGGGTAATTTTGTGAATGTACGTGAGTCAAACTTTAGTTTAAAGCATATTTAGGACCGAATCGCCACTTTTAAGATTCACCATATTCTCAGTTTTGGGTCAAATGGCCTTTTGAATGGGAGTGCTAGGCGTCACTCTCATGCTATTATCAAAATAGCTATTTTCAAAATACTAAGAAGGCTCAACACAACATGAAACTTTGCTCAAAGTATCACCAGGGGCTCTACACCTTAACGCAAGCATTGACAACATTGTTTGTGCACACAGATTTACTAAAAAGAAACTTTTTGCAGCACTCACCGCAACTGTTATTGTTTCCGGCCACTACCACCTCGGCAGCTAAAAAAGAGTCGATATCCGAATGCGAATGAACGGACTCCATATGAGGCTCCTTTTTCAACTACAAGGTCAATATTGTTTTTCAATAACGACAAAACAACGACTTATCCGTGCATTTACATGGAACTAAGCTTTAGGAGCTTTCTATCTTTACTCTCCTCCCTGTTACGTTGCATTCGAAATTGACTGTTTCTGACTGACAAAATGGCTGCGGCCGGAAACAACAAGAGCTACGGTGAGTTGCTCAAAACCTTTCTTTTTAGTAAATCTGTGAACACAAACGTTGTCAATGCTTGCGTTAAGGTGTAGAGCCCCTGGTGATACTTCAGAGCAACGTTCATGTTGTGTCGAGCCTTCTTAGTATTTCGAAAATAGCTATTTTGAGATAGCATGAGAGTGCCCCTAGCACTCCCATTCAAAAGGCCATTTGACCCAAAAACGAGAATATATATATATTTATATGCTGAAATATATATTTAGTTGCTGTAATTATTCCTAATGTCCATATCACTGTTAAGCGATCCCTTCCTAACACGACTCCAATGTAAGAAATCGGGGGGCAAAAACCAGTCTTCATTCTGTGTTAACATTCAGCTGAAACTTTATCAACACAACACTAGACTACCAGGACGTTTCCTTTATACCACCACTCAGCAAGGAAACACTGTCAGTGGAAACATGAAGAGAGCAAATTGTACTAAAGACATATTCAGTTTGGGAAAGTCAGACTAATGAGACCTCATACAAGCTTGTCTTTAGTTTGAAGCAGAATGATTTGCTGTTGTTCGTCTTTTTTTAACTTTGTTATGGATTTCATATTCATATTTCAGTGAGTTTGCGGCAGACCAGATACGACCAACTGAGCAAAAACAACACTCATTTACAGAGCAGCTTTGAAACACTGAGTGTAAATCACAGTCAGTTACAGGATGAATTAAAGCAGCTGAAGGACAGAACTGAAGGTAAGAAAAGTTTAAAACCAGTAAACTCCTGTATTATACACATTTACAGCATTTGGAGTGCCTACTAACCCACCAAATGTGAAATAAGACAACTCAGTCAGTTTTTTCACGGCTGCCTAGATGAGGAAACATGATTCAACAAACTATTCACATTTGACTCCTCTTCCTCTGTCACAGTCAGGCTCATTAGAATATACTTCCCCTGTCTGAGTCAACTACCTTTTGCATAGCTACGCCGTATTTTTTAAATACACCATCAGAGCAGACTGGGCTTTTATAGGAGGGGTCTTAAAGAGACGTGCGCTAAAACAGAGGTTTTGGTTCTTGTTAACACTTGAAACTTCAGTTAATAAGTCAGTAATCCTCTATTTACTATTTACAACACCTCAACATATAACAGTAAAAACACTTAATTTATTTATTTTACTATTTATTTAGTCAATTTACTCTTTCATAGTTTCAAATTCTTATTTTACATTATTTTTTACCTTTCTTTATGTAACTGTTGTTATTTCTGTCCTCAATAAAGGCTCACCTTATCTTGTATTTCAGTCACTTTGCTGCAGACCCGATACGACCAACTGATCAACAACTACAGCTGGTTACAGAGCAGCTACCAAACACTGAGTGTAAATCACAGTCAGTTACAGGATGAAGTAAAGAAGCTGAAGAACAGAATTAAAGGTGAGAAAAGTTTAAAACCAGTAAACTCCTGTATTATACACATTTACATCATAGACCTTAATTGTGTAGTTACCGTTGATTATAACTGTTTCAACTCCAAGTCTTATCACTTTGACACTGAGTGATGTGAAATCTGGCTTTAAAAGTTGTTGTTAAAAGCTGTCCTCATGGATGGACGAGATTTGGACACAGTTGGTACTTTAAATCAGAAGAGAAGAAGACTTGGTATGATAGCAGAGATGACTGTCAGCAGAGAGGAGCAGATCTGGTCGTCATAAACAACGACGAAGAACAGGTGAGTGTGTTTGTTTCTGAGTGAGTGATCTTAGAGAAAAATAAATTTAATGGAAATATTTAAATATACATAATGTAAATTTGAAATCTTTGGAAAATGACCTTGAAATGTTTATTTTCCTTTTTAAAATGCATTCCTATAAAATGAAATGTTAACTGTCTTATGAGTAGCCTACAAAGTGTGCACTTCCTCATGCATTCTCTGTTTCTCTGCTGAGTATAAATGTCTTTCTTCTCTTTCCTCCATTACTAATGTGTGTTTACTGTCATGCTGTTGGGTCCAGTCCTCAGTGTGTGGTGGACCGAGGGATCCCTCTTGTGTTTGTTGTGGCTGATGAAGTCACAAGATGACTTTACTACAACAGAAATGCTGAACTGTGAACAGAGAAATGATTGTTGTTTCTCGTCAACTACTAGGAGTTTGTCACTGAGCTGAGTAAGGATGGAGAGTTCTGGATTGGTCTATGGTATGAATGGACACAAAGAGAATGGAAATGGGTGGACGGATCACCGCTGACAGAAAAGTGAGACATTTTAAAGGTTTTTGGTTTACATCACAATTCCATCATGGTCACTGTTTATTGAAAGATGCTGATTTGATTGGTTTCCCGAGAGAGAGAGAGAGAGAGAGAGAGAGAGAGAGAGAGAGAGAGAGAGAGATTTTGATTTTCAAAAGAACTTTATTATATCCATCTTGTTATTTACAAAATAATCTCTTTTCAAAACAACAGGCCAATAAATAAATACAAATACACTTAATTAAATGACATCACCTCCTGAGAAAAGATGAGTTGGTCTCCTTCAACAGATCACCATGGTCCCAGATCACACTGAACTGATCCACATCTTTCATCTTTATAATAATTAAAATTAGGGCTGTCAATCGATTAAAAAAAATTAACTAATTAATCGCACAATTTGCTGTAGTTAATCGCGATTAATCGCATTTTTAAATTGAGACTGAAGCTTGTAGTAATGGATATTTAAATAATGCTAAATCACTTAACTTTACAAATATGAAGAGAAAACAAACAAGGAAAGGTTCTGCTAAGTTCAGAATGTTTAATATCTTTCAGAACAGCAGCAACAATTTGGCTTATTTACTCCTGCTGAAACGGCTAGAAACTGTCCGACTTGAGAGCAGATTTTTGTCACCACCCCCAATATTAGCCACATACCTAATATACCATATTCTGAATAATATACAAATATATATATAGAGAGAGAATATAAATTACAATCTAGGCAGTACTTAATATCATAAATATTATAATATACATAGTGTTTAATCTGAATGACTAAGCAAAGCACATATATCTAAACACAGAAATGCACATCAATATCAATGTTACACATTAAACCAGTAACCCAAAACCACAAAGGTGTATGTTGGCCTAAAGGGAAAACATTGAGTGTAGTTTTAGATAGCAACGCTGTGCACAGCAATCCATTACCAATGTAAAGCGATTGACTACATTTCCCTTCCAGCACCGCAACCAGGAAGTAGCTTGTGTGACAGTGAGACGCACCAATTTCAAACATTTACTGGAATATAGTCACGGATACTATCGAGTCGACAGCGTTAAACATCAGACTGCAAATAAGGTTTTACCAGCGTGACCAACGTAACAGTTATCAAGCAAACAAATCGCGCACGTACATATCGGCAGCACAGCAGTAGCGCAACAGACAAATCAAACTTAAACTGCAGCTCAATGTAGCGAAACTGCAGCTGACCGGTGGCGCATCTCTCCTGACGAGACAACATGTCGGAACTAGTACTCGGTCCCGTTTATAGCCCGCGCTCATTCATTTCTGGATTCTAACACATCATCTTTTTTCTCTTTTGGGATCTTACTGGTCCATGTTTCAACTCTTGACTGGCCCGTAGGCCTACTTCAAGGTAAATCCCTCCTAGAGTAGCGCCGCCTGCTCTTATGGAGACGTATTACGTTTCTCAGCCGCCACATGAAGTAAACAAACACAGCTGCATTAATGTCGTTAATTTTTTTTAACGAGTTAAATATAAAAAAATTAACGCAAAAATTAACGCGTTAATTTTGACAGCCCTAATTAAAATCAATCCTGCTTCAATCCTAATTCTGGCTTTCACCATCCGAGTAAACAGTAGATTCACATTAATGTCAACAGAGTCATCCACCTTCCTCTTCCTGTTCACATACACAGCCATCCATGATTGGCCCAAGACGAAGTTTAATAGCTAACATTTATGTTTAGCAAACTTCCTGTACCTGAAGCCAAGGATGAACTTTTGTTTAGAGAAAAGCTCCCCTACCTTACTGAACAGTTTCTCCAGCAACAAGAACAACGGAGGCAGACACTCTCTCACAATAACAGTGGAACACAGTTTCTGTTTCATCACAACAAGGACATTTGTTGCTAACACCAGGACTAATGACAGCCAGAAACACGCTGACAGCCACTATCCTATGTAATACTCTGCACTGGAGGTAGACAGACAGGTAGAGAGAGAGACAGGTACACAGAGCTAAACACCACGGTCAGTAGTAGACAGACAGGTAGAGAGAGAGACAGGTACACAGAGCTAAACACAGTAAGTAGTAGACAGACAGGTAGAGAGAGAGACAGGTACACAGAGCTAAACCCCACAGTCAATGGTAGACAGACAGGTAGAAAGAGACAGGTACACGGAGCTAAACACCACAGTCAGTGGTAGACAGACAGGTAGACAGAGAGACAGGTACACCGAGCTAAACACAGTCAGTAGTAGACAGACAGGTAGAGAGAGAGACAGGTACACCGAGCTAAACACCACGGTCAGTAGTAGACATACAGGTAGAGAGAGAGACAGGTACACAGAGCTAAACACCACGGTTAGTAGTAGACAGACAGGTAGAGAGATAGACAGGTACACAGAGCTAAACACAGTAAGTAGTAGACAGACAGGTAGAGAGAGAGACAGGTACACAGAGCTAAACACCACGGTCAGTAGTAGACAGACAGGTAGAGAGAGAGACAGGTACACAGAGCTAAACACGGTCAGAATTAGACAGACAGGTAGAGAAAGAGACAGGTACACGGAGCTAAACACCACGGTCAGTAGTAGACAGATAGGTAGAGAGAGAGACAGGTACACAGAGCTAAACACCACGGTCAGTAGTAGACAGACAGGTAGAGAGAGAGACAGGTACACAGAGCTAAACACCACAGTCAGTAGTAGACAGACAGGTAGAGAGAGAGACAGGTACACAGAGCTAAACACCACAGTCAGTAGTAGACAGACAGGTAGAGAGAGAGACAGGTACACAGAGCTAAACACAGTCAGTAGTAGACAGACAGGTAGAGAGAGAGACAGGTACACAGAGCTAAACACCGTAAGTAGTAGACAGACAGGTAGAGAGAGAGACAGGTACACAGAGCTAAACCCCACGGACAGTAGTAGACAGACCGGTAGAGAGAGAGACAGGTACACAAAGCTAAACCCCACAGTCAGTGGTAGACAGACAGTTAGAGAGAGAGACAGGTACACGGATCGAAACCCCACAGTCAGTGGTAGACAGACAGGTAGAGAGAGACAGGTACACAGAGCTAAACCCCACAGTCAGTGGTAGACAGACAGGTATAGAGAGAGACAGGTACACAGAGCTAAACCCCACAGTCAGTGGTAGACAGACAGGTAGAGAGAGAGACAGGTAAACGGAGCCACAGACACAATCCTTCTTAGTCTTCAATCAAAAGATTTGAAACTAAGTTAAAAGAAGAATATACAGAACAATGGCGAAATGAAATTAAAATACAACACAAACTCCTCTGTTATCAATCCCTGAACAGAGATATCCAACTGGCCGAATATCTCAAAACAAAAAATCCAAAAGAAAAACAAATTTTAACAAAATACAGAGTCAATGGCTATGTTTCCATCGACCCGTTTTTATCAGAATTAAGTGATATCGAATGAAAAATACCTTATGGAAACGACTGAATTTCATGAATATCGACTCAAATGAAATACGTTCGGTCTCATCGGATTTTCTCTTGATCGATATACGGCTTATGCAATAAACACTGATGGAAACGTTATTTGCCGAATAAATAATGAATTGCGATTAAGTTTTAGGTCATTTTATGGTTGCAACCCGCCAGAAAACGAAGAAGAAGAAGTTTCAGTTCATTTCCGCCCAGTATTTCCGCTCTGTTTGCAAAACAAAAACAGACAAAGTGGACAAACGAGGAGACAAGATACTTTTTTGATTTAATTTACCAGAAAAATATAACGGCTATTTTAGATAGCAAAAATCTAAGAAACGCCATCATTTATCAGGAGCTCGCGAAGGAAATGACCAACAGTTACGACAGGGACATTAAACGCTAAACTTGAAAAAGCTTAACGTGGTTTAATGTATCTAAACAACGATGATCATCACCAGATTTATCATGGTTATATCTTGTCATGAACACTTAAGCCTGTCAAAAAAAGTAAATCGAAATCCAACGATTATAGAAGTTATCTCACGATACTTAAACCATGTTAAGCTTTTTCACGTTAAGTGTTTTAGAATGTCCCTTACGACAAGCCATGGGACGTCCTGCAGAGTAAATGGAAGGCGCTCAAACAGCGATACACGGCTCAAAAAAGAGAGTTGTCTCGCAGTGGTGCCGGAGGGAAAATATAAGGCAAGTTCCACCTTTTTGATGAGCTGGATCAGATCCTCGGCCGAGTTATTGAAATAATTTGATTATGTACAGATAATATACATATTTAAAGTGAAACGGAACAACAATCAGGAGTTTCAGCTCTTTGATAAAAGAACATTTTATTTATCTGACAGGTTCTGGGCAGCAGGACAGCCTCTCCATGATAGTGAATGGAACCCTGGGACATGCTGCGATCAACAAGGAAAATGGACACAAGGATATTATAATGATAATAGGAAGTGGATATGTGAGAAAATTATTATCTGAACTCTTTGATGACAGAGAGGTGTGTAGTGTTGGGATCAGCTTTGTTAAATCAGACCAATTCTTTAACATTTGCTCAGCTGTTTATTCTGTGTTGCTAAATAACCTGATTACAGAGATATTGTTCCTCTGCCCTTCATAGTGCATAATCTGGTTAGAAGTCATGTGTACTTACTCTGTAGTCCTACTGGATTATTATAATAAAAGCTAATAAAAACATGGATTAGCAGGTTGCCTTTAACTTGGTTTATGTAGTTGATTATAACGTTTGTAATCAGTTAGTTAGAAGTTTTTCCTTAGAACGTTTTACACTCCACACAAAATAAACTCCACCCTACCTCCATCTCCCCTCCCAAACCCGTCCCCACAACCAATTAAATCATTAGTATTATTTTTTAACGTTGCACTGTAACCTTAACCTAACTATTGTATTTGTATCTTTAATTTTAGCCTGTATTCCTTTCATGAAAGTTTTTAATTGCTCTTTAATGTTTGATGTAAAGCGTTTTGAATTGCCTTGTTGCTGAAATGTGCTATAGAAATAAAGATGCCTTGCCCTACAACCTCCAGCCTGTCAGTCTGTCTCCAGGGCATAGAGAACACTGTTGAGCCTGTCTGTCTCAGAGGAAGTGTAGTGTTAACCGCGCTATACGGCCGCTTTTTGGCTCGTGATTATATTATATTGCAGTAAACGCTGTCTGTGTGGAGTTTTGAAAAGTGTAACCACACTTGCGACCGCATTTCCGTGACTCGCTGTGACTTGAAGCTGCAGAGGAGACGTAGTTTGCTCCGTCTGCACCGCAGCTCTGTGTCAAGTCAATTTATTAATAGAGCACATTTAAAACCAACCTAGGCTGAACAAAGTGCTGTACAAAGTTATATTATGTTATAAAAACAAAGGAAAACAATAAAAATATAGACACAATGAACATCATACAAACAACACAATTCCATACAAATGTCCCTAAACTAAATCATACGTCTCAGCTTGACTCAAATCAGCTGATGGTGTCGCTGCGACTCAGCTGTTCAAGTCCACCCAAAGCACGGTAACGTTATATGGTCAAGCGAGATAGAGAGTGACTGAAGAGAGAGCGCCCAGCGGCGTTAGAACAGAGCCGTGAATCAGAGAAATAAAACGTTTTTGCTGATTCATCACTAGAAATGTAACTGTAGCAAGCATCTCACTGCCACTAACGTTACCCACATTCATATTTACACAAAACAAATGGTATATAATCCAGCTACAAAAAAGTCTAAAAGTCAGAAGTTAGGACAGGAGTGCAAAGAGTGGTTGCTATGGTTCTGTTGACAGTTGAGTTGAGTTCCGTTGCTCTGATTGGTTGTAGGTCTATCCAATTGAGTGCAGAGGCATTTTCTTTCCTGGATCGGTTGAAACACGCCCCATAATCGCAACCCAGTGGAGCAGTATCAGACTCAGATTCTGACTAGAATCTGAGTATGACCACATCAGGCTATCAGTTTTCCAGAGCTACATGCAAATCAGAGTCAGTACTACTCCAGTCCAGATGGGGGTGGTAACGCACCTGAATCTGTAACTGCTAAAAAGAGTCACAAGAGAAATAACTAACTAAGTTCAGTTACAACAGCAACACTTTAGCTAACTAGCCATTAACACATGCATAACCTAATACACATGGAAGATTTGCAAAAATGGACTACGAGTGCTGTCATGCTTTTCAACCGCTTGCCATGGGCTGGCAGCGTTTCGGCAGTTGTGTTTGGTCCGGCTGCTGTCCCGTGCCTCGGGCGCCGGGGTGGGGGGCCAGGGTTTTCGTTCTTGTTCGGTCTCGTTGGTGCTGTTTGCGTCGGGGCCGGAGTCCTGTTGGTGCCGGATTTCGGTGCCCAACCCTAAGGGCGGGTGGTGTGCCTCGCCCGAGCCTTCTTTGACAGGGGTGGGGCTCCCGCTGTTTTCCCCTGCCGGGGGAACAATGGCCAGTGCTGTCGCGGTGGGCGCTGGCCCTCTTCCTTGGGGGTGGCTGCCTGGGGGTTGGTCTTGGCCGGCCTCAGGCTTGTGGGGCTCAGGGGCCGCTGGCTCTGCCTGCGCTCGGGAGGGGTGGCCTCAGGCTTGACTGGGGGGATGTCATCCCTGGTTCTCCCGCGTTCTCGCTCTCTGGCGGTGGGGGGGCTTCCCGGCACGGCTCTCTGCTGTCCTCCCTTGGGGTGGGGCATGGCATGTGGTCTCGGTTCCTTTGCGCTTTTGGGGGGCAGCGGGGTGCCCTGGCTATTGGGGTTCCTGCCTGCTGCTGGGGTCGGTGCATCGCGGTCGTGGCGTCCTGCTCTAACTAATTACATTCTGCGACAGGCTTATGCACACACACACACACACACACATACATTGACCCACACACACACATAGACACACACACATACACACAGACACACATATAGACACACACACACAAACAAATTCAGGTTGTTATTTGTTCCTCATTTTCAAAACAGAAGTCGGCGGCGAGGACTGCAGAGTTTCTGAACCAATGAGCGACTTGGATCCAGCCGGCAGCTCAGAAGCAGCGACCGATGGCCGACAACTCGGTGAGTCATCTAAAGGCTCTCATATACTAGATGCAGCCCAGCTGGCGCGTGCAAATGTGATATCATGGGATCGCCGTGACTATTTATACCCGCGCTGGTGCTCGCAACACTGGTTGCAGTCTTCTCCTGAACAGCGGTGGCGCTAATGAGCAAAGGCTACCGACGTTGCTCTTTCTACGGACCAGAAGAAGAAGAAAAAGGTAAACAGCGGCAGATCTGGCAGCAGCATGGCCGTCAATGCTTCGATTTGATTGGATGAGCTACTTGGTAGGATAAAACTTTTCATTCACCATAAAAGAACTCATCTTAACCCGGTAAGTTTACAAGAGAGACTTGCAGTCACTGTGAGAGTCCTGGCGTCCTCTGCTCGCACGGCATAAATCCAGGCGCGCCGGCAGGATATTATGTCATTTTGACGTCACAATGGCACGCGCCACCTTGGATACGTCTAGTATACCGTACGTGTAACACGCTCCGCCGATCCGTCACACCAGGCTCAGCCGGCGTTTAGCTGCAAAGTTTGCGGCGAGTCCTTCAAGAGGATCAGTCACCAAACCATGCACGCTTCGGCGCACCTGAATTGGTCCTAGGTAGTACCGGCCTACTCCAGTTGGTACCTTACAAAGTATCGAGTTCGATACCCATCCCTACCCTAAACCCACAGATAACGTTGGCTTTTCTGTGCTAAAAATATTTCCCAAATCTTAACCAAGGTCTCATTTACACTCGTCATTTCAAGTGTCTTATGTCATGGATTAAATCCAGATGCAACACTTTTGTAAACACCTTGCCACATACTGTTTATGAGTCTCTGTTAGCTACGTCACTAATCTGATTACAGTCAGTCAGTTTTCCAGAGCTACATGTAAATCAGAGTCAGTACTACTCCAGTCCAGATGGTGGTGGTAATGCACCTGAAGCCACAAGAGAAATAACTGTAGGTTCAGTTGCAACAACACTTCAGCTAACTAGACATTAACACACACATATGCATAAACTATTACACATGGAAGACTTGCTACATTGGTCACTCATCTCTTCATCTTTTTTCTGTGCTCCTCCACTCTGTTAGGCATCTATGATCTGCTCTCTGTGTGTTACTAGCTGTGCATGTAGCAGAGCTTATTCTTTATTCCATCCAGCTGAACTTCAGGTAATTATCACAGACCCTGGTTGTGTGTCAGTAAGGAAGATGGTCTATCATGTGTTTTGTTTGTTTCATTAAAACATTCAAATTCACACCTACGCTTCCTCTAAAATAAGTGTCGAGGCCAACAACATTTGCTGTGTCAGAGAGGTGTGAATGCAGCTATGCACAGACATGTGTATGTTTATTTCTTCAATTTTACAGTCAGGAAGAAACAGCTTTACTTTAACTTAACATACTTTTATCAAGTTTATCTGAAGGGTTTCATAATTCCAGTTCCCAAATGACAGAATTCCTAAATTTAAGCCTATTTTAAGTTAAGTGGGACTTTTTGTCTAACAGTAAAAAATGTATAAGGGTGTGCATCTGTCTTAGTGGTTTGTGCTGCAGCCACTTCCTGTGTTAAAGGAGTGACCAACTCAAAGACAGACAGTGAGACGGAGAATACGTTCAGTTCAGTTTTTAGTTTGTCAAGATGTCTGCAGATACTGTCGCTGCTCCACGTTTGAGCCTGAATGTGAGATATAACAGAAACGTCCAAGAGAACAGCGGAGAGGAAGAGGAGAGTCAGGTGGAGATCTTTAAGATACAACAGAACCAGTATAGGAAGACAAAGGAGAATGGAGTGGTGGGAGGTGGAAATACATGAGAGCACAGACGCTATCAGAGATGATCACACTGATAATCAGTCACACGGAGGAGGTAAGTGAAAAATTATGACAAATCAATATCATAAATACTCATGCTGATCTGTTTGTGTGTGGCTGTACCTTCAAGGTATGTTGGACTGATATGTAAACTCTACGTTTGCTCTCAGTTTAGTTTGTCAGTCTCAGCTATCAAATCCCAACGATACTGCTGCCCATCTATGTTTGTCTCTAGAGATGTACATGTACAGTATGGAAACCTTGTGTTTTGCAGCTCTTTCCTGTAGTTAGTTTTATTATGTTCTGCTAAAAGTATCAGAGCTCTCTGGTTAGAAGACTCCTTTCCAAGTGTTGGGATGCTTTTATATTAAGAAATGATGCACAATGTGTTTGGTTGTGGTAACATTTAACTGACAAGTGTCATTTCTGAGATCTGAGGAAGCATCAACTCTGGTAAAGACATGAAACCACATGACAGGAAGGAGGGAAGTACAGCGTGATGAAGTCTGTTGAATATCATTAGCAATGTAGAACCAAAAAAGAGAGAGAGAGAGAGGAAAGTCACTATAAGGCAGCTTTTTTATTGCGTCAGTTCTGCAATTAAATGGTCCATTACAAGATTTCAGATGAGTTTATATTTGTTTAACATTAGTATAATAATCTCTTTACCTAGGTTTAATCATTTCTTTAAGGGCGCTTTCACACCTATAGTTCACCAGACTCAACAGACACCAGATTCGGGGGTGTCGTTGCAGCATTGTTGCATTTATTTATTTGGTTGGGTTTGTGTTCACACTGCACTTTGTCAAAGACACCAACCACTGTTAACAAATGTAACATGGTGGAAATAGTCGCTTCTCTTATTGGACAGAATATCTGAGTGAAACCTGCCGACACTTCTGGTCTCAGAAATAAAGGAGCAACACCACATTTATAATGACTTGGGTTTCCTGGTTTTGCTTCAGTGTTGATGATGTCACTCAGACTGATGATGTCACACAGACTGATGAAGTCACACAGACGACCAGCGATGTGGGCTCAGAACAGCTTATGCATCTGACAGTTATCATCCCTTAAATCATATATACCTGTAAGTCTATAAATAGTGTGCTAGGTTGAAGCTGCAGGCCAGTAAATGCTCTGTTTGTGGGTTGTTGTGTGATTACCTGTCCCCGCCCCTATGTGTTACACCTGCGTCTCATTGCCCCCCCTGTCTAGTGTAGTTAAGTTCAGTCTTCCCCTCACTCCTGTGCGAGATCGTCTGTTTTCCTTGTGTGCAGCCTTCGAGCGTTTTTCCCTGTTTCCTGTGCTCTTGAGTTCCTGATTCCCGTTGAGTTTGACCATTACCTGTTTTTGGACTGACCCCTTGCCTGTTGATTTTTAAACTGCTGCTTGTGCGTTTTGTTTGTGCTTCAAATAAAGCTTTTGGATTTATACCTACCTGACACGTGCTTTTGTGGGGCCATTGTGCCTCTGTGTGATTGTGCCTCTGTGTGCCTGACAATACCAACATTTGCAGCATCCTGAGCCTTTTTGGTAAGGTTACTAGGAAAGCTCATCCCAGAATAATTTTATTCTCCCTGAAACAAGTTTTATTTTTATTTTGAAATAAGTATACCAAAAAAAAAAATCGCACTTTTTTTGCAATTTTCACTGTCTCTCGCAACTTCATTGCAACAAAAATACAAAAGACATCGCAACTTTTAGCGCAATTTTTTACAAAAGCTCCCACAAAATCATGCATTTTGGGCCCCAACAATCTCCAAAAAAAGGCCGTGAAATCCTGGAGGAACAGATAATTTTTTTTTTTTTACATATCTTTATAGAATTTCCAAGGGGCACATATAACACAAAGTAAGACAGTCATGGAGTAAATAATAAAGCCTTCTTTTTAGCCCACCCACAACCCCTTAAAAAACAACTAAGACAACAACAAAAACAACATCAAAAACAGAAGGTTTGCACAGTTGAGGCATACTCAATGTAATCAGTTAGAATGGGTTACTTAAGCCATTGTGTGTTATCTGGAAATGTACTTTGAGATCTCAGACCATGCTAAACCATAGAGACCACTCTGAAGGGTCCGTGCACCATCCTCCCCAATATAGTCCAAGAAGGGGTCCCAGATTTTGAAAAATTGAAAAGGCATGTCTCTGAGTCAGAAGTTAATAGCTTCTAATGGGAGAAGTTCCAACACGCTCCGAGTCCATTGTGAAATCGTGGGAACAGAGTCTGAGATCCACAGAAGAAGAATGCATCTCCTTGCATTAAAGAGAAGCACCTCCAGCAGCCTTAGTTTGGAGGAGCCGAGACCCAGTGCTTTAGGATTTAACCCCAGAACACAGCCAACAGGGGTAAGAGTTAGTTTGTTCTTGAATATAACATCAATTTCCTGACATATGTTGACCCAGAAGTCATCAATAAAGGGGCATTCAAATATACAGTGAAAATATGTACCTTCAGAAATCTTACATTTATTACAAAATTTCAAGAGCAACGGTTTAAACCTATTGCGTTTCACCGGTGTGATTTGGAGCCTGTGTATGACCCTAAATTGCATCTCCCTGGCTTTGTTGGTAAATAAGCAACCTGCAGGGCCTGACCAAACCCCATCCCACACATCGTCGAAAACCCATTAGGATGCAACTTAGTATTAGAAAAAATGAAGGTGCGTATTTGCAAATACCTAAAAAAGTTATTCAGCGGAAGATTGTACTTCTCTCTGAGCTGATCAAAAGACAACACAGTGCCCTCTGTCAGCGAGTCACCCACTGTCTTTATACCCCTACTAAACCACAGTGAGAAGGCTTGGTCGGCCAGACCAGGAGGAAAATCTGGGTTCAAATGGACAGGTGTAAGGAGAGGAAATAAAACATCTTGGTCTTCTAACTTTCTTATCATCCTCCAGACTTTTAAAGTATTATGTAAAATAAAATTGCCCTTTAAGTAAAGGTGAGCCTACTCCTTAGATGCATATAATATATGCTGCAAAGGAATAGGGGCCACTGGGGCAGCCTCCGAACCAAGCCAGGTGGATTCAGCGCCCTTGTCAAACCAGTGCCAAATATAGGTGCAAAGAGATGCTAACTGATAGCATCTAAAATCCGGTACTGCCAAGCCCCCTTCCTCGTTAACAGAGCAGGGATCATTTGGAAAGGATACAGTAACCGGGAAGGTATATTTCTGCAATATCAACCATGATCCCACATTGTGCGCACAATAGATTTGCTGAGATACCTGTGCGGTATGAGACTCTGTGTACAAGACCTCCTGATAAACATATTAACATAACTAAAAAACAATGTGGAAAAAAGTAAAAGAGAAAAAGATAAACAAACCAACCCAGCCCTCCCCAAAACGCTTCCCTGAACTAAGCGTCTACAGCCAACATTATTCATCTTAACTGTGCATTAAACCAGTGCTCCACAAGTAACCATATATAGTTATAAACGTCTATAAAACACATTATGAAAACACATTTAAACAGGACAAAGCATAAATAATATTCTGACTCACCACCTTCAGACACATATAGGGAAGCCGTGTATAACAGAGGAGCCTACATAATAAGTCGGCCTATCTGAGAAAGAAAAGAAAAAAGAGGAAGCGGTCCTCCACCGTCCAGAGTGGTCAGCCTGTGTGTAGCTATAAAGAGACCGACCTCAATCACCGGTGAAAAGTTGTCCAGTAGCGTCGTTCACCCGGTCCACCCGTTGAGTCGGGACTATGGCCTAAGACTCATGTTGTGTCCCTGTAATGGACCTTGCTCTCTGTGTGCTTTACCACTTTAGGACCAGACACTGAGAGGCATCCTCCAGCTGTCCAAAGGAAGACTTTCAGGGCTGCAGCACTCTGTCTGGCAGTGCTCTGCTTTCTGATGATGACTGGAATCATCCTCTTATCTGTATACTGTAAGATAAAATACACTTCACAACTACTGAGCCACAAATACTGAACCAATCCATTTAATGTACTTAAATCAGCATCAGGCTCTAAAGGAAAGGTTCAGGTTTTTACTGACATGCCATATATATGCTGAAATAGTTATTAGTCGCTGTAATTATTCCTACTGTCTATATCATCTGTTAAGTGATCCCTTCCTAACACGATTCCAATGTAAGAAATACGGGGGCAAAAACCAAGGGGATAAGCGAGCGTCCACAAAGCGTACCTCCTATGGAGAGATTGTAGGCTAATAAACCATCACCTCCCTCCATCATATCCCATTGACTGCCATTCATTTTGGTGCCACTTTGACAGCGAATAACTTTACATCTGAAGCGTTTAAAGACTCTATTTGTAGTAGTAGAGAAATTACCGTACAGTCAGGAGAAGCTCGCAGGCAGTTTGGACTTACATTAGCTCTTTAAGTTTAATTACTAATGTTAACTAGCATGTTAGTGATCAGTAATTAGCCTGTGTCTATGTTATCTCCTTACATATACCTTAGCTCTCCATCTCTGTAAGATTGGTAGTGATTGAGATTTCTCTTGGCACAGCTACCAGAAGACTTCACACTTTCAGACAGGTTGCTCACGTCACATCTTTCAAGCTAGTTGCTGTCAGTAGCGTCGCCAGCACCGAAAAGTGCTTTTAATTCATTTCACTGGTCTCCGTAGAAATCAACGGGTTCACATTGTCCATTTCTTTAACTGTCTATAGCAAAAACCAGTCTTCATTCTGTGTTAACATTCAGCTGAAACTTTATAAAAAATAAAAATTTCTTTATACCACCACTCAGCAAGGAAACACTGTCAGTGGAAACATGAAGAGAGAAAATTGTAATAAAGACATATTCAGTTTGGGAAAGTCAGACTAATGAGACCTCATACAAGCTTTGGCTCATTTTCGCACACGACAAAGACTGTGGTTTAATGTCCCAAATATTTGTCTTTAGTTTGAAGCAGAATGATTTGCTGCTGTTGGTCTTTTTTTTTTTACTTTGTTATGGATTTCATATTCATCTTTCAGTCACTTTGCTGCAGACCAGATACGACCAACTGAGCAACAACAACACTCAGTTACAGGAGGAAGTAAAGCAGCTGAAGAACAGAACTGAAGGTAAGAAAAGTTTAAAACCAGTAAACTCCTGTATTATACACATTTACAGCATTTGGAGTGCCGACTAACCCACCAACTGTGAAATAAGACAACTCAGTCAGTTTTTTTCACGGCTGCCTAGATGAGGAAACGTGATTCAACAAACTATTCACATTTGACTCCCCTTCCTCTGTCACAGTCAGGCTCATTAGAATATACTTCCCCTGTCTGAGTATCTCCGCCTACGGCTTAACAACTACCTTTTGCATAGCTGCGCCATATTTTTTAAATAAGCCAATCAGAGCAGACTGGGTTTTTACAGGAGGGGTCTTAAAGAGACAGGCGCTAAAACAGAGGATGTTTTGGTTCTTGTTCACGCTTGATGCTTCAGTTAAGAAGTCAGTAATCCTCTATTTACTATTTACAACACCTCATATTTATTTAGTCGATTTACTCTTTCATAGTTTCAAATGCTTATTTTACATTATTTTTTACCTTTCTTTATGTAACTGTTGTTATTTCTGTCCTCAATAAAGGCTCACCTTATCTTGTATTTCAGTCACTTTGCTGCAGAACAGATACGACCAACTGAGCAACAACAACAGTCGGTTACAGAGCAGCTACCAAACACTGAGTGTAAATCACAGTCAGTTACAGGATGAAGTAAAGCAGCTGAAGAACAGAATTAAAGGTGAGAAAAGTTTAAAACCAGTAAACTCCTGTATTATACACATTTACATCATAGATCTTAATTGTGTAGTTACCGTTGATAATAACTGTTTCAACTCCAAGTCTTATCACTTTGACACTGAGTGGTGTGAAATCTGTCTTTAAAAGTTGTTGTTAAAAGCTGTCCTCGTGGATGGACGACATTTGGAAACAGTTGGTACTTTAAATCAGAAGAGAAGAAGACTTGGTCTGGAAGCAGAGCTGACTGTGAGCAGAGAGGAGCAGATCTGGTCGTCATAAACAACAAAAAGGAACAGGTGAGTGTGTTTGTTTCTGAGTGAGTGATTTTAGAGAAAAATTAATTTAATGGAAATATTTAAATATACATAATGTAAATTTGGAATCTTTGGAAAATGAACCTGAAATGTTTATTTTCCTTTTTAAAATGCATTCCTATGAAATGAAATGTTAACTGTCTTATGAGTAGCCTACAAAATATGCACTTCCTCATGCGTTCTCTGTTTCTCTGCTGAGTATAAATGTCTTTCTTCTCTTTCCTCCATTACTAATGTGTGTTTACTGTCATGCTGTTGGGTCCAGTCCTCAGTGTGTGGTGGACCGAGGGATCCCTCTTGTGTTTGTTGTGGCTGATGAAGTCACAAGATGACTTTACTACAACAGAAATGCTGAACTGTGAACAGAGAAATGATTGTTGTCTCTCGTCAACTACTAGGAGTTTGTCTCTGAGCTGAGTAAGGATGGAGAGTCCTGGATTGGTCTATGGAAGGAATGGACACAAGGAGGATGGGAATGGGTGGACGGATCACCGCTGACAGAAACGTGAGACATTTTAAAGGTTTTTCGTTTACATCACAATTCCATCATGGTCACTGTTTATTGAAGGATGCTGATTTGATTGGTTTCCCTGGAGAGAGAGAGAGAGAGAGAGAGAGAGACAGAGAGAGATTTTGATTTTCAAAAGAACTTTATTATATCCATCTCGTTATTTACAAAATAATCTCTTTTCAAAACAACAGGCCAATAAATACATACAAATACACTTAATTAAATGACATCACCTCCTGAGAAAAGATGAGTTGGTCTCCTTCAACAGATCACCATGAGCCCAGATCACACTGAACTGATCCACATCTTTCATCTTTATAATAATTAAAATCAATCCTGATTCAATCCTGATTCTGGCTTTCACCATCCGAGTAAACAGTAGATTCACATTAATGTCAACAGAGTCATCCACCTTCCTCTTCCTGTTCACATACACAGCCATCCATGATTGGCCCAAGATGAAGTTTAACAGCTGACATTTATGTTTAGCAAACTTCCTGTACCTGAAGCCAAGGATGAACTTTTGTTTAGAGAAAAGCTCCCCTACCTTACTGAACAGTTTCTCCAGCAACAAGAACAACGGAGGCAGCACACTCTCTCACAATAACAGTGGAACACAGTTTCTGTTTCATCACAACAAGGACATTTGTTGCTAACACCAGGACTAATGACAAGCAGAAACACACTGGATTCAGTTAAACTATGGTACACAGAGCTAATACACCTGCATTGGTAGTAGACAGACAGGTAGAGAGAGAGACAGTTACACAAATACACACGATGAGTAGTAGACAGACAGGTAGAAGAGAGACAGGTACACGGAGCTAAACACCACGGTCAGTAGTAGACAGACAGGTAGAGAGAGAGACAGGTACACAGAGCTAAAAAATACCAGTCAGTATTAGACAGACAGGTAGAGAAAGAGACAGGTACACGGAGCTAAACACCACGGTCAGTAGTAGACAGACAGGTAAGAGAGAGACAGGTACACAGAGCTAAACACCAGCAGTCGTAGTAGACAGACAGTTAGAGAGAGAGACAGGTACAGAGAGCTAAACACCACAGTCAGTAGTAGACAGACAGGTAGAGAGAGACAGGTACACAGAGCTAAACACCACAGTCAGTAGTAGAAAACAGGAAGGTAGAGACAGGTACACAGAGCTAAACGGCAGTAGTAGACAGACAGGTAGAGAGAGAGACAGGTACACAGAGCTAAACACCACGGTCAGTAGTAGACAGACAGGTAGAGAGAGAGACAGGTACACAGAGCTAAACACCACAGTCAGTAGTAGACAGACAGGTAGAGAGAGAGACAGGTAAACGGAGCTAAACCCCACAGTCAGTGGTAGACAGACAGGTAGAGAGAGAGACAGGTAAACGGAGCCACAGACACAATCCTTCTTAGTCTTCAATCAAAAGATTTGAAACTAAGTTAAAAGAAGAATATACAGAACAATGGCGAAATGAAATTAAAATACAACACAAACTCCTCTGTTATCAATCCCTGAACAGAGATATCCAACTGGCCGAATATCTCAAAACAAAAAATCCAAAAGAAAAACCAATTTTAACAAAATACAGAGTCAATGGCTATGTTTCCATCGACCCGTTTTTATCAGAATTAAGTGATATCGAATGAAAAATACCTTATGGAAACGACTGAATTTCATGAATATCGACTCAAATGAAATGCGTTCGGTCTCATCGGATTTTCTCTTGATCGATATAATCGCATAAAACCGCGCTGATGGAAACGTTATTTGCCGAATAAATAATGAATTGCGATTAAGTTTTAGGTCATTTTATGGTTGCAACCCGCCACAAAACGAAGAAGAAGAAGTTTCAGTTCATTTCCGCCCAGTATTTCCGCTCTGTTTGCAAAACAAAAACAGATGTAAGTGGACAAACGAGGAGACAAGATACTTTTTTGATTTAATTTACCAGAAAAATATAACGGCTATTTTAGATCTATGAAAAAGAATCTAAGAAACGCCATCATTTATCAGGAGCTCGCGAAGGAAATGACCAACAGTTACGACAGGGACATTAAACGCTTAACTGGAAAAGCTTAACGTGGTTTAATGTATCTAAACAACGATGATCATCACCAGATTTATCATGGTCATATCTGGTCATGAACACTTAAGCCTGTCAAAAAAGTAAATCGAAATCCAACGATTATAGAAGTTATCTCACGATACTTAAACCATGTTAAGCTTTTTCACGTTAAGTGTTTTAGAATACCCTTCGACAAGCCATGGGACGTCCTGCAGAGTAAATGGAAGGCGCTCAAACAGCGATAACGGCTCAAAAAAGAAGATACTCGCAGTGGTGCCGGATGGAAAATATAAGGCAAGTTCCACCTTTTTGATGAGCTGGATCAGATCCTCGGCCAAAGGTCCATCGGAGCTTAGGCTATAGCTTGGCTTCTAATATTAACAACTACTTTTGTCTAGCAAAACTTTGATCGCAAAAGTTCGCTTGAATCTTGTGCGATTCAGTTCAAAAATGAATGGAAACACCATAAAATGTCTTACATCAATTCGATATACCAATTTAATCGCAAAACAGCATGTGACGTCATCACGCAGAGGTTTTTATTCGCTTTAAAGCTGTTGGATGGAAACACACTTTCACCAGCTTTATTCGCATGAGTTTTTTTACCGAACTTCAGATAATTCGATTGACAAGTGGATGGAAACTTAGCTTGTGACTATGAGCTGGAAATTGAAAGAGGTAGACATTTAAAATAGTGGAGACCAAGAGAGGAACGTGTCTGTACACACTGCCACCAGGACATCCAAACAGAATTACATTTCCTATGTACATGTCCCAAATATGAAGACTTAAGAACCAAATATTTCCAATTTGAAAAACATATACCAGGCTTCACTACCTACACTGAGGACAACAAGTTTCCTCTTTATTAGGGGAAGATAAAAACACAGCGTGGCTAGTAGCTAAATATGTCTTCTCCTGCCACGATACAAGGCAAAATAAATAGAGAATTGTATATATTATCATTTTTATTATTCTTTGATTTCTTTTTCTTTCTTTCTTTATATATATATATAAACTTGTATTATTATATCAGATATATTTACTCCTTGTTGTTGTTTATATGTGTGTTTGTTCTTATGCTTCGGCAACACAGATGTATTTTTGTTTGTCATGCCAATAAAGCAAATTGAAATTGAAAAATTGAGAGAGAGACAGAAAGCGAGAGAGAGAGAGACAGAGGGAGACAGAGAGAGAGAGAGAAAGAGAGAGAGAGACAGAGATAGACAGAGAGATAGAGAGAGAAACAGAGAGAGAGAAACAGAGACAGAAAGAGAAAGAGAGATAGAGAGCGAGAGGCACTGAACAAGGTTTCATACTTTCATCAGCAGCTGTTACAGATTACATCGATTCACAAAACTTAGTCTTAAACGAGTTATTGAAATAATTTGATTATGTACAGATAATATAAATATTTAAAGTGAAACGGAACAACAATCAGGAGTTTCAGCTCTTTGATAAAAGAACATTTTATTTATCTGACAGGTTCTGGGCAGCAGGACAGCCTCTCCATGATAGTGAATGGAACCCTGGGACATGCTGCGATCAACAAGGAAAATGGACACAAGGATATTCTAATGATAATAGGAAGTGGATATGTGAGAAAAAAATTATCTGAACTCTTTGATGACAGAGAGGTGTGTAGTGTTGGGATCAGCTTTGTTAAATCAGACCAATTCTTTAACATTTGCTCAGCTGTTTATTCTGTGTTGCTAAATAACCTGATTACAGAGATATTGTTCCTCTGTCCTTCATAGTGCACAATCTGGTTAGAAGTCATGTGTACATACTTACCCTGTAGTCCTACAGGATTATTATAATAAAAGCTAATAAAAACATGGATTAGCAGGTTGCCTTTAACTTGGTTTATGTAGTTGATTATAACGTTTGTAATCAGTTAGTTAGAAGTTTTTCCTTAGAACATTTTACACTCCACACAAAATAAAACCCCTCACCACCATCTCCCTCCCAAAACCCCATCCCCACAACCAATTAAATCATTAGTATTATTTTTGTTGACTGTAACCTTAACAACTATTGTATTTGTATCTTTAATTTTAGCCTGTATTCCTTTCATGAAAGTTTTTAATTGCTCTTTAATGTTTGATGTAAAGCATTTTGAATTGCCTTGTTGCTGAAATGTGCTATAGAAATAAAGATGCCTTGCCCTACAACCTCCAGCCTGTCAGTCTGTCTCCAGGGCATAGAGAACACTGTTGAGCCTGTCTGTCTCAGAGGAAGTGTAACATTAACCGCGCTATACGGCCGCTTTTTCGCTCGTGATTATATTATATTGCAGTAAGCGCTGTCTGTGTGGAGTTTTGAAAAGTGTAACCACACTTGTGACCACATTTCCGTGACTCGCTGTGACTTGAAGCTGCAGAGGAGACGTAGTTTGCTCCGTCTGCACCGCAGCTCTGTGTCAAGTCAATTTATTAATAGAGCACATTTAAAACCAACCTAGGCTGAACAAAGTGCTGTACAAAGTTATATTATGTTATAAAAACAAAGGAAGACAATAAAAATATAGACACAATGAACATCATACAAACAACACAATTCCATACAAATGTCCCTAAACTAAATCATACGTCTCAGCTTGACTCAAACCAGCTGATGGTGTCGCTGCGACTCAGCTGTTCAAGTCCACCCAAAGGACGGTAACGTTATATGGTCAAGCGAGATAGAGTGACTGAAGAGAGAGCGCCCAGCGGCGTTAGAACAGAGCCGTGAATCAGAGAAATAAAACGTTTTTGCTGATTCATCACTAGAAATGTAACTGTAGCAAGCATCTCACTGCCACTAACGTTATCCACATTCATATTTACACAAAACAAATGGTATATAATCCAGCTACAGAAAAGTCTAAAAGTCAGAAGTTAGGACGGGAGTGCAAAGAGTGGTTGCTATGGTTCTGTTGACAGTTGAGTTGAGTTCCGTTGCTCTGATTGGTTGTAGGTCTATCCAATTGAGTGCAGAGGCATTTTCTTTCCTGGTTCGGTTGAAACACGCCCCATAATCGCAACCCAGTGGAGCAGTATCAGACTCAGATTCTGACTAGAATCTGAGTATGACCACATCAGGCTATCAGTTTTCCAGAGCTACATGCAAATCAGAGTCAGTACTACTCCAGTCCAGATGGGGGTGGTAACGCACCTGAATCTGTAACTGCTAAAAAGAGTCACAAGAGAAATAACTTGTGCATTTTAAGTTCAGTTACAACAGCAACACTTTAGCTAACTAGCCATTAACACATGCATAACCTAATACACATGGAAGATTTGCAAAAATGGACTACGAGTGCTGTCATGCTTTGCACCGCTTGCCATGGGCTGGCAGCGTTTCGGCAGTTGTGTTTGGTCCGGCTGCTGTCCCGGGCCTCGGGCGCCGGGGTGGGGGGCCAGGGTTTTCGTTCTTGTTCGGTCTCGTTGGTGCTGTTTGCGTCGGGGCCGGAGTCCTGTTGGTGCCGGATTTCGGTGCCCAACCCTAGGGGCGGGTGGCGTGCCTCGCTGGAGCCCTCTTTGACAGGGGGGGGGCTCCCGCTGTTTTCCCCTGCCGGCTCTCTCGCAATGGAGGTGTGCGATTGTCCCGGGGGCACAATGGCCAGTGCTGTCACGGTGGGCGCTGGCCCTCTTCCTTGGGGGTGGCTGCCTGGGGGTTGGTCTTGGCCAGCCTCAGGCTTGTGGGGCTCAGGGGTCGCTGGCTCTGCCTGCACTCGGGAGGGGTGGCCTCAGGCTCGACTGGGGGGATGCCATCGCTCTCTGGCGGTGGGGGGGCTTCCCGCCATGGCTCTCTGCTGTCCTCCCTTGGGGTGGGGCATGGCATGTGGTCTCGGTTCCTTTGCGCTTTCGGGGGGCTGCGGGGTGCCCTGGCTATTGGGGTTCCTGCCTGCTGCTGCTGGGGTCGGTGCATCGCGGTCGTGGCGTCCTGCTCTAACTAACTACATTGCATATGCACACACACACACACACACATTGACCCACACATAGACACACACACATACACACAGACACACATACACTCGCCCATAGACGCACACACATACACACAGACACACATATAGACACACACATGTAGGTTGTTATTTTGCTTGACTGTTCCTCATTTTCATTCTACCTCAGTTGTTTCCTCCTATCAGCTGTTTATTGCTGTTGTTCGGCTGGCTGCTTTGTCATTTTTTGTTGTTGTTGTTGTTGTTGTTTGTCTTTCTCCCCACCCCCCCTCCCCATTCTCTTGCAGGTATGGTCCCTTCTCTGTGGTGTCTGTCTGTGTGGTGTTTTTGTCCCCCACCCCCATTTCTGTCCCCCTGTCCAGCCCGGTGACAAATCATACCATAACTAAATAAATAATAATTTCCTTTCATCCTTCCTTCCTTCCTTCCTTCCCTCTTCTTTCCATCCTTCCTTCTCTGCATGTCTTTCCTTCCCTACCTCCTTTACATACTTTCTTTCTTACGTCTTCTTTCCTTCTTTCCCTTTTTCATTCTTCCTATTTCATCCTTCCATCCTTCCCTCTACTTTCTATCCTTCCCTCCTTGACTTCAAATCTCTTTCCCCAATACGTACTTCATTTCTTCTTTCCTTCCCTCCTTACATACTTACTTAAAAAGTTAAAAGTAGAGCTGCAAAGATTAATGGATAAGGTGTCAACTATTAAAATAATCGATTAATTGAAACAGACAGTTTCTCTGCCGCTCGGATCAAAACAGAAGTCGGCGGCGAGGACTGCAGAGTTTCTGAACCAACGAGCGACTTGGATCCAGCCGGCAGCTCAGAAGCAGCGAGCGACGGCCGACCACTCGCCGAGTCATCGAACACGGAAGACAGCGGCGACTGGGGAGAGGCAGCTGGACGTTGGAGACCGGAGGAAACAGGGGACAAAGTCCACCTCTGGACGGGACGGCGCCGAGTCCCGCCGATCCGTCCCGCCAGTCCCAGCTGGCGTTTGGCTGCAAAGTTTGGGGCAAGTCCTTCAAGAGGATCAGTCACCTGACCACGCACGCTTCGGCGCACCCGAGAGACTGCGGCCTGTGCAGGAAGCGCCTGGAGCAGACGGAGACCCTGGAGCTCCACCTGCACGTCCACCGGGACATGGCGTTCGGCTGCAGCGTCTGCGGCCAGAGCTTCACGCTGCACAGTTGTTACATTAAATCTAAAGAGAAGAAGACTTGGTATTGGAACAGGTTGATTTTCCTGAATTGGTCCTAGGTAGTCCCGGCCTACTCCGGTTGGTACCTTACAAAGTATAAAGTTCGATACCCACCCCTACCCTAAACCCACAGATAACGTTGGCTTTTCTGTGCTAAGAATATTTCCCAAATCTTAACCAAGGTCTCATTTACACTCGGCATTTCAAGTGTCTTATGTCATGATTAAATCCACAAGCAACACTTTTGTAAACACCTTGCCACATACTGTTCATGAGTCTCTGTTAGCCACGTCACTAATCTGATTACAGTCAGTCAGTTTTCCAGAGCTACATGTAAATCAGAGTCAGTACTACTCCAGTCCAGATGGTGGTGGTAATGCACCTGAAGCCACAAGAGAAATAACTGTAGGTTCAGTTACAACAACAACACTTCAGCTAACTAGCCATTAACACACACATATGCATAAACTATAACACATGGAAGACTTGCTACATTGGTCACTCATCTCTTCATCTTTTTTCTGTGCTCCTCTACTCTGTTCTGCATCTATGATCTGCTCTCTGTGTGTTACTAGCTGTGCATGTAGCAGAGCTTATTCTTTATTCCATCCAGCTGAACTTAAGGTAATTATCACAGACCCTGGTTGTGTGTCAGTAAAGAAGATGGTTTATCATGTGTTTTGTTTGTTTCACTAAAACATTAAAATGCACACCTAAACTTCACTTCCTCTAAAATAAGTGCCCAGGCCAACAACAGTTGCTGTGTCAGAGAGGTGTAAATGCAGCTATGCACAGATACTGTATGTTTATTTCCTCAATTTTACAGTCAGGAAGAAACACTTTTACTTTAAGATACTTTTATAAAGTTTATCTGAAGGGTTTCATAATTCCAATTCCCAAATGACTGAATGCCTAAATTTGAGTCATATTTTAAGTTAAGTGGGATTTTTTGTCTAACAGTAACAAATGTATAAGGGTGTGCATCTGTCTTATTGGTTTGTGCTGCAGCCACTTCCTGTGTTAAAGGAGTGACCAACTCAAAGACAGACAGTGAGACGGAGAATACGTTCAGTTCAGTTTTTAGTTTGTCAAGATGTCTGCAGATACTGTCGCTGCTCCACGTTTGAGCCTGAATGTGAGATATAACAGAAACGTCCAAGAGAACAGCGGAGAGGAAGAGGAGAGTCAGGTGGAGATCTTAGAGGATGAAGAGCATCACGCTGATCTCAGGCCACAAAGAGCCAGTAAGTCTGAAATGATGATTGTTGTAAAGGGGAAGTTCATCTCAGTTTACGTGTGGCTTTATAACAATTAGATACTGAATAATAATTCACAATTAATCAATCAATCCACCATTGGTCACCATTAACTCTGGGTCATTATCAGGTGTCTTGGTGCTGTAATCTGGTGCCTCGTGAGTCATTATTCTTATTGTTCAAACTTCAAACATAATAAAACATGTTCTGATGTATTGTGTCTCTGTAGGACCACACACTCAAAACAACCCTGCAGCCAACAACAGAAGGTGTTTCAAAGCTACTGCAGTGGCTCTGGGAGGGTTTTATCTTCTGATGTTGGCTGGACTCTTCATTCGCTGTGAGTATTTTGTTTTAATACAAACTGTCATATCTTAAAAGAGACATGTTATAAAAGCATACTTTTCCATTTCTTATATACATTTGGGTATCTGGAGTGCCGAACAATCCACCAACTGTGAAATAAGACAACTCAGTCAGTTTTTTCACGGCTGCCTAGATGAGGAAACATGATTCAACAAGCTGCTCACATTTGACTCCCCTTCCTCTGTCACAGTCAGGCTCATTAGAATATACTTCCCCTGTCTGAGTATCTCCACCCACAGCTTAACAACTACCTTTTGCATAGCTGCGCCATATTTTTTAAATAAGCCAATCAGAGCAGACTAAGCTTTTTCAAAAGGGGTCTTAAAGAGACAGGTGCTAAAACAGAGAATGTTTTGGTTCATGTACACTTGATACTTCAGTTAATTTGTTAAATTTAAAAAAAGCACCCCAAAGGGACTTACCATCTCCAACAGAAAACACTGTGCACCAACTGCTCCAAACAGCTCTACTGTAGTCCAGCCTTTACTTCAGAGACCAACATCGTCACTTTGTAACACACGTTATAATGCTCGCCTAGCTGCTAGCGTGGCAGCCCTCATAATCCGCTTTTGACTTGCTTGTAGTCCTTACCTAGGTACTGTCAGGGCACGCCCTCATACTCTGCTTCTGACTGGCTAGTAGTCCTTACCTAGGTACTGTCAGGGCACGCCCTCATACTCTGCTTCTGACTGGCTAGTAGTCCTTACCTAGGTACTGTCAGGGCACGCCCTCATACTCTGCTTCTGACTGGCTAGTAGTCCTTACCTAGCTACTGCGCAAGTGCGACTCCCAACAAAGATGGAACAGAAGTGAGATGTCTCACTCTGTAGCTACAACAGAGAGCTCAACACAAGGGGTGAAAAGAGGAGCTGCAGCAACGTGCAGTACAACAAAAATATGATGTTTTTGTTAAATTAAACCATGTTAACCTATTCTGGTACACCAGGTGAACCTGGAAATGAGCATAAAAAGAGCACATTAACAAGTCAGTTATAGTTACTACTTACAACACCTCAACATACACGACAGGTTAAAGAACAGACACACCAAATAACTAAATTCCAATTTGAGATAATGAGTGATATTTCATTATGCACTGGATATATTTTAGGTCTCCTTCCATCCTACCTTCTGACCTATATCAGTGTAAATAGTACTGGGACTTACAATCTTTGTTCCCAGGATCTTTTCCTTCGGTCTGTTCCAAAGGTTAGAACTGAGCTGGGGAAAAAGGCCTTTAAGTTTGCTGCTCCCTCTGCCTGGAACAAGTTACAGAAATCCATGAAAGTTACTGAGCTGGTCTCATTGGTCGCTTTTAAGAGGATGTTGATTGACATGGAGGCAGCCACATCTGAATGTAGATGTTTTGCCTGATGTGTTTAGGATTGTGGTTGACTTTGAAGGAATTGCTGTTTCACTTGTTTTATATTTCTAGTGTTTTTGTTTATTTTGTGTTTGTATGTACTGTATGTGTGGTTGTACTGCTGCCTATCTTGGCCAGGACACTCTTGAAAAAGAGATGTTTAATCTCAATGAGTCTCTTCCTGGTTAAATAAAGGTAAAATAAAAACAAATAGATATATATAACTGACTGTGTGGTCGTTCTCTGCTTTCTGATGATGACTGGAATCATCCTCTTATCTGTATACTGTAAGATAAAATACACTTCACAACTACTGAGCCACAAATACTGAACCAATACCCCATGGTTAACTTAAATCAGCATCAGGCTCTAAAGGAAAGGTTCAGGTTTTTACTGACATGCCATATATATGCTGAAATATTTATTAGTCGCTGTAATTATTCCTAATGTCCATATCACTGTTAAGCGATCCCTTCCTAACACGATTCCAATGTAAGAAATAGGGGGGCAAACCAGTCTTCATTCTGTGTTAACATTCAGCTGAAACTTTATCAACACAACACTAGACTACCAGGACGTTTCCTTTATACCACCACTCAGCAAGGAAACACTGTCAGTGGAAACATGAAGAGAGCAAATTGTAATAAAGACATATTCAGTTTGGGAAAGTCAGACTAATGAGACCTCATACAAGCTTTGGCTCATTTTTGCACACGACAAAGACTGTGGTTTAATGTCCCAAATATTTGTCTTTAGTTTGAAGCAGAATGATTTGCTGCTGTTGGTCTTTTTTTTTTACTTTGTTATGGATTTCATATTCATCTTTCAGTCACTTTGCTGCAGACCAGATACAACCTACTGAGCAACAACAACACTCAGTTACAGGAGGAAGTAAAGCAGCTGAAGAACAGAACTGAAGGTAAGAAAAGTTTAAAACCAGTAAACTCCTGTATTATACATATTTACAGTATTTGGAGTGCCGACTAACCCACCAACTGTGAAATAAGACAACTCAGTCAGTTTTTTTTAACGGCTGCCTAGATGAGGAAACATGCGATTCAACAAACTATTCACATTTGACTCCCCTTCCTCTGTCACAGTCAGGCTCATTAGAATATACTTCCCCTGTCTGAGTATCTCCGCCTACGGCTTAACAACTACCTTTTGCATAGCTGCGCCATATGTTTTAAATAAGCCAATCAGAGCAGACTGGGTTTTTACAGGAGGGGTCTTAAAGAGACAGGCGCTAAAACAGAGGATGTTTTGGTTCTTGTTCACACTTGATGCTTCAGTTAAGAAGTCAGTAATCCTCTATTTACTATTTACAACACCTCATATTTATTTAGTCGATTTACTCTTTCATAGTTTCAAATTCTTATTTTACATTATTTTTTACCTTTCTTTATGTAACTGTTGTTATTTCTGTCCTCAATAAAGGCTCACCTTATCTTATATTTCAGTCACTTTGCTGCAGACCAGATACGACCAACTGAGCAACAACAACAGTCAGTTACAGGATGAAGTAAAGAAGCTGAAGGACAGAACTGAAGGCAAGAAAAGTTTAAAACCAGTAAACTCCTGTATTATACACATTTACGTCATAGATCTTAATTGTGTAGTTACCGTTCATTATAACTGTTTCAACTCCAAGTCTTATCACTTTCACACTGAGTGATGTGAAATCTGTCTTTAAAAGTTTTTAAAAGCTGTCCTCATGGATGGACGGGTTTTGGACACAGTTGGTACTTTAAATCAGAAGAGAAGAAGAATTGGTATGATAGCAGAGCTGACTGTCAGCAGAGAGGAGCAGATCTGGTCGTCATAAACAACAAAGAAGAACAGGTGAGTGTGTTTGTTTCACAGTGAGTGATCTTAGAGAAAAATAAATTTAATGGAAATATTTAAATATACATAATGTAAATTTGAAATCTTTGGAAAATGACCTTGAAATGTTTATTTTCCTTTTTAAAATGCATTCCTATGAAATGAAATGTTAACTGTCTTATGAGTAGCCTACAAAGTGTGCACTTCCTCATGTATTCTCTGTTTCTCTGCTGAGTATAAATGTCTTTCTTCTCTTTCCTCCATTACTAATGTGTGTTTACTGTCATGCTGTTGGGTCCAGTCCTCAGTGTGTGGTGGACCGAGGGATCCCTCTTGTGTTTGTTGTGGCTGATGAAGTCACAAGATGACTTTACTACAACAGAAATGCTGAACTGTGAACAGAGAAATGATTGTTGTCTCTCGTCAACTACTAGGAGTTTGTCTCTGAGCTGAGTAAGGATGGAGAGTCCTGGATTGGTCTATGGTATGAATGGACACAAGGAGGATGGAAATGGGAATGGGTGGACGGATCACTGCTGACAGAAAAGTGAGACATTTTAAAGGTTTTTGGTTTACATCACAATTCCATCATGGTCACTGTTTATTGAAAGATGCTGATTTGATTGGTTTCCCCGGAGAGAGACAGAGAGAGCGAGAGAGAGAGAGAGAGAGAGAGATTTTGATTTTCAAAAGAACTTTATTATAACCATCTCGCTATTTACAAAATAATCTCTTTTCAAAACAACAGGCCAATAAATACATACAAATACACTTAATTAAATGACATCACCTCCTGAGAAAAGATGAGTTGGTCTCCTTCAACAGATCACCATGAGCCCAGATCACACTGAACTGATCCACATCTTTCATCTTTATAATAATTAAAATCAATCCTGATTCAATCCTGATTCTGGCTTTCACCATCCGAGTAAACAGTAGATTCACATTAATGTCAACAGAGTCATCCACCTTCCTCTTCCTGTTCACATACACAGCCATCCATGATTGGCCCAAGATGAAGTTTAACAGCTGACATTTATGTTTAGCAAACTTCCTGTACCTGAAGCCAAGGATGAACTTTTGTTTAGAGAAAAGCTCCCCTACCTTACTGAACAGTTTCTCCAGCAACAAGAACAACGGAGGCAGACACTCTCTCACAATAACAGTGGAACACAGTTTCTGTTTCATCACAACAAGGACATTTGTTGCTAACACCAGGACTAATGACAGCCAGAAACACGCTGACAGCCACTATCCTATGTAATACTCTGCACTGGAGGTAGACAGACAGGTAGAGAGAGAGACAGGTACACGGAGCTAAACACCACGGTCAGTAGTAGACAGACAGGTAGAGAGAGAGACAGGTACACGGAGCTAGACACCACGGTCAGTAGTAGACAGACAGGTAGAGAGAGAGACAGGTACACGGAGCTAAACCCCACAGTCAGTGGTAGAGAGAGAGACAGGTACACAGAGCTAAACACCACGGTCAGTAGTAGACAGACAGGTAGAGAGAGAGACAGGTACACGGAGCTAGACACCACGGTCAGTAGTAGACAGACAGGTAGAGAGAGAGACAGGTACACGGAGCTAAACCCCACAGTCAGTGGTAGAGAGAGAGACAGGTACACAGAGCTAAACCCCACAGTAAGTGGTAGACAGACAGGTAGAGAGAGAGACAGGTACACAGAGCTAAACACCACAGTCAGTAGTAGACAGACAGGTAGAGAGATAGACAGGTACACAGAGCTAAACACAGTAAGTAGTAGACAGACAGGTAGAGAGAGAGAAAGGTACACCAAGCTAAACACAGTCAGTAGTAGACAGACAGGTAGAGAGAGAGACAGGTACACGGAGCTAAACACAGTCAGTAGTAGACAGACAGGTAGAGAGAGAGACAGGTACACAGAGCTAAACACCACGGTTAGTAGTAGACAGATAGGTAGAGAGAGAGACAGGTACACAGAGCTAAACACAGTCAGAAGTGAACAGAAAGGTAGAGAGAGAGACAGGTACACAGAGCTAAACCCCATAGTCAGTGGTAGACAGACAGGTAGACAGAGAGACAGGTACACGGAGCTAAACCCCACAGTCAGTGGTAGACAGACAGGTAGAGAGAGAGACAGGTACACGGAGCTAAACACAGTTAGTAGACAGACAGGTAGAGAGAGAGACAGGTACACAGAGCTAAACACCACGGTCAGTAGTAGGCAGACAGGTAGAGAGAGAGACAGGTACACAGAGCTAAACACCACAGTCAGTAATAGACAGACAGGTAGAGAGAGAGACAGGTACACAGAGCTAAACACCACGGTCAGTAGTAGACAGACAGGTAGAGAGAGAGACAGGTACACAGAGCTAAACACCACAGTCAGTAGTAGACAGACAGGTAGAGAGAGAGACAGGTACACAGAGCTAAACACCACAGTCAGTAGTAGACAGACAGGTAGAGAGAGAGACAGGTACACAGAGCTAAACCCACAGTCAGTGGTAGACAGACAGGTAGAGAGAGAGACAGGTAAACAGAGCCACAGACACAATACTCAGTCTTCAATCAAAAGATTTGAAACTAAATTAAAAGAAGAATACACAGAACAATGGTGAAATGAAAATAAAATACAACACAAACTCCTCTCTTATCAATCCTGAACAGAGATATCCAACTGGCCGAATATCTCAAAACAAAAAATCCAAAATAAAAAGAAAATTCAACAAAATCCAGAGTCAGTGACTATGAGCTGGAAATTGAAAGAGGTTGACATTTAAAATAGTGGAGACCAAGAGAGGAACGAGTCTGTACACACTGCCACCAGGACATCCAAACACAATTACATTTCCTATGTACATGTCCAAAATATTTCCAATTTGAAAAACATATACCAGGCTTCACTACCTACACTGAGGACAACAAGTTTCCTCTTTTATTAGGGGAAGATGAAAACACGGCATGGGTAGCAGATAAATATTATCATTGTTATTATTCTTTGATTTCTTTTTCTTTCTTTCTTTCTTATATATATATATATATATATATATATATATATATATATATATATATATATATATATATATATATATTGTTTCAATGTACCCTTTGAGAATTTGTTTATTATCTGCAATTATATCATAATTATGCTGTTCACTTGTATTATTATATCTGATGTATTTACTCCTTCTGTGTTTGTTCTTATGCTTCAGCAACACAGATGTATTTTTTTTGTCATGCCAATAAAGCAAATTGAAATTGAAAAAATGAGAGAGAGACAGAAAAGAGAGAGAGAGAGAGAGAGAAAAAGAGAGAGAGACAGAAAGAGAGAGAGAGAGAGAGAGAGAGAGAGAGAGAGAGGCACTAAACAAGATTTCATTCTTTCATTAGCAGCTGTTACAGATTACATCGATTTACAAAACTTAATCTTAAATGAGTTATTGAAATAATTTGATTATGTACAGATAATATAAATATTTAAAGTGAAACAGTTTATTTGAAATGAACAACAATCAGGAGTTTCAGCTCTTTGATAAAAGAACATTTTATTTGTCTGACAGGTTCTGGGCAGCAGGACTGCCTCACTATAACGGTTACTATGCTGCATGCTGCATTCAACAAGGAAAATGGACACAAGGATATTATTCTGATAATAAGAACTGGATCTGTGAGAAAATGATTATCTGAACTCTTTGATGACAGAGAGGTGTGTAGTGTTGGGATCAGCTTTGTCAAATCAGACCAATTCTTTAACATTTACTCAGCTGTTTATTCTGTGTTACTAAATAACCTGATTACAGAGATATTGTTCCTCTGCCCTTCATAGTGCACAATCTGGTTAGAAGTCATGTGTACTTACTCTGTAGTCCTACAGGATTATTATAATTCAAGATAATAAAAACATGGATTAGCAGGTTGCCTTTACCTGGTTTATGTAGTTTATTATAACGTTTGTAATCAGTTAGTTAGAAGTTTTTCCTTAGAACATTTTACACTCCACACAAAATAAACTCCACCCTACCTCCATCTCCCCTCCCAAACCCGTCCCCACAACCAATTAAATCATTAAGTATTATTTTTTAACGTTGCAGTGTAACCTTAACCTAACTATTGTATTTGTATCTTTTAATTTTAGCCTGTATTCCTTTCATGAAAGTTTTTAATTGCTCTTTAATGTTTGATGTAAAGTGTTTTGAATTGCCTTGTTGCTGAAATGTGCTATAGAAATAAAGATGCCTTGCCCTACAACCTCCAGCCTGTCAGTCTGTCTCCAGGGCATAGAGAACACTGTTGTGTCTGTCTGTCTCAGAGGAAGTGTAACGTTAACCGCGCTATACGGCCGCTTTTCGGCTCGTGATTATATTATATTGCAGTGAACGCTGTCTGTGTTGAGTTTTGAAAAGTGTAACCACACTTGTGACCGCATTTCCGTGACTCGCTGTGACTTGAAGCTGCAGAGGAGACGTAGTTTGCTCCGTCTGCACCACAGCTCTGTGTCAAGTCAATTTATTTATAGAGAACATTTAAAACCAACCTAGGCTGAACAAAGTGCCGTACAAAGTTATATTATGTTATAAAAACAAAGGAAAATAATATAAATATAGACACAATGAACAGCATACAAAAAACACACTATATAATTCTATACAAATGTCCCTAAAACTAAATCATACGCCAAAGAATAAAAAAGTGTTTTAAGACGAGATCTGGGCAGTAGAGGATCTGGGCAGTAGAGGAGGACCTAATATGAACAGGAAGTTTGTTCCAGAGTCTCGGGGCCACAACGGAGAAGGTACGATCACCCTTTGTTTTCATCCCAGACTGTGGAATAGTTGTGTGTGTCGAAGCTGAGCCTCGCTCTCTGTCAAACATGAAGAGAAGGCGGAGAAGGTCACGCTTGCGTACGTGCTCTAAAGGTCAAGACACACCGACCAGACGGCCGACCCTCGGCAGAAAAGGCAGTCGGACCGATCAGTCTCCCCGAGTTGGTCAAAGTGCCTCGGAACACGTCGAAGCGACAAGACGTAAAATGTCTCCATAACAGCAGGCGGCTGATTGGACGAACGCGTCACGTGTTTCTGGCTGCTCCCGGAGGATAAACGAGAAATAGGCCATGCAGCTGCTGAATCTGAGGTAGAGAGAGAGACAGGTACACGGAGCTAAACACCACAGTCAGTAGTAGAAAGACAGGTAGAGAGAGAGACAGGTACACGGCGCTAAACACCACAGTCAGTAGTAGACAGACAGGTAAATGGACTGTTTTTATATAGCGCTTTTCTAGTCTTAACGACTACTCAAAGCGCTTTAACATAGTACAGGAACCTGATTCACAGAGGTAAGTGGTTGGAAAAGGCACAATCCACTTCAGGGCTTTGGCGGACAGGTCGGGGTATTCTGTTGCAACTTTCAGCCAAAAAGCAGGCAGGCATCTCTAAGAAAAGTCCATTTTTAAAGCACTGTCACAGGACAGTTCAGCCAGGCTGTCTTGCTCTCTGGACGTGAAGTTTGTCAGGGTGTAGTCATCCAGGGTGGCAAACTGATTTTTTATCCAGTTCACTGTTGTGTCGGCAGTTGGGAAATAAATCCGTAGCTGAGTTTTCAGCAGGTGCAGGTGCTGTCTGACATCATCTTGCACAGCACTTGAAAGGTGCATGTCTGAGCTGTCTAAAAAATCTGAAAGATTTGGAAATGAGTCATAGTTTGCCTCCTCAACGCACCTGGCCCACATCCCCATCTTCTTGATTACTGCTTCAACTTTGTCTTGTGTATGAAAAAGAGTAACCGACTTCCCCTGTAGGCTCCTATTTAGTCCATTCAAGTGCTCAAAAATGTAAGAGAGATACGCCAACTTGGCAAGCCAGTCTGCACCATTGAATCGGCCAGAAAGGTCGAACTTGGTGTCTCAAACAGTCTCACCTCATCTCGCAACTCGTAAAGCCGTGCAAGCACCTTCCCTCTTGACAGCCACCGGACCTCGGTATGGAGCAGCAATTGTCGGTTCTCACTGCCCATCTAGTCGCATAAAACTGAAAAAAGTCTTGATTTCAGTGTTTTTACTGCTTCATCCAGAACAGTTTTGCTTGTCTGCAAAGGTTTACAAAAGAGAAAGTCCTCCTCTATTTCTCCGTTGTATTCATACCTTACGTAGGCGAGCAGGTTGGCGAGGTCAGTGGCTTCGTCCAGCTGAAGAGCAAAAAATCAACTGGCTTTGATCCGCGATATCAGCTGGTCTTTCACATTGCTGGCCATCTCCTCGATTCTGCGCTGCAGTAAGTCCATTTGCTTTTGTGCTTTGTCATCCAGCATGACACCCACAGTCTCTTTAATTACCGGCAGCACCACCTCCTCGCCGAGTGTATGTGGCATCCCTTTTATCGCTATGATTCAGGACACCCGGTACGAGATTTCACTGCTTTAGCAGTAGCACCACCTGTAGATGTCGATTCCATTACTTTCTTGCTTGTGCTGTATTCCTGGAGCTTGCTTTTGAAAAACTCGCCTGGCTTGGACTTAAATTCCCCATGCTTGGTTTCCAGATGCTGGCGAAGCTTTGACAGTTTCATGCTCTCGTTAGCCAATGCCTCGTAGCAACAAACGCAAACGGGCAACGGCTCATCTTCGGGGCCAGTGTAACTGAATCCTAATGTTAAGTAGCTTTCGTAGTATTTTCTTTTCACTCTCCTTTTCTTTGTTTCTTTATGAGGAATCTGGTTTGTAAATGCCTCAGACTCACTGTCAATCTCTTCATTATTGGTAACCTCTGCCTCTTTTCTCTTCAGAGAACCTGTTGCCATCCACCGATCCATGTTGTGGTTCTAACGGCACTGGACTTGAACGTTATGGCCGAGTTCCACGAGCCTATTTTAGTAATCACACAATAACGATGGCTCGTCATTATATTATATTGCAGCGAGCGTTGTCTGTGTGGAGTTTTAAAAAGTGTTACCACACTTGGGACCGCGTCATCGGCATTTACGGGACTCACTGCGACTTGAACAAGCTGCAGAGGCAACGTATTTTGCTCCGTCTTTACTGCAGCTGTGTGTGTTTGTGTCGGAGTTGAACCTCGCACTCTCTGTCAAACATGCAGAGAGGACTAAGAAGATCACGCTTAGGTACGCGATTTCAGGTTGAAATTTGGCACAGATTGATTTTACCTGAATTGATCCTCAGTAGAAACGGCCTACTCCAGTTGGTAGCTTACAAAGTATCGAGTTCAGTACCCAACCCTACCCTAAACCCACGATAACGTTGGCTTTTCTGTGATAAAAATATTTCCCAAATCTTAATCAAGGTCTCGTTTACACTCGTTATTTCAAGTGTCTTACAGTGCCTTGCGAAAGTATTCGGCCCCCTTGAACTTTTCGACCTTTTGCCACATTTCAGGCCTCAAACCTAAAGATATAAAACTGTAATTTTTTTGTGAAGAATCAACAACAAGTGGGACACAATCATGAAGTGGAACGAAATTTATTGGATATTTCAAACCTTTTAAACAAATAAAAAACTGAAATATTGGGCGCAAAATTATTCAGCCCCCTTAAGTTAATACTTTGTAGCGCCACCTTTTGCTGTGATTGCAGACTCCATCAGGTTTTCTTCCAGAATGGTCCTGTATTTGGCTCCATCCATCTTCCCATCAATTTTAACCATCTTCCCTGTCCCTGCTGAAGAAAAGCAGGCCCAAACCATGATGCTGCCACCACCATGTTTGACAGTGGGGATGGTGTGTTCAGGGTGATGAGCTGTGTTGCTTTTACGCCAAACATAACGTTTTGCATTGTTGCCAAAAAGTTTGATTTTGGTTTCATCTGACCACAGCACCTTCTTCCACATGTTTGGTGTGTCTCCCAGGTGGCTTTTGGCAAACTTTAAACGACACTTTTTATGGATATCTTTAAGAAATGGCTTTCTTCTTGCCACTCTTCCATAAAGGCCAGATTTGTGCAGTATACGACTGATTGTTGTCCTATGGACAGAGTCTCCCACCTCAGCTGTAGATCTCTGCAGTTCATCCAGAGTGATCATGGGCCTCTTGGCTGCATCTCTGATCAGTCTTCTCATTGTATGAGCTGAAAGTTTAGAGGGACGGCCGGGATTTGTAGTGGTCTGATACTCCTTCCATTTCAATATTATCGCTTGCACAGTGCTCCTTGGGATGTTTAAAGCTTGGGAAATCTTTTTGTATCCAAATCCGGCTTTAAACTTCTCCGCAACAGTATCTCGGATCTGCCTGGTGTGTTCCTTGTTCTTCATGATGCTCTCTGCGCTTTACACGGACCTCTGAGACTATCACAGAGCAGGTGCATTTATACGGAGACTTGATTACACACAGCTGGATTCTATTTATCATCATTAGTCATTTAGGTCAACATTGGATCATTCAGAGATCCTCACTGAACTTCTGGAGAGAGTTTGCTGCACTGAAAGTAAAGGGGCTGAATAATTTTGCACGCCCACTTTTTCAGTTTTTTATTTGTTAAAAAAGTTTGAAATAGCCAATGAATTTCGTTCCACTTCATAATTGGGACCCACTTGTTGTTGATTCTTCACAAAAAATTACAGTTTTATATCTTTACGTTTGAGGCCTGAAATGTGGCAAAAGGTCGAAACGTTCAAGGGGGCCGAATACTTTCGCAAGGCACTGTATATCTGGATTAAATCCACATGCAACACTTTTGTAAACCCCTCGCCACACAGTGTTGGGAAAGTTCACTTTCTACATGAACTAGTTCAAAGTTCAGTTCCCAAATTTTAAAATGAACTAGTTCAGTTCATAGTTCATACTTCAAAATTTTGAACTAAGTTCACAGTTCCAAAAATGAACTAGTTCATAGTTCTTTTTTTCCATATGTTGCTGCGAGCTATTATTTTCAAAATTATTGCCACAGCCCGTATAGAACCACAGACAGCACTTATTGTATCAGTTTTAACACTGAAACTGTGTGTCAGATTTCATTTTCATATCCAATCAGTTCAATGTGCCGTTTCAGGTTTGCTGTGGATGGGACTGAAGTGTGGATTTTCTTTTTGAAAGCCGGAGGGCAAAGTTTGCACAGAAATGTAAGATTTTTCCCATCCTCACCGACCTTGTCATAAAACTGATTTAAATGATCATACGACGCCTCCACACTGCTTGGTCGCCTCCATGCTGCTGTCGCCTCCATGCTGCTTTTTGTTTTGAAGACGCATGCGGTGGTGCGACCATAGATATAGAACAATAGATAATGTAATTCTGACTTGCCACTCCAGGATGGAACCACTTGGCAGCCATTTTACCAGGGTTAAGTTTTAGAATTGCTTAAATTGGAATCAATGGGGAAAGAAGCTCATGTTGTCTTTATAATCCTTATATTTTTCTACCAATACATCAATAGTGGTTTTAATTCAAAGTAATGACTGTAAGACAACTGTGCCTTTCTAGAAAGAAACAAAAAATAGAGATTTGGGTGGTATTTTGATTGATATAGCTCCAAGAGAACAAGTAATTCGTTCAATTATAAAGATAATCTCATAATTTTGCATTTATATTGCAATTGTGTGCGATTTTTATCAATATATTGGACTATTTATCTAAATTGACACAGGTTAACATATGCGAGAAATATACGCCCATGTTAAATGGTGATATCGCAATTTAACATGGGCAAATGCAAGCTTCGAAACAGTAAAGTAGGTACAGCTTTGCCTCACATACCAAAACCTAACTGATGTACAACAAACAGGCATGACCCCACTTATGTTGCAATTATGGACATTTCAGTTGCCTGTTTGTATATTTCTGTTGCCTGTTTGTATATTTCTGTTCCCTTGTGTGTATTTATCCTGTTTTGTATATTTCTGTTTACCCTGTTTTGACCGTGTTGTATTTTGTTTCCCATTTTTGTTGATTATTCTGAATTGTGTTCCTGTCGTCTCTGTTATCCCTCGTGTTGTCTAGTGTTGTATCAAGTGTCTGTGTTTAGGTGATGTCATGTTTTCTGTCTGTTTTTACTGCTTCCTGTTTTATTTTGCCAGTCTGGTTTTCTGTCTTGTCATGTCTAGCTTTGCTTTCTGTTTTCCCGCCTTTGTTGATTGTCCTGCCCCGCCCTGATGTGTTCCACCTGCTGTATCACCTGTCCCTCATTTGTTCATCTTCTCATGTATTTAGCCTCTGTGTTCCCTTTGTCTTTTGTTGGTTCGTCCTGTGTTCGCCACTGTGACTAGTGTTGTTTCCCTGTTCCTTGTGTTTTTGTCGGTTTACTCCTGCCTTTGTTTCGCCTGTCAGTTTTCCAGCTCTTGTGCTGCCGTTTTTTGTTATAATAAAATCCCTGAGTTCAACCATCTCCTGCCTGCCTGCCTTCCTCTGCATTTGGGTCCACATTCCCTGCTCCCTCGTCACAACTTAACACTTTATTCCATTTTGGAGGTAAAAATGAGACACGTCAGTCATGCACAAACATGATCATTTATCATTGTTATAGCCTACCAGGCTCAGAAACCTTACCTAGGCCTACACCTGATGTCAATTGAATTAGCTTTAGCCATCTCTATATGCATATGAATCCTACCTCTTCTGAAAAATTCACATGTATTCAATTAAGGATAGCAATTCGATGCAAATGATTATATATACATATATATATATATATATATATATATATATATATATATATATATATATATATATTTATTTATTTAAGTATAGTTAAGTAGTTAAAAGGGGTGTGATATATGTAGTAAGGACAGAGCTAAGTAAAATGGACCCCACAGTTGTTCAAGAAATTGAACTTTTCCTGAAGCATCATGACTTCCCTGTTGGCTCAACATCAAGAAGTCGATTTGTAATAAAGAGAAGGTGTGACAATTACATAATGAAGGGTAAGTGATGAGCCTTATCATGGCAATCTAGTTACTACTTATAATAGTGCATGAATTCAGAATGTTGCCTTTCTTGATATATTTCTTTGTTTTGTTGATTTTTTTGTTTTAACTTACTACTTACACTCATTTAAAAAAAAAAACTACTACTAATAAGTAATGCTTATGTTGGGCCCGTCATATGGCCAACTTTACTACATCAACCGCAGGCGGAAGGTGGGAGAACACCTGGCAAAAGTACTAAGATCAACAGAGGAAGCTGATGAGATTTTCAAAAGTTTCCATGACAGTGAGCATGGGGGCTAGCCTAGAAATCTAGACTGCCCCTAGTGGCATTACATTTATTTGGCAGCCAGAGGGGGTCTAGGCAATCTCCGTTGACTTTTGAGCTGCAAAAACCAAATTTTGGTCAGGCCAATCACATCGTGTATAGAGTCGGTGGGCGGGACTTAACGTAATGACGGCAGAGTTGCGACAGTTCCTTCTCTTCCTGCTACTTGAAAACAACGAACATGGCTGCTCCTGCTGGCGAACAGCGGTCTTTCGAATCGGCTTTGGCTGCGACTCTGGAAGACTTGGAGTTCAGCTTTTCTTTGAGAGAAGAACAAAGAACGGCACTGAAGTCATTCTTAAAAAAGGAAAATGTTTTCGGAGTTTTGCCGACCGGATACGGCTCTGGTTGGTTGTAGCGCTATCCTATTACGTGCAGAGGAATTTGAAAGACAACCGTTTATCCCGCCTTTCGGATTGAGCCCTGTCAATGGAGAGTTCCCAGACCCTACATCTTGATGTGGGTCTGGCTTGTCAGGCTACATGGGGGCCACTGTGGAATGGGAAAGACTGTTGACGCCATTGTCCTAAAATACTACTGGCCTGGGATGGAAGGGGACATCTGAAAATGGGTGATTAGATTTATTTTTTTCTTCCTGAATTTGCAAATAATTTGAACTTGACATACTTTCACAAAACTGTCTCAACATTTACTGGTCCCCACGTTTTTTACAAGATATCGGAGTGTCCGAAATGCCAGGCCAGATGGTGCACGCTGAAAGTGAAGAAGGCATACATCCCAATTGAGGTGACAGTTCCATCATGTGCTTTTAGTTCCATCATCAGCTTTTGTTCTCCAGAGTAGGCTATGAACACTTTGTCACTACATGCTGTCTTTCCTCAGATTACAGAGCCACTGGAACTGGTAGGCATGGACCTGATGGGGAAACTGGCCAAAACTGACCAGGGCCATGAGTACATTTGTGCAATCATAGACTATTTCACAAAATGGACCGAGGCCTATGCCTTAAAAACAACAGAAGTTGCAGCTTGCATTCTGGACTTCTTTTACAAATACGGTGCACCAAAAAGGCTGCTTACAGACAGAGGACGTGAGTTTGTCAACAAGGTAAGAAACAATTTCTCACATTTATGTTTTAGGCAATGGGATGCTCTAAATATTTCCTCCTATTCTGACAGATCAACTTTACACTCTGTGCCCAACTGAAATCAAAAAGATAGATAGATAGATAGATAGATAGATAGATAGATAGATAGATAGATAGATAGATAGATAGATAGATAGATAGATAGATAGATACTGCGCAATACCATATGTGACAATTGTATGTTTCACCTTATAGGATCTTATCAAAAATGGTTGAGGACAAACCCAAAACCTGGAATCAACATCTCCAAGTCACACTTTTTGCCCTGCGTACAAAGAAACTGCTGACGACAAGATACTCCCCCCATTTTCTCATGTTTGGGCGGGAGGCCAGATATCCCATAGACATTCCAACTGAGTACAAGGTGAGTGGGAAAGTATGCCATGTATAAATTACATTTGACATAACCGTGTTTGACTACTTGCTTGCTGAAAGTCCCCTGTCTGATGTGCAGAAATTGTGCCATGTGTCTTTGTTGCCACAGATTACTCATGACTACGTGGAGGCACTTGTGGCAGAGGAAAGATTGTCCTCAGGCCTTCAGGCCCTTCCTGAACATTTTGCCATTGCCCAACAAAATATGGAGAGGGCAAGGGAGGGAGTTAAACGAAAAAGGGAGGAGCTGGGCCACGATGATGAATTCAAAGTGGGTGATAAAGTGCTCAGACAAAACAGACAGGAGCAGAGGAAAGGTGGAAAGATGGAGAAGGCAATGATGGGGCCATTCATTATTACAAACATTGAGGGAAAAAGTGTGGATGTTGTGTCGCAAAAGGGCAAGATCCACCAGAAGATCAATATGGATCAATTACAACGATGCATTGACCCAACACCAAGAATCCCACACAAGTGGAGTGGCCGATCAGCCTCCACTCCATCAACCCTTTCTGCTGATGAATCCCCATGTCTTTCTGAGTGGCGGGTGTCCCCATGTCACACTCCTTCGTTTCAGTCTCCTCCATCGTACTCTCCAGCACATGAGGGGCCTTCAACGTCAATGCACTCTCCAGCACATGAGGGGCCTTCGACATCACTGCACTCTCCAGCACATGAGGTGCCTTCAACATCACTGCACTCTCCAGCACATGAGGGACCTTCCACACCACTGCGTTCCCCAGTCCAAGCTGTACAGCCGGTGAGTGGTTTTGTTGTGTTTAATGAGCTCTCTACCAAACAGGGCTTTCATGAGTCAGTAGTATGGTTCAAACTTCCAACATAATAAAACATGTTGTGGATGTATTGTGTCTCTGTAGGACCACACACTCAAAACAACCCTGCAGCCAACAACATAAGGTGTTTCAAAGCTAGTACAGTGGCTCTGGGAGGGTTTTATCTTCTCATATTGGCTGGACTCTACATTCGCTGTGAGCATTTTGTTTTAATACAAACTGTCATATCTTAATGGAGACATGTCATAAAAACATACTTTTCCAGTTCTTATATACATTTGGGTATCTGGAGTGCCTACCAATCCACCAGCTGTGAAATAACACAACTCAGTCAGTTTTTTCACGGCTGCCTACATGAGGAAACATGCGATTCAATAAGCTATTCACATTTGACTTCCTTTCTTCTTTCACAGTCAGGCTCATTAGAATATAATTCCCCCATCTGAGCATCTCCTCCCACAGCTTAACGACTACTGTTGGTACACGATCCGTTCTGCTTGCACGATCCGTTCTGCGCATGCGCAAGATAATACTGTTTTACCGAGGATACGACCTGCATGATCTGTTCCACGCTAGCCTATGGCTAGCCTCCACCAGGAAGCTAACGTTAGTTTAGCTAACAGCTAATTCGGCTAACCGCTAGCTGACAGCTAGATTCAGTCTAAAATAACGTTAAGTCAAACTTAATGGGAGAAGCAGGCTACAGCTATATTAAGACTTTACAGTAATAACAATACAGACAAATATTGAGTGATTGTATTTTAAATGAGCACAAGTAAAGTAGAACTGATGTAACAGCTGTTATATATGTTAACGTTTATTTTCAAGTTTTATTTTGAGGGTCTTTTAAAGTTATTACATGCTGTCTCAGCTATCGGTTAGTCGAATTAGCTGTTAGCTAAACTAACGTTAGCTTGGCTGTCGACCAGAAGAGTGGAACAGATCGGGAAGTGTCGTAAATCCTCATACAACAGCGCATGCGCGAACATTTTGCGCATGTGCAGAACGGATCATGCATGTGCAGAACGGATCGTGTACCGACAACTACTTTTTGCATATATTTCATTATGCACAGGATATATAACTTAATTCTGTCTTTAGCTTAAAGCAGAATGATCTGGTGTTGTTGGTCCTTTTCTTATTTTGTTGTGGTTTTCACCAGATATTTATTTAGTCGATTTGCTCTTTCATAGTTTCAAATTTCAAAATGTTATGTTATTTTTTACCTTTCTTTATGTAACTGTTGTTATTTCTGTCCTCAATAAAGGCTCAACTTATCTTATATTTCAGTCACTTTGCTGCAGACCAGATACGAGATGCTGCAGACCGGATACGACCAACTGAGCAAAAACAACAGTCAGTTACAGGATGAAGTAAAGAAGCTGAAGAACAGAACTGAAGGTGAGAAAAGTTTAAAACCAGTAAACTCCTGTATTATACACATTTACATCATAGACCTTGATTGTGTAGTTACCGTTGATAATAACTGTTTCAACTCCAAGTCTTATCACTTTGACACTGAGTGATGTGAAATCTGTCTTTAAAAGTTCTTTTTAAAAGCTGTCCTCATGGATGGACGAGATTTGGAAGCAGTTGGTACTTTAAATCAGAAGAGAATAAGACTTGGGATGGAAGCAGAGCTGACTGTCAGCAGAGAGGAGCAGATCTGGTCATCATTAACAACAAAGAGGAACAGGTGAGTGTGTTTGTTTCTGAGTGAGTGATTTTAGAGAAAAAGACATTTAATGGAAATATTTAAATATACATGTTGATTTGAAATTGTTGTAAAATGACCTTGAAATTATGTATTTTCCTTTTTAAAATGCATTCTGATAAAGTGAAATGTTAACTGTCTTGTGAGCGTTAATCGTGCACTTCCTCATGCGTTCTCTGTTTCTCTGCTGAGTATAAATGTATTTCTTCACTTTCCTCCATTACTAATGTGTGTTTACTGTCATGCTGTTGGGTCCAGTCCTCAGTGTGTGGTGGACCGAGGGATCCCTCTTGTGTTTGTTGTGGCTGATGAAGTCACAAGATGACTTTACTACAACAGAAATGCTGAACTGTGAACAGAGAAATGATTGTTGTCTCTCGTCAACTTCTAGAAGTTTGTCTCTGAGTTGAGTAAGGATGGAGAGTCCTGGATTGGTCTACGGCGTGTAAACATATTCACACGGGAATTGAAATTGGAATGGGTGGATGGATCACCACTGACAGAAATGTGAGACATTTTAAAGGTTTTTGGTTTTCATCACTATTCCATCAAAGTCACTGGTTGTCACTAAAATAAGTATGTTTTACATTAAAGATGCTGAGTTGGTTGGTTTCGGTCGAGAGAGAGAGAGAGAGAGAGAGAGAGATGAGCAAGGTTTCATTCTTTCATTAGCAGCTGTTACAGATTGCATCGATTTACAAAGCTTAATCTGAAATGTTATTGAATTTTTTTTATTATTTACAGATAATACAAATATTTAAAGTGAAATTAAACAGTTTATTTCGCATTAACTAAGTAATTGAGTGCGTTGACTGATTTTAATTTTTAAAGGAACCTTATTCAATCAATGTTCCATCTCGTTATTTACAAAATAATCTCTTTTCAAAACAACAGGCCAATAAATACATACATATAAGCTTAAATAAATGACATCAACTCCTGAGAAAAGATGAGTTGGTCTCCTTCAACAGATCACAACACATCACCATGAGCCCAGATCCACATCCTGATTCTGGCTTTCACCATCCGAGTAAACAGTAGATTGGCATAATATTAACAGAGCAATCCACCTTCCTCTTCCTGCTCACATACATGGCCATCTTTGATTGGCCCAAGATGAAGTTTAACAGCTGACATTAATGTTTAGCAAACATACCGTATCTGAAACCAAGGATGAACATTTGCTTAGAGAAAACCTCCCCTACCTTACTAAATTCTCCAGCAACAAGATTAATGACAGCAGGCGCACACACTAACAATACATTTCTTTTTCATCACAATAAGGACATGTGTTGCTCAGACGCGGCCTTACCTATGTTTCACCCGTTTCAATTGAAACAGGCCCCACCCTCCAAGGGGGCCCCAACAGACAAGTAAAATCCCATTCATTTTCTCCGTAGGATATTGATTTTCAGCCATAATGTCTAAACCATCCAAGGTAGATTGACCACGAGCTACGAGGTTGTGAAACGAAAGTTCAGCGGCCGAATCCCCGTCACAGGATGCTAGCCAAAATACAGATTATCCGTCTTCAACTCAAACTGCTGACAATAATGATGACCAAACATTGTTAGTAGAACAAGAACATGAGGGAGATGCCAGGGAGAAAGCCCCGTTTACAGAGACAGAGGGGGGGTGCTGGCCATAGCATATTGCCGATTACCAACAAATTGATATTGTTAGAAGCGGTCCCGTTCAGATATTGAGGAGTTTAACTTCCCACAAAGCCAATCACACCGCCTTTTTACCAAGGAGAGATATTTCATGAAGATGAAAAATGGAGAAAAGCTACGCAGGTCATGGTTAGTGTACTCAAAAACATCAGATTCAGTCTTCTGTTTCTGCTGTACCTTATTTGGCAAGCGGACGAGTAGTCTCACTCACAGTATAGCCTACTGCGCAATCAATTAAGCAGAGAAGTTGGCGTCCGTGAAAGGGCGAGGCTTATTCCAACGTAAAGCTCTGTATAATTGTATATAGTTTTAATCAAATAAGGTTGGATTATTTCTATGTTGAGCTGCCTGTTCGTGAAGCTGAAAGTGCACGTAGTAAAATGATATACCATTGTGTGCAAACCAACAGGAATCCTTGCTTTTTCTGCTCTATTATGTTTATGTTTTATGTGGGTAGGGCCCCATATTAGTTATTGAAACGGCCCCCAGATGCTTAAGGCCGCCGCTGGTGTTGCTAACACCAGGACTAGTGACAGCCAGAAACGCTTTGACCGCCACTATCCCATGTAACACTCTCCACTGTAGGTCAGCTACTCTTTTAGTTAATGGTGGTTTGTATAAACTCCTCCACGCATGTTGGACATCAACCACCAAACCAGATGTCCTCACCACGGTGTGTCAACTCGTTCATGGAGTTTACACTTACACCACAGTCAGTAGTAGACAGACAGGTAGCGAGAGAGACAGGTACATGGAGCTAAACACCACAGTCAATGGTGGACAGACAGGTAGAGAGAGAGAGACAGGTACACAGAGCCTTCAATCAAAAGATTTGAAACTAAATTAAAATACGAATACACAGAACAATGGCGAAATGAAAATAAAATACAACACAAACTCCTCTGTTATCAATCCCTGAACAGAGATATCCAACTGGCCGAATATCTCAAAACAAAAAATCCAAAAGAAAAATACATTTTAACAAAATCCAGAGTCAGTGACCATGAGCTGAAAATTAAAAGAGGTTGACATTTAAAAGTGTGGAGACCAAGAGAGGAACGAGTCTGTACACACTGCCATCAGGATATCCAAACACAATTACATTTCTTAAGTCCCAAATACAGAATTGTATATATTATCATTTTTATCATTCTTTGTTTTATTTATTTATTTTTTCTTCTTTTGTTTTCCTTTTTTATATAATTGTTTCAAATTACCCTTTGAGGGACATGCACAGAATTTGTTTTAGTATCTTCATTTATATAATAATTATCCTGTTTACTTGTATTATTATATCAGATGTATTTTCTCCTTTTTGTTGTTTATATGTGTGTTTATTCTTATGCTTTGGCAACACATATGTATTTTTTGTCATGCCAATAAAGCAATATTAGAGAAAGAGAGAGAGAGAGAAGAGAGAGAGAGAGAGAGAGAGAGAGCAATGAACAAGTTTTCATTATTTCATTAGCAGCTGTTACATTGATTTACAAAGCTTAATATTAAATGAGTTATTGAAATACTTTGATAAATTAAAGATAACATAAATATTTAAAGTGAAATTAAACAGTTTATTTCTAATAAACAACAATCAGGAGTTTCAACCGTTTGATGAAAGAACATTTTATCTGTCTGCCTCGCTCTATTAATGGTTACTGGTTCCCTGCAACATGCTGCGATCAACAAGGAAAATGGACACAAAGTACAATGTTTAGAGATAATAAGAACTGTATCTGTGAGAAAAAGATGATCTGATCTCTTTGATGACAGAGAGGTGTGTAGTGTTGGGATCAGCTTTGTCAAATCAGACCAATTCTTTAACATTTGTTCATCTGTTTATTCTGTGTTGCTAAATAACCTGATTACAGAGATATTGTTCCTCTGCCTTTCTTAGTGCATAATCTGGTTAGAAGTCATGTGTACTTACTCTGTAGTCCTACAGGATTATTATAATAAAAGATAATAAAAACATGGATTAGCTGGTTGCCTTTATTTTGGTTTATGTAGTTGATTAGTAGTTTGTAGTCAGTTAGTTAGAAGTTTGTCGACAATCCCGTTGATGAAGAAGCTGTAGGCTATTACGGGAGATCGGGAGATGATATTGAGGCCTCGACTATAGATGTATTTTCATTTCCAGATAACTTCCTATTTGAGTGGTATTGTTTTTCTTCCCAGTCTATCAATTATGGAGCCTACATAATTTATCCGTCCTCATATCACTCACGTCACCCATCGTGGACTCTTACATCCCAGCAGATTCTTTGTGTCGCACTGTGATGTTTTCTTTGCAAATGGCAGTTTTCTTTCCAACATAGGCTACAGTAAAGAGTGTGCCTCGCTCTGAAACGTGTTTTAAACGTTTTTGTAGAGTTCCCTGGACACAAACCATAAGAGATAAAAAGAAATAAATGATTGTAAATCATATTTCTGTTAATGATGGGATTGGTAGTAGTTTACTTTTTCGCCTGCAGGATTGCACCTGAATGAAATGATAGGTGTAGCCTACTACCAGTCCAGTTTTCACCAGTGATATTAGAGGTTACCTGTGATGAAATAGGACATTTCCGGCGTTGGCGGCTGCGGGGTGCGGGCTGTTGCGTCCCAGTGTTGGGGTCCTCTGGCTGTCGTCCCTGGTTCTCCCACGTTCTCGCTCTCTGGCGGCGGGGGGGGCTTCCTGGCACAGCTCTCTGCTGTCCTCCCTTGGGGTGGGGCATGGCTGTCCTCGGGGCATGTGGTCTCGGTTCCTTTGCGCTTTCGGGGGGGCCACAGGGTGCCCTGGCTACTGGGGTCCCTGCCTGCTGCTGCTGGGGTCGGTGCATCGCGGTCGTGGCGTCCTGCTCTAACTAACTACATTCTGGGACAGGCTTATGCACGCGCACACACACACACACAGACACACAGACACACATTTACGCACACATAGACACATACATTCACCCACGCACACACAGACACACATATAGACACACACACAAACAAATGTAGGTTGTTATTTTGCTTGACTGTTCCTCATTTTCATTCTACCTCAGTTGTTTTCTCCTATCAGCTGTTTATTGCTGTTGTTCGGCTGGCTGCCTCTTTGTCATTTTTTGTTGTTGTTGTTGTTGTTGTTGTTGTTTGTCTTTCTCCGCCCCCACCCCCCATCCCCGTTCTCTTGCAGGTATGGTCCCTTCTCTGTGGTGTCTGTCTGTGTGGTGTTTTTGCCCCCCACCCCCATTTCTGTCCCCCTGTCCGGCCCGGTGACAAATCATACCATAACTAAATAAATAATAAACCAGACAAAGGAGTATATTAAAACTCTCTTGTTGAAGTAAAATCTGTTTGGCACAACAAGGTCTTCAGCTCCTCGTACTGTATACCAGGCTGCAGGGCAGGACAGGTTAAAAAGAAGAAGAAGAAAAAGAAACTGCTCCCTCATTCACACATCACTATTCCCTGTATAGTGTTTATTAAATAGTGAACTGAACGACCAAACCAGATTTCAGACACTCACTGAAAACACATCGCTGTGTGACTTGCGTCAGTAGATGCGCCTTTTCAGTTTCAGTAAACTGAATCCTCTTTCCTTTCCTTTCATCCTCCTTCATTCTCTCCCTTTCTTTCCATCCCTACCTACTTTACATACTTTCTTTCTAATGTCTTCTTTCCTTCCTTCCCTCTTCTTTCCACCCTTCGTTCTCTGCATGTCTTTCCTTCCCTACCTCCTTTACATACTTTCTTTCTTACGTCTTCTTTCCCTTTTTCATTCTTCCTATTTCATTCTTCCCTCTACTTTCTATCCTTCCCTCCTTAACTTTAAATCTCTTTCCCCAATACGTACTTCATTTCTTCTTTTCCTTCCCTCCTTATGTACTCACTTCCTCTAAAATAAGTGCCCGGCACAACAACAGTTCCCATTTAAGAGATGTGTCAATGCAGCTATAAACAGATATGTTTATTTCGTCAATTTTATAGTGAGGAAGAAACAGTTTTACTTTACTTTAAGATACTTTTATAAAGTTTTTCGGAAGGGTTTCATGATTCCAATTCCCAAACGATTGAATGCTGCAATTTCAGTCATATTTTAAGTTAAGTGGAACTTTTTGTCTAACAGTAAAAAATAATAATAATAATAATAATAATAATAATCTATACTTTATTAATCCTGCAAGGGGAAATTACAATGGTTTCACTCTGTTGTTATTACACACATTGCACACAGGCCTGAATTACATACACATGCTCAGTACCTCTACACGGACTAATGGAGAGATGTCAGAGTGAGAAATGTATAAGGGTGTGGATCTGTCTTATTGGTTTGTGCTGCAGCCACTTCCTGTGTTAAAGGAGTGACCAACTCAAAGACAGTGAGACGGAGAATACGTTCAGTTCAGTTTTTCAGTTTGCCAAGATGTCTGCAGATACTGTGGCTGCTCCACGTTTGAGCCTGAATGTGAGATATAACAGAAACGACCAAGAGAACAGCAGAGAGGAAGAGGAGAGTCAGGTGGAGATCTTAAAGGATGAAGAGCATCACACTGATCTCAGGCCACAAAGAGCCAGTAAGTCTGAAATTATGATTGTTGTAAAGGAGAAGTTCATGTCAGTTTATTTGTGGCTTTATAACAATTAGATACTGAATAATATTTCACAATTAATCAATCAATCCACCATTAGTCACCATTAACTCTGGGTCATTATCAGGTGTCTTCGTCCTGTAATCTGGTGCCTCGTGGCAAGGCAAGGCAAGGCAGCTTTATTTATATAGCACATTTCAGCAACAGGGCAATTTAAAGTGCTTTACATAAAACATGAAAGAGAATTCAGAAAACAATTTAAAACAATTTAAAAACATTCAAAGTCAAGAATAAAAATGTACAGTGCAGTATAAGAATAAAAAAAATAAATAAATAAAAAAACAACAACAGAGAAACATAAAAGACAAGAATAAAATTTACAGTGCAGTTTAAGCACTGTTAGGTAGGCACTGCTATGCACTGTTAGGCACTGTTCTAGGTACTATTAAGCCCTGTTAGGCAATATTAGGTACTGTTAGGTAAAACATTAAAACAGTTAGTCATTATTATGAGTCATTATTCTAATGGTTCAAACTTCAAACATAATAAAACATGTTCTGGATGTATTGTGTCTCTGTAGGACCACACACTCAAAACAACCCTGCAGCAAACAACAGAAGGTGTTTCAAAGCTGCTGCAGTGACTCTGGGAGGGTTTTATCTTCTGATATTGGCTGGACTCTTCATTCGCTGTGAGTATTTTGTTTTGAAACAAACATATCATATCTTCAAAGAGACATGTCATAAAAACATACTTCTCCAGTTCTTATATACATTTGGGTATCTGGAGTTCCTACTAACCCACCAACTGTGAAATAAGACAACTCAGTCAGTTTTTTCACAGCTGCCTAGATGAGGAAACATGTGATTCCACAAGCTATTTATATTGGACTTCCCTTCCTCTGTAACAGTCAGGCTCATTAGAATATACTTCCTTCGTCTGAGTATCTGCACCCACGGCTTAATGACTAACTTTTGCATAGCTGCGCCATATTTTTAAAATAAGCCAATCAGAGCAGACTGGGCTTTTACAGGAGGGGTCTTAAAGAGACAGGCTTTAAAACGGAAGTTTTGGTTTTGTTCACACTTGATGATTCAGTTAAGAAGTCAGTAATCCTCTATTTACTATTTACAACACCTCAACATATACAGCAGGTTAAAGGAGAACTCCGGGTTGCTAGCTTGCCGTGCTAGCTGCCGTCCGGGAGGGAGTGAGTTCAGCCAGGCAGGCTTCTGTGATAATCCATACGCAGCAGTTCCGTGTGTATTTGTAGCATATATATCCATTTTGTGTGTGATCCATCTGGCGGAGGTGTTACAAGGGAAGGAAGGAAATAAACTACAATTTTCCGCCGCGAAAGGCACGAACGGCTTTCTGGAGGACATCCAACAGACCAGCGGGTTTTCATTGGATTGTTGTCCACCTCGGCAAGCGAGTAGGGCGGGGAGGAAGCAGAAGCAGGGACGCCGGCCAGGCCTGCTAGCTGGATCATATACAAAATGGATATATATGCTACACACGGAACTGCTGCGTGTGGATTATCACAGAAGCCTGCCTGGCTGAACACACTCCCTCCCGGATGGCAGCTACCAGCTAGCACGGTGAGCTAGCAACCAGCAGGAGGTATGAATTGAAAACGCATCTTGTTGTCATGTAATAGAATAGAATAGAATAAATCTTTATTGTCCACCGGGGTGGAAATTTTTCTTTGGCTCATGTTAGGTTGTAAAAAGTTAAACCATTGGTGATGTCTGATAAAAATGTACTTAGTTGAATGAACACTAGCTGGAGGAAGCACTGAATTAACCGATTGCATCACACCACACCTAATCAGCATTTGACTGCCTCACCCCAAACTCTAGCTTCTAAAGAATTGATTAGGTCATATCTGCCATTTAGCATACTGTAGGAGACTCATTGTCCCCACAGGAAAGGTAACTGTTGTCTCTTTTTGGGGGAGCCACTCCCTGTTGGGCCAGACTGGGTTAGAACAAAGGAAATGCATATTACTGTAGAATCAACACTACCATGATAAACGACCTTTGTCTGTGACCTGGAGTTAATCTAATCGGAGGTGGGTCCTTAATCTGAGAGAGTTTTCAGTCAAGGAAACACCCACAATCCTGAGGAATATAATTCGGAAACAGGGATGAATTCAGGACTACAAGCCTGGGACCCGACAAGGGAACAGGTTCTGTAGTCCGCTGGTTACAGTGTATTGTTTTGTCATGTCGCATGGCTGCAAGGGGAATCATGTTTGCAGTCTGCTGCTGGCAGTGTTTTCATGTTTTATGTTTAATTGTGTTTTGACTGTCGTTGTTTTATTAAACCTTTTGCTTAACTTTCAATTCGACCCCAGCCTCTCCTTCCTCCTCCAGAAATCGAAGAACGCGTCTTTTAGAGATTTCTAACAAATGGTGACCCTGACGTGATTTTTGGAGGATGAAAGGAAAAAAGGCGAATTGAAAAACTGGAGTGCTGACTGCTGATCTCTCACACAGGGCCCGAAAGTGAAAGGTAAGCCAGAACCTGTTTTTATCGAAAATCTGCAATAGAAAGATTTAGGTGGGAGAGATCAGCAGCGTCAAACTCGTAAGTGTATTAAAATCCCAATTGAAAACTACGTTGAGAGCGATAAGTCAAAAGCAATGTATGTTGTTTGTTGTTATTTGTATTGTGTGTGATTTGTATGTATAAGCTTAAAAAGCCTGAAAGAGGGTCCATGGAAAATGCACAGCCGACCGGGACGGGAAGACCCGAGTAGCGTTTGATTCGCGTGCATTTTATTAGAAGTCCATTTGAGTTTGGCTGATTTTAGATTGTGATAAATTTTAAATATAAAGTGTACTAACTAGGTTACAGCGTTTGATTCGCGTGCAGTATTAGAGGATCGATTTGAACTCGACCGGGTGTAGAACCAGTGAATACATTTTAAATAGAAAGACCGCGAGGGCGGTGACAGAAAATTAGTTTCTGTGAAGGCACGGAGGAAAACATTAAGACTTTTTTAAAGCCAGTATTAACAGCTGTGAAGAATAGGACTTGGTAATGCTGATCTGGCGGCGACGGCGGAGATAAAGCGCCATAGAAAGACTCTTCAGTTTTCTTCCTTTGACCCATAGTATGGAAATAGGAAAAATCAATTAAATAGGTATAGTCGAATTGTGTGAAAACACTTAGGAAATTGTACAGAGGCCTACTGTAAATATTTTTAGAAATAGAATTGTGGTGTTGGGATTTGAGTCCGCGGCAGCGACTCGTGCTGCGTGTGTGACTTGTGAAAAAGTGTAAATAAGATGTTTTGAAATTGTAAAATTTGAAATTTGAAATTGCGAAGTGTGGTTGTGTAAAGCTTAAAAGCCCGCAAAGAGGGTCCATGGTTAAGTGCACTAGAAGTCCACTTTTTTAAGCGGCCAGGTTTAGAATCCTGTAAAATGTGTTAAAAAGACCGAATATGAGCCGGCGACAGAGTACCTAGTCTCTGTGCGGTCACAAGAGGTGTGGCCATAGTGTTTAAAAAGTCCAATAGAGCCGGCAACAGGAAAATCATTTTCTTTGTGCGGTCACAAGAGGTGTGGCCATAGTGTTTAAAAAGTCCGATAGAGCCGGCGACAGGAAAAATAATTTTCTTTGCGCGGTCACAAGAGGTGTGGCCATAGTGTTTAAAAAGTCCGATAGAGCCGGCAATAGAGAAATAATTCTCTGTGAGGTTAAAGATAGGAAACAATTAAATATAGGGTTGTATAAAGGCTACTGTAAATAATTTTTTTTTAAATAGAATTGTGTTTGAATTTGAGTCTGCGGCAGTGACTCGCACGGTGTTTTGTGAAACTGTAAATAAGATGTGTTGAAATTGAAAGCGCAGTGTGGTTATAACTTCATTGTAAGATAGTTTTGTTTAAATTGAGAGCGTGCAGCAGCTCAGCGGTGGGGGTTGTGGACATGTTGAGGTTGCGGGAGCAGTGTGGTTGTGGATGTTCGTTTGTGTTGAGTTTTGCATTGGAAATTCCATTTCCTGAGGGGTATAACGAACAGCGACTCCATCTGGTTGGTAAATCATTACAACAGAGCGTCTACTAAAACCAGCTAGGGGTCAGACTATGGAAAATACGGTAAACTAGAGAAATGAAATTTCTGAAGAGATTGCTGTGTGAATGCTTTATGATCGAAAGGCTAACTGGATGGCTGTTTTGATTTTTGTGGAAAAGGGTGGATCAGTGAGAATGGATGAAATAGTGGAAGTGGATTAATCAGTATGAATCTCTTTGGAAGAGTTGGGGCGCCGACCCTGAACGTATGAAAGATGTGGAAATGTTTCAATGAAGTTTCTCAGTGAATGCATGAATGAGCAGCTAGCAGTTGAAAATGGGAGCAAAATATCTGCTCAGAGTTTTTGTGAATTAATGTTTGTTGCTCCAATGTTTCAGGTAGTTGAAGATAAGTCCATTTTATTTTTCATCTGTTTTTATTTTATTTTATTTCTGTTTTTTGCAGGAAGTAGGATTAAGTCTGCGTGATTGATGAAGCCCATTGCAAGTCAAAACAGCAGCTGTTAGAATTTGTTCACACATTCTTTTAAGTCACACGAAACAAAGACAAAAGGTGCCTTTGTTTGAATTTACACTCTCACCGAGGCAACTTCCCCACCCTACCTGTGAAGACAGTCCAATGGGGGGTGGTACGGTGGCCGGGAAGTGCAATGCAACATTACAAAGAATGAAACACTTTTACAAAGCTCGAGACAAATTTACATTTTGGAAAACAAATTTACATTTTGGAAAACAAATTTACATTTTGGAAAACAAATTTACATTTTGGAAAACAAATTTACAATTTGGAAAACAAAATAACATTTTAGAAAACAAATTTACATTTTGGAAAACAAATTTACATTTTGGAAAACAAAATAACATTTTAGAAAACAAATTTACATTTTGGAAAAAAAAATAACATTTTAGAAAACAAATTTACATTTTGGAAAACAAAATAACATTTTCGAAAACAAATTTACATTTTAGAAAACAAATTTACATTTTGGAAAACAAAATAACATTTTAGAAAACAAATTTACATTTTCGAAAACAAATTTACATTTTAGAAAACAAATTAACAAGATGCAAAACACTTTTACCAGTCCCGAAACAAATTTACAAATGACAGATTCTTCACGGAAAGGGAATGTACCACATACCGAGTGATGAGGTGTTGTTGGTGAGCGCCGATCAATTTGTGTTGTTGTGAGTGAGTATATGGCGTGAATGAAGTCTATGGTGACTTTACGTGTGGTCGGTGTTTGGAGTTTTTATATGACGCGGACCTGACGGAAACATTGGAAAAACAGGGAACGTATCGACAGCCGCGGCCGGATCGGAAGGCTACAGCAGGGGGCAGCTGGACCTGGAGCTCACTGCCCATTCCTGGGAGCCCAAACCGACCCGACGCAGCGCTGGAGACCCAGGCCGTATTGCTGGGCCCGCTGGAGGGAAGGGAAGCCCGGGAGAATCAGATCCAGGACTGAACGGAGCGGACTGTCACAGCCTGCTGAAGTTTAAATCACAGGTTTCCTAAAGGGAGTCTGGCGGGACTCGGACTGTGGAACCGACGAAAACACGACTTAAAGTCTCGTTAAATAAATAAATACATGCAGAAATAAATGAATCATTAGTGTTTAAACTTCACTTTGAAGCAGAACCTCTTAGTTCAGAAGGGTGAAGTTTCCGTTTGTACTCATCTGTGAACTGATTATAATAAATATTCTTTGTATTAACACATTAATTAGTCTCTTTGTCTTTTGTTTAAAAAACTAGAACATCGCATGAGATTTTGACGATTTATAGTGATTTTATTTCCGTTAGACCTTTGCCTACATTGACGCTGATGCATTAAGGACGGCCCATAGACAGTATATAAGGGAGTGCCTCCCCTGTTCCAAGATGGCGGCTCTATTGCGCATTCGATCCATAACTGCCGTAGTCAAGGCGACATGTATACAACACCTCATCACTTCCGGTCCGTGGTACATTCCCTTTCCGTGAAGAATCTGTCATTTGTAAATTTGTTTCGGGACTGGTAAAAGTGTTTTGCATCTTGTTAATTTGTTTTCTAAAATGTAAATTTGTTTTCGAAAATGTAAATTTGTTTTCTAAAATGTTATTTTGTTTTCCAAAATGTAAATTTGTTTTCTAAAATGTAAATTTGTTTTCTAAAATGTTATTTTGTTTTCCAAAATGTAAATTTGTTTTCTAAAATGTAAATTTGTTTTCGAAAATGTTATTTTGTTTTCCAAAATGTAAATTTGTTTTCTAAAATGTTATTTTGTTTTCCAAAATGTAAATTTGTTTTCTAAAATGTTATTTTGTTTTCCAAAATGTAAATTTGTTTTCGAAAATGTCATTTTGTTTTCCAAAATGTAAATTTGTTTTCTAAAATGTTATTTTGTTTTCCAAAATGTAAATTTGTTTTCTAAAATGTTATTTTGTTTTCCAAAATGTAAATTTGTTTTCCAAAATGTAAAAGTGTTTCATTCTTTGTAATGTTGCATTGCACTTCCCGGCCACCGTAGGGTGGAGATAAATTCAGCAGTAAGGAGAAATAAATTGAGCTACTTTAAGCAATTTAACATTAGCTACAATTGTAACAAAAATAATTTAAGATTCTTAGGGGGGTTTCAATGGATAAATTGGTAGATGCATATTTGGCATTTTTGTGCATCTTGACTCAAAATTGGTTTGTTTTTCACTAAAAATGATAAATAATTGTATTTTTAAGCATTCTGATCTTACTGTATCTTCTTCCACTATTTTTTTTTGTTGGTTTTTATTCTTCTATGTTGCTGATGATGTCTCTGAAAAAATCACTGGGTTGAGAGACTCAAGGTAGTAGCTTGTCCATTGATATTTCTTTATGGTTTGTTGTTGTTTTTTTATTATTATTTTTATTCCCTAGTTTGTAAATATTTTGTTAAAAAATAAATAGAAAATGGGGGGAGAGTGGAGGATTTATAGTACTTCTGTGCTGGCCACACAGAAGTGCTATGCAAATCTTCTGCTCAGGGTGTTGAATGGGGCACAAAGAATGACACGTGACTTATATAGAAATTGATTAAAAGGTGTTATGGACTGATGAATCAAAAGAAATAGCAATTTGCTGATCAAGTTTGTCAAAATTGTTTGAAGTAATAGTAAAAGATGAATTAAGCAGCCCATTTCCCCCATTGAGAAAGAAAATTGTGGAGTTTTTGTTTTTTGTGTTTTTGTAATTGATGATCTGTACTGTATGTTTACAATGGACTCATGACTTTTTGGGATCATTTATTGTGTTATGGACTGAAGCTTTTTGCCCATTGTCTTAAGGACTTTGGAAAACACAGATGACAAAGGAAATTTCTCCTCTATGAGAAATGAATGGACAAAATCAAGGATTTCTATCATATTTTCTCATTGTTTTCACAATGATTGAGATTTCTAACACTCACCAGACATACAAAAAATAAAAATACAAACAACATGTCAGACATAGTAAATTGAATATAAAAAAGAAGAAAAAGAGAAAAATATATAAATATGCTTAAAATCATTAGGATAGCAGCTCATATTGATGTTATCACTTGGTTTGGTTGAGGATACTGATGGCATTTGGAATAAAGGATTTTTTAAAAACACTTTTTGCCAGAGGCCCTCTGAAGCGCCTCCCAGACTTCAGGAGCTACAACTGGCTCGAAAGAGGGTGTGTACTATCTGCAGTGATCTTCCTAGCTTTCTTCCTCATTCTGTCAGTGTATATTTGGGTCAGATGTTTTTGGGGTTTTCCCACTATTTTGCTAGCCATTGACACTATCCTATTAAGCTTGTTCTTAAGTTTGCAGCTTAAATGGCCAAACCAAGCAGAGAGATGGAAAGTTAAAACACTTTCAATGTGTGTGGTGTAAACTAGCTCAGTAATCTGAGCACTGACGCCCAGACAGCTCAGTCTTCTAAGGAGACTGAGACTGAGCATTTCTTAAAGATATAGTCTGTGTTATCTGAGAAACTCAGAAAGTTATCAAGAACCGTACCTAGGTACTTAAAAATTCCCACAGTTTCAACTACTAGGCCATTCAATAAAACTGGCTCTGTTGTTACATCTTGTTTTTTGCAAAAGAGTAACTCATTTGTCTTTGCCACATTGATCTCTAGCTCACTATCATTGCACCATGCTTCAAGGGCCTTTATGTGTGCTAGATAGGAGGCCTCGCCATGGGGATCAGTTTTTTGTAAGAGGCCAAGTAATGCCATATCATCAGCATATTTTATCAGTTTAAAGGTACTATTATTTATAGAAAACTCATTTGTAAATAGAGAGAAAAGCAAAGGGGAAAGAACGCTGCCTTGTGGGCAGCCTGTGCTGATGGTATGCACTCCTGACAAAATGCCGCTTACACATACTCTCTGAGGGCGACAGACCCCTATCTATGTTAATATTGGCTAGTCTTTGCAGGAGAATATGTAGCTTCATAGAATTAAAAGCTGCACTAAAATCTACAAATAGGACTCTAGCATTCCCTTTAGGAAGTGCAAGCTGTTTTGAAATAGAGTCTAGAAGGACCAGCACAGCGTCATCAGTCCCTCTATCACTTCTGTAAGCGAACTGCAGCGGATCTAATACACTGGTCACTTGAGAGGTCAGGAGGTCTACCAGAACTCTCTCCATTGTTTTACACAGTATGGAGGTGATGGCTATAGGTCGGAAATCTTCAGGCTTACTTGCACCAGGCATCTTAGGTATGGGCCTTATTAAAGAAACTTTCCAAGACGTGGGTACACCAGCAACTAGGAGGGAGTTAAAAAGCCTTGAGAAAACACCTTTTAATTGTGGGGCACAGGCTTTAAGTAAGCGGGCTTTCAGGCCATCTGGGCCAGTGGCCTTATTCGGCTTTAATTTGGTGAGGCTTTTGGCAACAGCATCTTCTGTAATAAATAATGGTGAACCTATAGGGAGATTTTTACAGATGTCATCACACTCACCCTTATCATCCACAGCATCGAACCTGCAGAAGAACGTATTAATTTCCTCTACAAGACTTTGACTGCAAGCTACAAGACTGTCACCTTTTTTGCAGCTTTTCCCCATTAAATTGTTTAAACCCTCCCAGGCCTGTTTTATGTTACCGCTGAAAAATTTACTCTCAATCTTATTTTTATATTCAATTTTTGCCTTTAGGATACCCCCCCCTTAATTGTTTCCTTTTTTCCTGCACTAATTCCATATTGCCTGAACAAAAGGCAAATTTTCTTTCATTAAGACAGGTTTTCAATTGTTTGGAAACCCAGGGTTTATTATTTGGGAATATTTTAATAGTCTTTGTTTCAGAAACACAGTCTTCACAGAATGTAATATATGACGTTATAGTGTCCGTAAGTTCATTCCCATCCTGGCAGGATTCAAAGAAGGTGTCCCAATTTGTGTTGTCAAAGCAGTCCCTGAGTTGATCTTGGTTTATTTCAGACCACACCTGTATCTGCTTAATGACTGGTTTCGTCCTTTTGAGCATAGCTTTATATTTAGGCAGGAGGTGAATTACATTATGGTCGGATTTTCCGAGGGGTGGTCTGCACACCGCTTTGTATGCCTCAGGGATATTTCCATAGCAGCGGTCAAGGGTCCGATTTAACCATGTGGGACAGTCAACATATTGATAAACAGTGGGCAGATGTGTAGACAAGTTACATGAGTTAAAGTCCCCGAGGACGAAGACGGGCTGGTCTGCAGAACGGGCGAGTGCATCACTATAGCTCTCTCTTATTTTTTCCCCTGCGGCTTTGTCATTTGGTCCGGGCACATACACAAGAATAACAGTAATTTGACCGAACTCTCGCGGGAGGTAGAATGGTCTAAAAGATACAGTCAATATTTCATAGTCCGGTGTGCACACCTGCTCCCGAACACAAAACTGTGCAGCCCAACGATTGTCGATAAATAGACACAGCCCTCCTCCGATAGTTTTACATGAGCTATGCTCATTTCTGTCTGCTCTTATGGTGTTATACCCAGGCAGAGTTGGAGTTTCATGATAGTCTTTGAGCCATGATTCCGTCAAACACACAAGGTTGCTCTGCTTTTTCCTTGATTTCTTCCTCCTCTCTGGCCATTTAGCAGACCGTCGGATTTCCACACAGTCCGCAGGAAGAGTTGGTGGGGCTACACCAGTTGATCGTAGGTAGAGCAGGTGCTCGCGGGTGTAAGTGAGGTAGTCCTGACGGCCTGACAGGCAATTCCCAGTTCCAAATGCCGATAAGCAAAGTAGCATCAAAAGAAAAGTGATTTTCATGACAATACAATCCATAGTGAGATGTGTATTTTTGCAAGTGATAGGCTACACATCCAACTAAAGGAATACTCTATAAAAACACATAGAAAACGAGCGTAAAAGCGTAAAAACCGTGTGTTAGCGAGCGGAGAGCAGTATGCATGCTGTTTAAGGGAGCGGCATCGCCCACATTAATGTCGTGCTACCGTCTACACTCAGGCGTACGGATAACATAGTCGGTGTCTGAAACTTTACCTTCCACCAAATACGGACCTGAGAACCAGGCGGCAAGAGCAGAGCCAGATATGGGCAGCAAGACCAGCACTTTATCACCTGCGTCGAACTGCCACTCGACTGAAGACACAGTGACTCCTTGGCCAACCGTGTAGCATGGTGCAGACGCTCTCTACAGTGGGTTACAAAGTTGGGCTTGTTCTCTGATCAGTCTGTACGGTCTTCGGCAGACCATAAGTCGTAAAGAACTTTCTTGGCAGTGCCAAGAAACACTGCCAATGGGCTACTGAAGACTGGAAGAAGGTGTTATGACATGATGAATCAAAATTTGAAATCTTCGGTTCATCACGCAGGATTTTTGTACGCCGTCGAGTAGGCGAAAGGATGGTTCCTCAGTGTGTGACATCAACTGTCAAACATGGAGGAGAAAGCATGATGGTCTGGGGCTGTTTTGCTGGATCCACAGTCGGCAGTGTTGGGGAGTAACGGAATACATGTAACGGCGTTACGTATTCAGAATACAAATTATGAGTAACTGTATTTCGTTACAGTTACAATTTAAATAGTTGGTATTTAGAATACAGTTACATTGTTGAGATCAATGGATTACATGACGATACTTCTGTTTCACGAGTTTATTCACTCTGAATAAATTAAGGCAACTATATGCATTTCTCAGAAGCCCCGATATGAAATCGAAAAAAATAGCTATTTGCGTGATCAGTCACAATGGAGTCAGAACCGGCACGACAGCGCCAGGGCAGGAATAAGTTTCTATCTTGGAAATTCAAACAGCATTTCACATTAAAGAACGAACAGGGACAATTAAATATAACTGTGCCGTGCAGCCTCTACTTACCAGCAACCAACCTCCTTTCAGCGTCCAAATTACTCCACCTCCAAGCTGGAGAAGCATCTTAAAGTAAGTTATTTTTTAAATTAGCCAAGGGTAGTCGTCTGCTGTAGTTTTACTGGTCACCTTGCTATTTTGACATTGACGTGCGACTTTACATTCTCCTACGTGCTGATTTACTAGCTCCAGAGCAGTTTAAAGACTGACTAGCCCCGTTTGACATGCTAGCTAACGTTAGCTAAAATTAGCTCGTGGTAGCAAGACTGCGGTTATATTATGCAGTTCGGGACTACCAATAATCTATCTGCTTGTTCAGGTACACATTCAGCTATTTGGAATAAAAAGAACACACCATTATAGGCCTATTTAGTAAGCTGGATGTGATAGCTGCATTCCTACACTTCCAAAACGCAATTCGATGTGGAAGTAATCCTGAAGTACTCCAAGTATTCAGAATACGTTACTCAGATTGAGTAACGTAACGGAATACGTTACAAATTACATTTGTGGGCATGTATTCAGTATTCTGTAACGAAATACGTTTTGAAAGTATCCTTCCCAACACTGACAGTCAGTGTAGAGTGAAAGGCACCCTGAACCAAAACAGCGACCACAGCATTTTGCAGTGCCATGCAGTACCCTCTGGTATGCGCCTATTTGGTCCTACAGCAAGATAATGACCCAAAACATAAGTCCAAGCTATGCCAGAACTACCTTAGCAAAAAAGAACAAGATGGTAAGCTTAAAAACATGGAGTGGCCAGCACAGTCACCAGACTTAAACCCCATTGAGGTGGTTTGGGATGAACTGGACAGAAAAGTGAAAGCAAAGCAACCTACAAGTGCCACACATTTATGGGAACTTCTGCAACAGAGTTGGGAAGAACTTTCTGAAGAATATTTGATTTCCATTGTAGAAAGAATGCCACGAGTGTGTTCAGCTGTTATATCTGCCAAAGGGGGCTACTTTGATGAGTCAAAAATGTAGAATACATTTTTGTTTATAAAATAAACAATTAATAAGACATTGAACTGCATGAATTTCAATAAAAACCTGAAAACATGGGGGTGTTTTAAAACTTTTCACCGGTAGTGTATATAACTGACTTTCAGGGCTGCAGCACTCTGTCTGGCATTGCTCTGCTTTCTGATGATGACTGGAATCATCCTCTTATCCGTATACTGTAAGACGAAACACACTTCACAACCACTGAGCCACAAATACTGAACCAATACACCATGGTGTACTTAAATCAGCTTCAGGCTCTAAAGGAAAGATTCAGGGTTTCGCTGACATGCCATATATATGCTGAAATAGTTATTAGTCGCTGTAATTATTACTACTGTCCATTTCACCTGTTAAGAGATCCATGAAGAGAAACATGAAGAGAGCAAATTGTACTAAAGACATATTCAGTTTGGGAAAGTCAGACTAATGAGACCTCATACAAGCTTTGGCTGGTTGTATGTCTTTAGTTTGAAGCAGAATGATTTGGTGTTGTTGGTCTTTTTTAACTTTGTTATGGTTTTCATGTTTATCTTTCAGTCATTTTGCTGCAGACCAGATACGAGATGCTGCAGACCGGATACGACCAACTGAGCAAAAACAACAGTCAGCTCCAGAGGGAGGTTTCAGGTAAAAAAGGTTTAAAATCACCATAACACACAGGATCCAACTTCACACTGTATGTTAAGCATAAATAATTTCACTTAATCTTACTTGTATCTATTGCTGTTTATCTCAAGACATCTCCGTCAACCACAGTCAGTTACAGACCAGATACGAGATGCTGCAGACTAAATACGACCAACTGAGCAACAACACCAGTCAGTTACAGAGCAGCTACCAAACACTGAGTAAAAACAACAGTCAGTTACAGGATGAAGTAGAGCAGCTGGAGGACAGAACTGAAGGTAAGAAAAGTTTAAAACTAGTAAACTCCTGTATTATACACATTTACATCATGGACCTTATTTGTGTCGTTACAGTTGATTATAACTCTTTCATGCTTTTGAACAGAGTAAACATCCTGAAAGGGAATCGTAACAGAGGAAAGAAAGATCTTTAACTAAATGGTTAAAACTCCAAGTCTTATCACCTTGACACTGAATGATGTGAAATCTGTCTTTAAAACTTGTTTGACATTAAGATAAAAGCTGTCCTCATGGATGGACGAGATTTGGATCCAGTTGTTACTTTAAATCTAAAGAGAAGGACTATTGGGATGGAAGCAGAGCTGACTGTAAGAAGAGAGGAGCAGATCTGGTCGTCATAAACAACAAAGAGGAACAGGTCAGTTTGTTTGTTTCTAAATGAGTGAGTTTAGAGAAAATGACATTTAATGAAAATATTTAAATATACATAACAATTTGAAATCTTTGTAAAATGCCCTTGGAAAGTTTATTTTCCTTTTTAAAATGCATTCTGATAAAATGAAACATTAACTGTCTTATGAGTACAAAATTTGCATTTCCCCATGCGTTCTCTGTTTCTCTGCTGAGTATAAATGTCATTCTTCACTTTCCTCCATTACTAATGTGTGTTTACTGTCATGCTGTTGGGTCCAGTCCTCAGTGTGTGGTGGACTGAGGGATCCCTCTTGGGTTTGTTGTGGCTGATGAAGTCACAAGATGACTTTACTACAACAGAAATGCTAAACTGTGAACAAAGAAATGAGAGTTGTCTCTCGTCAACTTCTAGAAGTTTGTCTCTGAGCTGAGTAAGGATGGAGAGTCCTGGATTGGTCTATGGGATGAAAGGAGACAAGCAGAATGGAAATGGGTGGACGGATCATTGCTGACAGAAACGTGAGACATTTTAAAGATGTTTGTTTCCATCACAATTCCATCATCATTTGCTTTTCATAATTAACCAAAGATTTGGGGGAATGTGTTGCCTCTAGATACGCAATTTATTATCTGGTATTTGGCTATGCCGGTGTGAAAATGATGGGGTGTTGTGGTTACGGTTGCGACCATGGAAATGTGGTTTTTGGCATTGCGGTGCTTTTTACAATGGCCTTATTCCAGTGTTTTAACCTGCGTCTTAATGTTAAAACACAACCCGTTCTCACTCCCAACTCGTTAAATACGGATGCTTGGTCAGTGGCTCTCGGCGTCAGATACCGATGCAAAAATCAACCTTTTGGGTCCGTATGGAACTTCCTCCACAGCAATGCGGAAGAGGGTCTGGGTAGTCCACACAGCATTCCGGGATGGGAGAAAAACGTGCTCTGGTTCATTGGCATTTCTTTAAACCAAAAGTTGTTTTAGTCGTGCAACAGAAAACTCAGATTGGACAGATAGTCTAGCTAGCTGTCTGGATTTAACCTGCAGAGATCTGAGGAGCAGTTAACCATAGTCCGCACAGACCGTTTTTAGATTTCGTTTGCTCCGTCTGCACCGCAGCTCTGTGTCAAGTCAATTTATTTATAGAGTACATTTAAAACCAACCTAGGCTGAACAAAGTGCTGTACAAAGTTATATTATGTTATAAAAACAAAGGAAGACAATACAAACATAGACACAATGAACACCATACAAACACTTCTATACAAATGTCCCTAAAGTAAATTATGCGCCAAAGAATAAAAATGTGTTTTAGCTGTCTGGATTTACCCTGCAGAGAGAGAGCAGTTAACCATAGTACGAAAGGACCGTTTTATCTGCTGTTAAACTAGCAAAATTGGATTTGTACACGGCCTAAACGCACCTGCAAAAGGCGCTTCACACCGTGCACTTAGATCATTAAAATAGGAGAGAGAGAGAGAAAAAGACAGAGAAAGAGACAGAGAGAGAGAGAGAGAGAGAGAGAGGTTTCAGTCTTTCATTAGCAGCTGTAACAGATTACATTGATTTACATAGCTTAATCTTGAGTTATTGAAATATTTGATTATTTACAGATAATATAAATATTTTAAGTGAAATGTAACAGTTTATTTCAAATGAACAACAATCAAGAGTTTCAGCTGTTTAATAAAAGAACATTTTATTTGTCTGACAGGTTCTGGGCAGAAGGACTGCCTCACTATGACACTTACCTGTCCGCTGCAACATGCTGCGATCAACAAGGAAAATGGACACAAAATAGATATTATGAAACTAAGAAGAGGATTTGTGAGAAAAAGTTTCTCTGAACTCTTTGATGACAGAGAGGTGTGTAGTGGTGCGATCAGCTTAGTCAAATCAGACCAATTCTTTTGCTCAGCTGTTTATTCTGTGTTGCTAAATAACCTGGATTACAGAGATATTGTTCCTCTGCCCTTCATAGTGCACAATCTGGTTAGAAGTCATGTGTACTTACTCTGTAGTCCTACAGGATTATTATAATAAAAGCTATTAAAAACATGGATTAGCAGGTTGTCTTTACTTTGGTTCATGTAGTTGATTATAATTTTTGTAATCAGTTAGTTAGAAGTTTTTCCTTAGAACATTTTACACTCCACACAAAATAAAACCCTGTGATACTTTTTGCTGTGTTACTGCTTATGGCATGACATTTTGTCAGAACCTTTCTTTTTGGTCAACATTTTTAAATCCAGTGTTTTTTACTCTTACATGTTTTTTATACTTGATTGATTCATTTTGCACACTCTGGACATCTTCATGGCAAAAATGTACATGTCCAAAAAACTGATATTAAACATACTGTATATCAATATTTGTTTTCTGCTTTTTTTTTTCATAAATCACTTAAACAACTTTCTTGAAGTAATTATTATTTATGAAAAGGATATGTCAAAGATTATCAACAAAACTGATTTGATTGAATTAGTATTTTTTTATGTAGTGCCAGATACTCCCTCTGGACACCTTCATGGACAAAAAATGCCTCATTGACTTGCATTAAAACCACATGTTTTTATCTCACTGCCTTTATAGTACAAAACCATGCATGCTGTAATGTCAGCATTTGGTGATATTTGACATTTTTACTGTATTCCACCAAATTCAACCATTTTCCCTTTGTAGGCCGATGCATGTTATTTTGTGTGTGTGTGTGTGTGTGTGTGTGTGTGTGTGTGTGTGTGTGTGTGTGTGTGTGTGTGTGTGTGTGTGTGTGTGTGTGTGTGTGTGTGTGTGTGTGTGTAAAAACATTGTCTCCTGCCTTTGTTGTCAAAACAAAAAACAAAAAAACTATTAGTGTGTTTATGCATCTGGCAGCCAAAGATAAAAATGCAGCTTGGCTGAGGGGTCATTTCATTAGTGAGCAGAGAAGGAGAAAGACCTGGAGCAAAGAGAAGGAGCAAAAATGAAGAGAAATTTTAGTGCAAGAGAGGCTTTAGAAATGCAGCCTTTATCTGCCAGCGAACTGCAGGACTCATCTGAAGGTGACACAAGTTTCGAGGGGGAGTCTGACACAAAATGGTCACTGGAGTCCTCCAATTCTGTGAGTGCCTCTAACCCTTCCTCTGAAAGTGGAGAGGACACTGAAGATCCTGTCCATCCCAACAGCGAGTGGACAGCGAAGAATGGGCAAGTCTGGTCTCCATCTAATACTGAGACGCTGCGCAACATTCAAGCACCGACCGGCATGATGCCAGGGCCCACGAGATATGCCATATCAAGAATCCATGATGTCGCATCCTCTTTCGACGTTTTCTTCACTCCTTACATGATCGAGCTGATTCAGGAAATGACAAACCTACACGGGAGGTGTTCAATCTCAGGATGGAGTGATGTGGATGCTCAAGAGATTCAAGCATGCATGGGACTTCTCATCTTGGCAGGTGTGTACCAGTACAAAGGGGAATCTACCCAGAGCCTGTGGGATGTCCATAGTGGGAGACCATTCTTCAGGGCCACCATGTCCCACAAACGATTTGAATAATGCAGGAGACAATGTTTTTATTGAAGCACCTCTTCAAAGATACATGAAATGCATCCTTCAAAAGATGCCCTTTTATCACCCCTAAAATGATCAGCGCTTGCTTACAGATTTACACAGACTCTCTCTCAGTGTCTGTCTGAGACAGCTCCATAATATAACTTGCAAAAATACAATAATTTCATGCATCGGCCTACACAGGGAAAATGGTTGAATCTGGAATGCAGTAAAAATGTCATATCACCACTTTTGTTCAAAATGAAATGCTGACATTACAGAATGCATGGTTTTGTACTGTAAAGGCAGTGAGATACAAACATGTGGTTTTAATGAAAGTCAATGAGGCATGTTTGTCCACAAAAAGGTGTCCAGAGGGAGTATCTGGCACTTTGTAAAAAATACTAATGCAATCAAATTAATTTTGTTGCTTTTCTTTGACATATCCAAGACTCTAATCACCACCAAAGCCCCTTCTCCATATTAATCATTATAGAGAAAAAAAACTTTTTGTTTTTTTTGTAATAAATAATGAAATACTTAAATAAATAAACTTGCATTTAAAGGGTTAAAATCCTGAAAATGATTGAATGTTTGGTAGTTTTGAGCAAGTTAGAAGTTGGTTAAGTGATTAAATGTATAATATTGTGTGATGATTTAATATCAGTTTTTGTGTGCGTGGACACGAAGGTGTCCAATGTTAGTAAATTTGAGGAGGGCACAAGGGTTAAATCATTATTTTTTTACGTTGCACTGTAACCGTAACCTAACTATTGTATTTTTATCTTTTTTTTTATTTTAGCCTGTATTCCTTTCATGAGAGTTTTAAATTGCTCTATAATGTTTGATGTAAAGCATTTTGAATTGCTTTATTGCTGAAATGTGCTATAGAAATAAAGATGCCTTGCCCTATAACCTCCAGCCTGTCAGTCTGTCTCCAGGGCATACAGAACACTGTTGTGCCTGTCTGTCTCAAAGGAAGTGTAACATTTACAGCACTACAGCCGCTTTTCAGCTGGTGATTAGATTGCAGTGAACGCTGTCTGTGTGGAGTTCTGAAAAGTGTAACCACACTTGTGACCGTGTGGTAGCTGGACAGATGCCAGTTCACCTCCTGGGTACTACCAGGTGCTCTTGAGCAAGGCACCGTACCCCCCCCCAACCGCTCAGGGCGCTGGTCCAGCACTGGCAGCCCACTCACTCTGACATCTCTCCATTTGTGCATGAATAGGTCCTGAGCATGTCTGTGTGTATTTCAGGCCTGTGTGTAGTGATTTCTAACAAACAGAGTGTAAATTGTAATTTCCCCACTGGGGATCAATAAACAGTATAAAAAAAAAAAAGTGTTTTAAGACGAGACTTAAAGATCTGGGCAGTAGAGGAACGGGAAGTTTGTTTCCAGAGTCTCGGGGCCACAACGGAGAAGGTACGATCACCCTTTGTTTTCATCCCAGACTGTGGAGTAGCTGTGTGTGTCTGAGCTGAGCTGAGCTCTCTGTCAAACATGCAGAGAAGGTGGAGAAGGTCACGCTTGCGTACGCGCTCTGACACACCAACCCGGCAACCGGAACACATTGAAGCGACGCCGACTTGAGCGTGCACGTGCAAGATTTTTGTCCGATTTTGAGAGACTCTAGTCACGCTCATCCCGCTCGTCATTTCCGGGTTAGCACTCCACCAATCAGATTGGTCATTGAGTCTGCCCACTGGCCGATGCAACAAGTCAAATCGGCCAAAATGACGACGGCACAGAACGCACCGAACAATCTCGAGTCACCGACCTCGCCCGACTGTCCAACGACGTCCGACGGCCAATAATCGGGTTGGTGTGTCAGCGCCTTAAGGTACCACAATTTGGCGCCATTGATTTAACATGAATCTGTCTGAAAAAGAGAAAAGAGGAGCTGCAGCAATGTGCAGTACAACAAAAAATATGGTGTTTTCTGAAAATTAAACCATGTAAACATATTCTGATATAACCCCTAAATACAATTTATGAACCTAAAAGTGAGCATAATATGAGCACTTTAAGAACAACATCCAAGTTGTGTTTCAACTTCATGTGATAAGAAACAGGCAGTGCAGTCTGTAGTTTTACCAGGAGGGGGCAGCGCACGCGTGTGTATGAAGACAGCATTGTGCCTGTTGTCCAGCATGTTCACATCTTTGCTGTGCTTAGTTTATTGTGGATCAGCTATCAATGGGATTACAGTAGTAATATGAATGTAAACATTTTTATTTATTACACATACTATGGAAACACAAAATAAATTGTGGTGATCAAATTTGTTTCCTCTGCTGTGTTTATGACTGAAGAAATGAAGAAAAAAAGGTTTTGCAGGATCATTTTTCTAAGTTAACTCCAGAAACATAAATTATGTAAAAGATATTTGTGTGTGTGTGTGTGTGTGTGTGTGTGTGTGTGTGTGTGTGTGTGTGTGTGTGTGTGTGTGTGTGTGCATGTTTACTTTACTTTGGTTTTTAATGTTTAAATAAACTAAACTAATGAATGGATGATTGCTTTGTGCACTCAGAACATACATATATAGGTATTTCCTTTTCTTTTGTCAAACATAATATGTTGTGAAATATGTTACGCACCTTTTGAACTTGGCTGTAACTGGAACTTTCTGTGTCCGTCTGTGAAATACTTCCCAAAAAAAAAAGACCGAAAGAGAGAGAGAGAGAGAGAGAGAGAGAAGATCGCTATCTCTACTGACATTCTCTCTTGTCAACGCAGGGAATCCTCCCGGTGACTGATGGTTATTAGCCAGTTCCTAAAAAAAGGGCAAAGTTCACAGAGGCAAAAGGTCATTGGTGCAAGAACATGCAGGAGCTGAAGGATGAAAGGTTACAGCAGGTAGAGTACAGTGTGTGCCGTTTCACATCTAAGTTATAATAATTCCCCGTAAGGGCGTACGTAGGTTTAGTTTCAACATTCAAACACTACGTTTCCTGCATTCTGGTAATTTTTTATTCAACAATTCACGGTGCAAATGTCTTTATTTATGTAAAGGAAAATTATCATTCTCCTGGATTGTTTACAACTTTCTGCATGTTCAAAACATCACACGTGTTCCTGGATGTTTTTTAGGAATCATGTAGATCTCAACAACAAATATATTTTGGGTATTAAGACAAACCTCAAGATCAATGCTAGGGACAGATACATATTTAAAATGCTCAGCTTAACGCCACTGAAGCAAGTGACCAGGCTTTGGAAACAAGCCAAATCCCCAGATCTTCAAGCACGGTACAAGACAATAGAACAAACACTGGAAATGGAAATGGAAAAACTCACTCTGACAGTTAGAAATCAAATAGAAAAATGGAATCAATTCTATCAGAGCATATAGTTAGGAGAATAATTAAACTCTCTAATAAGTGCATACTGTAGATGGATATGCATGCACACACATACACACACAGTGTCTGCCCCCTTCTTTTTGCTGTCTTATTTTCTGTATTTCTCTGTTTTTTTTTAAATTTTTATTTTATTTTTCTCTTCCCCGTTGTGTGGTTCCCCCTGTTCCCCCTTGGTGTTTCTATTGAATGTTAATATGGAAAAAAAGAAAAGAAAAAAAATGTAGTACGATAAAGAATGTAATGTTTTTTGCACTTTACACTAAGAAAAGTAATACAATAAAGTGTGTGTGTGTGTATATATATATATGTGTGTGTGTGTGTGTGTGTTAGGGATTGAGACCTTGTTAAAGCCAGAAGCTCCAGAGTTTAAAGCTACATAAAAGACATGAAATCGCAAGAAAGCTCACATGTTCTCCATCTCCCCTTGTCTCCATGATAGGTAGGAGAGGGTCGGCATTCCTGAAGATTCCCGGGGATTGCAGAGAATTCCTGCCGATTGGCTTTTGACTCCGAGCTTGTAGAGACATATTCGACAGAAACAGAGAAGACGTTAACGTTACATCTCGCTATGCAGCGATGCCCTTTAGGATTAGCTTGCTGTTATGTTGCACACATCATCCTCCGCAACAGATAGACTAATTAACATTAGCTACGGGAAATAATGTCTATTTAGCAACCTCAGAAGACTGGAGGCCAACTGGAAACCATTTGAAACCATCACAGACTGCAATGGAATCCATTATAAAACTATTAAAAATCCTGTCTGTGAAGGTCCTCAGTCATCCAGGTCAAGGTAGTTCTCTGTGATAAGCAAAGGCCTTTTAACCAAAAGTTCCAGATGTTTAACCTCTGGTGTCGTAGGGAGCTGTTGAGAGCTGTTGGGAGTCATAGGGAGTCATTGGGAGTCATTGGGAGTCATTGGGAGTCATTGGGAGTCATTGGTAGCTGTTAGGAGTCATTGGGAGTTGTAGGGAGCCGTAGGGAGTCATTGGGGAGCCATTGGGAGTCATAGGGAGCCCTTGGGAGATGTTAGGAGTCGTAGAGAGTCACTGGGAGCCGTAGGGAGTTATTGGGAGCCGTTGGGAGTCATAGAGAGCCCTTGGGAGTCATAGGGAGCCCTTGGGAGTCATAGGGAGCCCTAGGGAGTCATAGGGAGCCATTGGGTGTCATAGGGAGCCCTTGGGAGCTGTTAGGAGTTGTAAGGAGTCATTGGGAGCTTTTAGGAGTCATAAGGAGTCATTGGGAGCTGTTATGAGTCATAGGGAGCCCTTGGGAGTCGGAGGGAGTTGTTTTTCAGGGGATTAAAAAGGCTAATTTGAACATTTTAAATGATAAAATATGGAGATACAAGGTTTCTGCCCAACAGCCATGATATGATGCTTACACTACGGCGTGTCCTTTGCCGTTTTTTATTCATATTGTATGACTTAACGAGTTTGTATCATGGAAAACAAAGTACCTGTAAGGATGATAAGAGTCAATAAATGCATTGCAGATTTAAATAAATACAGCTCATAATGAAATTAAGCCTGAACACTCACTATAAGCCATTAAACACTGTAGGTTAGGATCATTTCTAATGTTTCTCACTCTAATGGCAACCATCAGGATTCTTCTAATGCTTTCTGGGAAGGTCAACGCTTTGATCTATTATTGATTCCACTTATTAAATCCACTGTCATAATGAGGAGAAAATGTAAATGAAAGGACAGGGCAAGGTTAAAGGAAAGGAGTTTCTTAAGCCTTGGCATACCTGAGACGTGGACCATCATGCAAATCAGGTGCAACATATTCAGTCAGATTGAGGGTGTTTTCACATAAAGTCCTCTTTAACCCTCCTGTTGTCCTCGGGTCAAATCTGACCCATTTTCAAAAAGTTTCTATATCAGAAATGTGGGTTTCTTTCAAACAAATTTGAAAACAAAAGAACGTGGATTGTTTCACACAAAGCTCTTCACAAGTTAAATAAATGATCAGTTCACTACTTTCATTGAATTTGGGTGTTTTATTCAATTGTATAGCATGTCAAGTAAAATTGATAAAAGAACATTGAAAAAACGTAGGAAAAAAATGTGAAAAACATCAACAAAATGTTTGAATTCTTTTTTTACATTTTGACCCAGAAAAACAAAAAGTTGCATCATGGTCGACGGGGAAGACAACCCAAGGGTTAAACCAACCAAACTCAGACCAGCTTTAAATGAACTTGTTTGATCGCCAGCCAACGCGGCTAGTAGATCTTTAAGATACCAGCCAGTTAGATTTTCCACTAGCCACGTTTGTTGGTTTTTTCCTAGTCTCGCTTTTGCCAGACCTTCCTCCACAGCGCCGTGTACAGTACTGGTGGTAGTGGCCAAAAGCGTCAACAGTCAAAAGAGGGACAAAAACATTGAAAAAAGGTACAAAAAACCCAAAAAGTGAAAAAAATAAATGACATAAAACATTTTAAAGAAAGTGTCAAAAAAGGGAAAAAAACATTGAAAAAAGGGAGATGAAAAAGGGACAAAAACATTGAAAAAAGTGTCAAAAAAGGGACAAAAACATTGAAAGAAAAGGGACAAAAAATGACATAAAACATTGAATAAGTGGGAAAAAAATGACATAAAACATTTTAAAGAAAGTGTAAAAAAAGGGACAAAACATTGAAAAAGGGAGAGGAAAAAAGGACAAAAACATTGAAAAAAGGGAGAGGGAAAAAGGACAAAAACATTGAAAAAATTTGAGAGGAAAAAGGACATAAACATTGAAAAAAGTGTCAAAAAAGGGACAAAAACATTGAAAAAAGTGTCAAAAAAGGGACAAAAACATTGAAAAAAGGGAGAGGGAAAAAGGACAAAAACATTGAAAAAAGGGTCAAAAAAGGGACAAAAACATTGAAAAAAGGGAGAGGAAAAAGGACAAAAACATTGAAAAAAGGGACAAAAAAGGGACAAAAACATTGAAAAAAGGGAGAGGGAAAAGGACAAAAACATTGAAAAAAGGGAGAGGAAAAAAGGACAAAAACATTGAAAAAATTGTCAAAAAAGGGACAAAAAAAAACCCAACATAAAACATTGAAAAAAGTGTCAAAAAAGGGACAAAAACATTGAAAGAAAAGGGACAAAAAAAACGACATAAAACATTAAATAAGTGTAAAACAAATGACATAAAGAAAGTGTCAAAAAAGGGACAAAAACATTGAAAAAAGGGAGGGAAAAAAGGACAAAAACATTGAAAAAAGGGAGAGGAAAAAAGGACAAAAACATTGGAAAAATTGTCAAAAATGGGACAAAAACATTGAAAAAAAGGTAGAACAAAAACCCCAACATAAAACATTGAAAAAAGTGTCAAAAAAGGGACAAAAACCTTGAAATAAAAGGGACAAAAAAACCCGACATAAAACATTCAATAAGTGTAAAAACAAATGACATAAAGAAAGTGTCAAAAAAGGGACAAAAACATTGAAAAAAGGGAGAGGAAAATAGGGACAAAAACATTGAAAAAAGGGAGAGGAAAAAAGGGACAAAAACATTGAAAAAAGGGAGAGGAAAAAAGGGACAAAAACATTGAAAAAAGTGTCAAAAAAAGGACAAAAACATTGAAAACAGGGAGAGGAAAAAGGACAAAAACATTGAAAAAAGTGTCAAAAAAGGGACAAAAACATTGAAAAAAAGGGACAAAAAAACCAACATAAAACATTGAAAAAAGTGTCAAAAAAGGGACAAAAACATTGAAAAAAGGGAGAGGAAAAAGGACAAAAACATTGAAAAAAGTGTCAAAAAAGGGACAAAAACATTGAAAAAAAGGAGAGGAAAAAGGACAAAAACATTGAAAAAAGGAGAGGGAAAAAGGACAAAACATTGAAAAAATTAAAAAGGGACAAAACATTGAAAAAAGGGAGAGGAAAAAGGACAAAAACATTGAAAAAAATTTAAAAAAGGGACAAAAACATTGAAAAAAAAGGGACAAAAAAGGGACAAAAACATTGAAAAAAGGGAGAGGAAAAAAGGACAAAAACATTGAAAAAATTGTCAAAAAAGGGACAAAAAAAACCCCAACATAAAACATTGAAAAAAGTGTCAAAAAAGGGACAAAAACATTGAAAGAAAAGGGACAAAAAAAAACGACATAAAACATTAAATAAGTGTAAAACAAATGACATAAAGAAAAAGGGACAAAAACATTGAAAAAAAGGGGAGAGGACAAAGAAGCATGGAAAAATTGTCAAAAGGGTTTTTCTTTCTTCTCCCCCTTCTCCAAGCATTCCCATTCCATTCCTCTTTCCTCCTTTTCCCTCCTTCCCTCCTTCTTCTCCATCCTTCCTCCTCTCTTTCTCTTTTTCTCTCTCCTTCCCTCCTTCCTCCTTTCCTCCGCGTCCCCTCCGGTCCTTCCTCCCTTCCTCCGTCCTTCCGCTTCTTTCCTTCCTCCTTTCCTTCCGGCGTCACTCTTCCACCCGCGGCCCTGTCCTTCCCGCTGCGCTCGGCGCTGGGCGGCGCTGGGGCCGCTGAAACTGAGGGAGGGAAAAAGGACAAAAACATTGAAAAAAGTGTCAAAAAAGGGACAAAAACATTGAAAAAAGGGTCAAAATGGGACAAAAACATTGAAAACAGGGAGAGGGAAAAAGGACAAAAACATTGAAAAAAGGGTCAAAAAAGGGACAAAAACATTGAAAAAAGGGAGAGGGAAAAGGACAAAAACATTGAAAAAAGTGTAAAAAATGGAACAAAAACATTGAAAAAAAGGGACAAAAACCAACATAAAACATTGAAAAAGAATTAAAAAAGGGGACAAAAACATTGAAAAAAAGGGAGGGAAAGGACAAAACATTGAAAAAGAAGTAAAAGGCAAAAAAAGAAAAAAGGAGGAAAAAGGACAAAAACATTGAAAAAAGGGAGAGGAAAAAGGACAAAAACATTGAAAAAAGTGTCAAAAAAGGGACAAAAACATTGAAAAAAGGGAGAGGGAAAAGGACAAAAACATTGAAAAAAGGGAGAGGAAAAAGGACAAAAACATTGAAAACAGGGAGAGGGAAAAAGGACAAAAACATTGAAAAAAGGGTCAAAAAAGGGACAAAAACATTGAAAAAAGGGAGAGGAAAAAGGACAAAAACATTGAAAAAAATTTAAAAAAGGGACAAAAACATTGAAAAAAAAGGGACAAAAAAGGGACAAAAACATTGAAAAAAGGGAGGGAAAAGGACAAAAACATTGAAAAAAGGGAGAGGAAAAAGGACAAAAACATTGAAAAAATTGTCAAAAAAGGGACAAAAAAAACCCCAACATAAAACATTGAAAAAAGTGTCAAAAAAGGGACAAAAACATTGAAAGAAAAGGGACAAAAAAAACGACATAAAACATTAAATAAGTGTAAAAACAAATGACATAAAGAAAGTGTCAAAAAAGGGACAAAAACATTGAAAAAAGGGAGAGGAAAAAAGGACAAAAACATTGAAAAAAGGGAGAGGAAAAAAGGACAAAAACATTGGAAAAATTGTCAAAAATGGGACAAAAACATTGAAAAAAAGGTACAACAAAAACCCCAACATAAAACATTGAAAAAAGTGTCAAAAAAGGGACAAAAACATTGAAATAAAAGGGACAAAAAAAAACGACATAAAACATTCAATAAGTGTAAAAACAAATGACATAAAGAAAGTGTCAAAAAAGGGACAAAAACATTGAAAAAAGGGAGAGGAAAAAAGGGACAAAAACATTGAAAAAAGGGAGAGGAAAAAAGGGACAAAAACATTGAAAAAAGGGAGAGGAAAAAAGGGACAAAAACATTGAAAAAAGGGAGAGGAAAAAAGGGACGAAAACATTGAAAAAAGTGTCAAAAAAAGGACAAAAACATTGAAAAAAAGGGACAAAAAAGGGACAAAAACATTGAAAAAAGGGAGAGGGAAAAGGACAAAAACATTGAAAAAAGGGAGAGGAAAAAAGGACAAAAACATTGAAAGAAAAGGGACAAAAAAACGACATAAAACATTGAATAAGTGTAAAAACAAATGACATAAAACATTTTAAAGAAAGAAAAAAGTCAAAAAAGGGACAAAAACATTGAAAAAAGGGAGAGGAAAAAAGGGACAAAAACATTGAAAAAAGTGTCAAAAAAGGGACAAAAACATTGAAAAAAGGGAGAGGAAAAAGAACAAAAACATTGAAAAAAGGGTAAAAAAAAACAACATAAAACATTGAAAAAAGTGTCAAAAAGGTCTTCATTTTCGGCTATTTTGACCCGAGAAGAGAACAAGTGCATGGTTGGCGTTAAGACAACACGAGGGTTAAATAAATCAAATGAACTGAAACTAAAGACTGTGATTGGTTGCTTTTGACCGGCGGCTCCTTTCTTCAGCAGTCATGGTGGGTGGGGGGGGTGACGTTGTGACGAGCCAGTCAGAGAAGGGAAATTAGATTTCGAGACACCACCCTGGCTGAATGGGGTTGAAACAAAATGATGAATATAATTAAAGACCAAAAGAACGTGGCCGCCTACAGTTCGTGTTTCCCAGATAAAAAGGGACAGAGGTGTTGACACCGCGTGACGACGGAGATGAAATGGTGCGTGGCGCTTGCGGCCGCAGCTGCATAAACTGAGCTTCAAGGATGATTTCGGGCCGCTTTGACGTCAACGTCAACATCAGCCGGCTGAGCTGTGATTGAGGCGGACGGCTCGATAAATGGAATGTAAACAAGTGGCTGCTGCGGCGAGTGTGTGTTGAATCCCAAAACCCCTTCGGGACCATCGGATGTGGAGGAACGAGAGACCACAGAAACACCGCTCCAGAGTCCGTGAGCAAGGCTGTGTTTGTCAACCATTCACTCAATCAACAACTCTTTCCATAAGTCATTTTTTTATGAAATAACAGTAAAACTTGTGTGATGTCAGCTTCTTCAATGTGAATATGTTTCTAGTCTCTTCTCTCCTCTGTGACAGTGAGCTGAATGTCTTTGAGTTGTGGACAAAACGAGACATTTGTGGACGTCATCTTGGGCTTTTTGGGAAACACTGATCCACATTTTTCACCGTTTTCTGACATTTTAGAGACCAAACAGCTCATCCATTCATCCAGAAAATAACTAGGGATACACTGAATCCAGATTTTTGGGGTTCGGCCGAATACCGAATCCACTGGTTAAGATTCTGCCAAATCCGAATACCGAATCCCCACAGTAAACACATGTACTGTATGTAATGTACCTGAAGTTGCTGCATTCTGGCTGCTGTCTGGAGATTCCTTCACGCACAACTCGTATTCTTTCAGATGTTTCGTGCCAAATGTTGTAACAGCGGCCATATTGTGTATAGTTCAGGGTCCTCGCCACCACCAGACAAATCGGCATTGCAAATTGAACATGTAGCTGGACTTGAATGGCCTTCTTTTGACTGAAAGTACTGCCAAACTACACCTTCTCTGCTCACAAGTTCCATTTCCACTTCCTCACAGCCTACTGCATTGAACGCTCCACCTACGTAAACACCTTCATGTAATCAACGCCGTCACTACGGCGACCAGCGCGCGTAGTGCAGGCGTAGGGTTCGGTTTGGTGGAAAAAAAATTCTAAGGTTCGGTAGAAACCGAACCCCTGTCAAAAAACCCAATATTTGGCCCAATCCGAAGCCGAATCCTGGATTTGGTGCATCCCTGAAAATAACCGGCACATTAAATCTACGGTGATAATAATAATCTTTAGGTGCAGCCCTATAGTGTCTGCCCAGCTCTCAGGTCCTCCGCCCAGAGTTTTTTGAGTGTACCTTGGACTCGTTTTAAACCTGGAGGAGCCCGTGCCTTTCAGTCAGTATCGCTCCTAAGCTGTGGAATGCTCTTCCACTAAGCTTAAGGTCATTGGACTCTGTGGAAGCAGCTAAAGCCCATCTGTTCAGACAGGCATTCAGCTAGCATGTGTGAACCTGTGACCTGTCTGTTTTCTTTCTTTATTCTACCTGGTGTTTGATTTGCTCTTGTGAATTTTTGTCGGGTGTTTCCCTTTCCTTTGCTTTGTTGACGACTATATAGGATTTTAATTTGTTGTGTTGTCTTATTTGATTGTGAAGCACTTTGCGACTGGTGTCTGTGAAAGGTGCTGTGTAAATACACTCTGCTTGCTTGCCCTAAACTACGGTGGCCGACAGGGGCAAATGCTGCATACAATGAAAACATAAACAAATAGAGAAAACCGGCATTAATACACAGTCCTCAGTGTACATGTACTGAAGTCAGTTGTGGACAGTTTAGAAAGGGACGGACGGTGTGTTGGACGATATCCCTCCATGGTAAGATTATTGGTGTCTTGACTCAGATATGTATGCTGTTATTTGGGTATTTAGCATTATTGAAGTGGTATCAGCATTTCTCTATAATATTAGAGCCACAAAGATTTGAAGTGGAAAAAATCGCTTCAATTCTGTGTTTAAATCAATACTTTTAAAAACCAGAATGTACATATCATCCCTATTGTGGATGTGGTTTATCAAATTTAATTGACAGCTGACATTAACAGAAGACCAGTTCAAATAGATTCCATGGGAGAATAATGTGTAATCACCAAGAGAGGAGTTAGGTATTTAATAGAAACTAAACTGATAGCTTCTTATGTTTTAGCCATAATACAACAAAATTATTAACAATTTGTGTTAAAACACATTTTAATTTCGGTATTGTATGTGTTCACATCATTAAATGAGACAGTAATGTAGTGTTAATGATGATAGTGTAAAATTCATCTTTGCATACACACCGATACAAAACTTAACAGTATCCATACACAGTCCTTACAGTGTATACACCTGACCAGTACATACACACAAAAGGACTTTTTATGATATAACATTTATCCCTGAACGGCCATTTCTCAATAATCTTACCATAAATAGATTCTTTGATCCAAGAATTGTTATGCATCTAATATTACAATAATATACTAAAGGTGAAAAACCAATATTCAATGGAACCAAATCATTTATAACTTGTCTGTTCAATAAAACACTTAACAGTATCCATACACAGTCCTTATAGTGCATACACCTGACCAGTACAAACACACAAAGGACTGTTTCTGTATATACAGTCATCAGAATGTCTTTAACCTTTTCACAAAAACATATAACTGTAGAATATTTTTGTTAAACGTACCTGATTAATGTTGTCTGAGCAATTTTCAGGTATTACAAGTGTCATGTCTGGACAGAACAGGACAGTGGACTTGACAGGAGAATATTTCTCACCAAATAGCTTTATATAAGTATAAGGACTGTACATATAGAAAAAGTCCTTTGTGTGTTTGTACTGGTCAGGTGTAAGGACTGTGTATGGATACTTTCAGTGTTTTATTGAATTTACAAGTTATACATTATTTGGTTCCCTTGAAACTTGGTTTCTCACCTTTAGTATATCCTTGTAATATTAGATGCATAACAATTTCAAGTGGTTCAAAGAATCTAGTTATGGTACAATTATTGAGAAATGGATTTTCAGGGCTAAATGGTATACAGAAACAGTCCTGTGTATGTACTAATCAGGTGTATACACTTTAAGTACTGTGTATGGATACTGTTAAGTTTCTTGGGGTGTGTATGCAAAGATGAATTTTTACACTGACTATCATCATTGCACTATATTACTGTCTCATTTATATCAGTATCTTTACGTTAGTACGTAATTGTATTGTTAGCTTTTAGGATATCAGTAACTATAGTCATTTGTTTAACACTGGATGTCACTGTGCTGAACTGACTCAATTTCTGTGAATGGCTGTACAAATATTCATGTGAACATACTGTATACCTGAAGCCTTATCTTACTCCTGTCTAGATAATTACGTTGTTACCTCACTCCATATCAACAAGCATAATCTTATTGTGCCTTACTGGTTAATTAATGATAATTTCTCCCTTTTTCTACACAAGATTTCAACTGAGGCAGAGGGTTACCATGCGGTCTTGGCATCTGACAGCCTCAAATATGTTGAAAAGGTGACAATCTCTATTTAATGTTGATATTGACATCAGATCTTTTTGGTTGCAAAGACGTTTCACTAGATGCTGATACTTGAGGGAGTGGTATGGATACACAGTCCTCAGTGTACATGTACTGGTCAGTTGTGGACAGTTTGAGGACAGTGTATTTGGACATTATCCCTCCATAGTAAGATTATTGTTAAATGTGACTCTGAATATATGCTGTTAGGTATTTAGTATTATTAGTAGTATCAGCATTTCTCTATAATATTAGAGCCACAAAAATTTAAGTGGAAAAATCACTTAAATTCTGTGTTTAAATCAATACTTTTAAAAAACCCAGGCTATTTTTTATCATCCCTGTGTGGATGTGGTTTATCAAATTTAATTGACAGTGACATTAACAGAAGACCAGTTCAAATCGAATTCTGTGAAATAATGTGTAATCACAAGAGAAAGGAGTTAGGTATTGCAATAGAAACTAAACTGATAGCTTCTTATGTTTTTAGCCATAATACAAAAATATTATTAACAATTTGTGTTAAAACACATTTTAATTTCAATATTGTATGTGTTCATATACATAAATGAGACAGTAATGTAGTGTAATGATGATAGTGTAAAAATTCATCTTTGCATACACACCGATACAAAACTTAACAGTATCCATACACAGTCCTTACAGTGTATACACCTGACCAGTACATACACACAAAGGACTATTTATGTATAACATTTATCACTGAAAATCCAATTCTCAATAATCTTACCATAAATAGATTATTTGATCCACTTGAAATTGTTATGCATCTAATATTACAAGGATATACTAAAGGTGAAAAACCAAGATTCAATGGAACCAAATCATTTATAACTTGTCTGTTCAATAAAACAATTAACATTATCCATACACAGTCCTTATAGTGAATACACCTGACCAGTACAAACACACAAAGGACTGTTTCTGTATATACAGTCCTTAGAATGTCTTTAACCTTTTTACAAACATATAAAACTCAAGAATATGTTTGTTAAACGTACCTGATTAATGTTGTCTGAGCAATATTCAGGTATTACAAGTGTCATGTCTGGACAGAACAGGACAGGGGACTTGACAGGAGAATCTTTCTCACCAAATAGCTTTATATAAGTATAAGGACTGTATATCCAGAAACAGTCCTTTGTGTGTTTGTACTGGTCAGGTGTATACACTATAAGGACTGTGTATGGATACTGTTCAGTGTTTTATTGAACTTACAAATTATACATTTCTTGGTTCCCTTGAAACTTGGTTTCTCACCTTTAGTATATCCTTGTAATATTAGATGCATAACAATTTCAAGTGGTTCAAAGAATCTAGTTATGGTAAGATTATTGAGAAATGGATTTTCAGGGCTAAATGGTATACAGAAACAGTCCTTAGTGTGTATGTACTACATGTATTGATGTGTATGCAAAGATGAATTTTTACACTCACTATCATCATTGCACTACATTACTGTCTCATTTATATCAGTATCTTTACCTTAGTACGTAATTGTATTGTTAGCTTTTAGGATATCAGTAACTATAGTCATTTGTTTAACACTGGATGTCACTGTGCTGAACTGACTAAATTTCTGTGAATGGCTGTACAAATATTCATTTGAACATACTGTATACCTAAAGCCTTATCTTACTCCTGTCTAGATAATTACGTTGTTACCTCACTCCATATCAACAAGCATAATTTTGTTGTGCCTTACTGGTTAATTAATGATAATTTCTCCCTTTTTCTACACAAGATTTCAACTGAGGCAGAGGGTTACCATGCGGTCTTGGCATCTGACAGCCTCAAAGATGTTGAAAAGGTGACTTAATCTCTATTTAATGTTGACATTGACATCAGATATTTTTGGTTGCAAAGACGTTTCACTAGATGCTGATATTTCAGGGAGTGGTATGGATACACAGTTCTCAGTGTACATGTAATGGTCAGTTGTGGACAGTTTGAGGACAGTGTATTTGGACATTATCCCTCCATAGTAAGATTATTGTTAAATGTGACTCTGAATATATGCTGTTATGTATTTAGCATTATTAGTAGTATCAGCATTTCTCTATAATTTTAGAGCCACAAAGATTTAAGTGGGAAAAAATCACTTAAATTCTGTGTTTAAATCAATACTTTTAAAAAACCCAGGCTATTTTTTATCATCCCTGTTTGGATGTGGTTTATCAAATTCAATTGACAGTGACATTAACAGAAGACCAGTTCAAATGGAATTCCATGAAATAATGTGTAATCACAAGAGAAAGGAGTTAGGTATTGCAATAGAAACTAAACTGATAGCTTCTCATGTTTTTAGCCATAATACAACAAAATTATTAACAATTTGTGTTAAAACACATTTTAATTTCATTATTGTATGTGTTCACGTACGTAAATGAGACAGTAATGTAGTGTAATGATGATAGTGTAAAAATTCATCTTTGCATACACACCGATACAAAACTTAACAGTATCCATACACAGTCCTTACAGTGTATACACCTGACCAGTACATACACACAAAGGACTGTTTATGTATAACATTTATCACTGAAAATCCAATTCTCAATAATCTTACCATATATAGATTATTTGATCCACTTGAAATTGTTATGCATCTAATATTACAAGGATATACTAAAGTTAAAAAACCACGTTTCAAGGGAACCAAATCATTTATAACTTGTCTGTTCAATAAAACACTTAACAGTATCCATACACAGTCCTTATAGTGCATACACCTGACCAGTTCAAACACACAAAGGACTGTTTCTGTACATACAGTCATCAGAATGTCTTTAACCTTTTCACAAAAACATATAACTCAAGAATATTTTTGTTAAACGTGCCTGATTAATGTTGTCTGAGCAATTTTCAGGTATTACAAGTGTCATGTCTGGACAGAACAGGACAGGGGACTTGACAGGAGAATCTTTCTCACCAAATAGCTTTATATAAGTATAAGGACTGTATATACAGAAACAGTCCTTTGTGTGTTTGTACTGGTCAGGTGTATGCACTATAAGGACTGTGTATGGATACTTTCAGTGTTTTATTGAACTTACAAGTTATAAATTATTTGGTTCCCTTGAAACTTGTTTTCTCACCTTTAGTATATCCTTGTAATATTAGATGCATAACAATTTCAAGTGGTTCAAAGAATCTAGTTATGGTAAGATTTTTGAGAAATGGATTTTCAGGGTTAAATGGTATACAGAAACAGTCCTTAGTGTGTATGTACTGGTCAGGTGTATACACTTTAAGGACTGTGTATGGATTCTGTTAAGTTTTGTATTGGTGTGTATGCAAAGATGAATTTTACACTCACTATCGCCATTGCATTACATTACTATCTCATTTATATCAGTATATTTACCTTAGTAGGTAATTGTATTGTTAGCTTTCAAGATATCAGTAACTTCAGTCATTTGTTGTCCAGTCATTTGTCCGATAATGGATGTCACGATGCTGCAGTGAATTCATTTCTGTGAATGACTGAACACATTTTTATGTTTACATGTTGTATACTTGAGCCCATGTCTTTCTCTGAAATAGATCATTGTGTTGTGCCTTACTGGTTATTTAATTATTTTTTTCCAATTTTCTACACATGATTTCAACTACGACAGAGGATCATCATGGTACCGTGATAATCTGACAGCTTTAAAGATGTTGAAAAGGTGACTTAATCTCTATTTAATTTTGATATTGACATCAGATCTTTTGGTTGCAAAGCAGTTTTTACCAGATGTTGATATTTGAGTGGGGTTATGGATACACAGTCCTCAGTGTACATGTACTGGTCAGTTGTAGACACTTTGAGGACAGTGTATTTGGACATTATCCCTCCATAGTAAGATTATTGAAAAATGTGACTCCGTTATATATGGGTTAGTATTTAGTATTATTAGTAGTATCAGCATTTCTCTATAATATTAGATCCACAAAAATTTAAGTGGAAAAAAATCACTTCAATTCTGTTTAAATCAATACTTTTAAAAAACCCAGGCTATTTTTTATCATCCCTGTGTGGATGTGGTTTATCAAATTTAATTGACAGTGACATTAACAGAAGACCAGTTCAAATGGAATTCCATGAAATAATGTGTAATCACAAGAGAAAGGAGTTAGGTATTGCAATATAAACTAAACTGATAGCTTCTTATGTTTTTAGCCATAATACAAAAAAATGATTAACAATTTGTGTTAAAAAGTTTTTTTTATTGCATTATTGTATGTGTTCATATAAGTAAATGAGACAGTAATGTAGTGTTATGATGATAGTATAAAAATTCATCTTTGCATACACACCAATACAAAACTTAACAGTATCCATACACAGTCCTTAAAGTGTATACACCTGACCAGTACATACACACAAAGGACTGTTTATGTATAACATTTATCCCTGAAAATCCATTTCTCAATAATCTTACCATAAATAGATTCTTTGATCCACTTGAAATTGTTATGCATCTAATATTACAATAATATACTAAAGGTGAAAACCAAGTTTCAAGGGAACCAAATCATTTATAACTTGTCTGTTCAATAAAACACTGAACAGTATCCATACACAGTCCTTATAGTGCATATACCTGACCAGTACAAACACACAAAGGACTGTTTCTGTACATACAGTCATCAGAATGTCTTTAACCTTTTCACAAAAACATATAACTCAAGAATATTTTTTGTTAAACGTGCCTGATTAATGTTGTCTGAGCAATTTTCAGGTATTACAAGTGTCATGTCTGGACAGAACAGGACAGTGGACTTGACAGGAGAATCTTTCTCACCAAATAGCTTTATATAAGTATAAGGACTGTATATACAGAAAAAGTCCTTTGTGTGTTTGTACTGGTCAGGTGTATACACTATAAGGACTGTGTATGGATACTTTCAGTGTTTTATTGAACTTACAAGTTATAAATTATTTGGTTCCCTTGAAACTTGTTTTCTCACCTTTAGTATATCCTTGTAATATTAGATGCATAACAATTTCAAGTGGTTCAAAGAATCTAGTTATGGTAAGATTTTTGAGAAATGGATTTTCAGGGTTAAATGGTATACAGAAACAGTCCTTATAGTGAATACACCTGACCAGTACAAACACACAAAGGATTGTTTTTGTATACACAGTCCTTATATATATATATATATATATATATATATATATATAAATAAAGATGAATTTTTACACTCACTATCATCATTGCACTACATTACCATCTCATTTATATCAATATATTTACCTTAGTACGTAATTGTATTGTTAGCTTTCAAGATATCAGTAACTTCACTCATTTGTTGTCCAGTCATTTGTCATATAATGGATGTCACGATGCTGCACTGACTTAATTTCTGTGAATGGCTGAAGACATTTTTATGTTTACATACTGTATACTTGAGCCCTTTATCTTAAATAGACAATTGTGTTGTGCCTTACTTGTTATTTAATGACTTTATTTCCAATTTTGTACACAAGATTTCAACCAAGTCAGTGGATCACCATGCCACTGTGATATCTGACAGATACAAATGTATAACGCATCTCTAATTCACTGTTTTTGTCATAAAAACTGTAAATATGATGTGGTTTTCCTCAGTAATTCCAAGCTTGTAAAATGTGCCGTGTGCAATGGACCCTATTCTGCCTTGAGATGGATTAGTATTAGATTTTCACGTTATTTTTTGTGTGCATATTATGAAGTAATTTAGATAGATTTTCAGGATGAAATACATTTTACATATCTCACAAAGTTTGACATAAAGAGCAGCCCAGAAAACAAGCACTCATAAAAACGCACTATGCTACCTTAAACATAAAAGAATGATCCCAGTGAGATCCATGCAGTTAGTTTTACACATTTTAAATATGGCAAGAGAGAGCATTAGCATTTGATCACTACATGGTATTTTCCAGTACAAGTACCGACAGATGGGAAATCAAGAGGAGAAAAGTCAGATTTTAAGTTGTCGATTTAGTAGGTAACAACATTTCTGTGCATAGGTGTTAACTCTAGGCATGTAGATTTCCACTGACTTGACCGAATATGTTTTATCACTTTGTAGTGTCTCCTGAAATTGCCCTGAGAGACAGGATCAACCAATGCAACAGAAAAGGCAGTGGTCCCCAAAAAGAGGTTGCAGCTATGATGAGACATTTTTAAAAAGCACAGTGCCAACGGAAAACTGGCCACAAGAATTGAATGCCAGCAGTGCAAGAACGCTGAACACCCTGCTCTTGATAGGCAGTCACTTCAAAACATCAGAGACTTTGTAAGAAATCGGGCAAACTCTGAAGAAGAAAAGCCGCCAATAAAGTGTTATGTTGCCGTTATGATGCAATTATGTTGTAGTTCTTTGTTGTTCTTAAAAGGGGCAAGTTCCTCTGATGAAAATAGCACCTTTTTCACTGACTGATGTAATTTGTCTCTATGTATAAGCTGTGTCTTTACAAGGTCATACTGGATGTAGATTACCAGTCATATCGCACAAATAGCATTGTATTTAAAGAGACCACTACACTTTAAAGTGGTAATTTTACTGTATCAGCAATGTCATTGCTGCATGTGTACCGTATTAAATACAATTTGTATTAGCAATGACTTTGAAGTTTAATCACTCATGCCCTCAAATGGGCAAAAGACATAAAGCAGACAAAAAAAAGTGGTTGCATACATTGACCTATCTATATCTATATCTATATAAATATAAAAAGAGAGAGAGGCTCTTATATAGAGAGTTATATTGTCTGTTAAAATCTGTCCTCATATGTTAGGTGTGTCCTTTTAATGCACAGTGCCTTCACTTAAGTGTATGTGTTTGGACATGTTCCATTTAATCATGATTGACCCTTTAATGCACTTCAGTGACAGTTTTGTGTGTTGTATAGCTACTGTCCTCACAAATTGGGTTAGTCCTTATAATTTCGATTTGTGTCAGGGGCGGGGCTTATGCACCTAATTAACTTCTGTCCTCATAATTAGGCATGTTGTCAGGTTGTTACATTTTCAGTTGTGTTGTGTGTATTCAATATTTGAAGTGGAATTTGTGTTGTATGGCTTAAAACAGATTTTTTGATATTAACCACATCTTTGTGAAGCAAGTGGAAAGGGGAGCCCCTCTAATGTAGCAAAAAACCTGTTTGGGCAGCAGTGTCCCTTCAGTACACAAAAACCCGTATGTGTGTGTGTGTGTGTGTGTGTATCTTCAGTGAACTGTATCAGTCTCTGCAATAGCTTCCAGCTGCAGCAGTCAGTTCAGTTTCTGTTCAGTCTGACTGAGGGAGGTTTTTGTACGACGCTTTTTCACTGTGTGAAGAACCACTGACTGTTGATCCAATGTGCACTCAGACAGTAATAAACTGCTGCATCTTCAGCCTCAACTCCACTGATGGTCAGAGTGAAGTCAGAGTTTGATCCACTGCCGGAAAAACGATCTGGAATCCCTGTTGCTCGTGTATTAGCATAGTAAATAAGGTGTTTAGGAGCTTCTCCATCTCTCTGTTGGTACCAGCTCAGAAAGGGTTTCCCTCTGTTTGAATCCAGAGTCCCTATGTAAACATCTTGACTGACTCTACAGCTGATGGAGACGGAGGCTCCCCGAGCAGAGCTCACTGCTCCAGGCTGAGTCACTGTGACCTGACCTCTGGACTCTGAGGATACAGAGACAAAAACATAAAGCAGCATCACGGTTTAGTCGGCTTCATTTCAGAGGGACGGATGTTGATAGAGGAGAGGAGTTTGATTCTCTGGACTTTACCTGTGAAGCAGCAGCAGAGGAGAGTCCAGATGAGGACGGAGATCAGAGTCATGTTTTTGATGAGGAGGATTTCTGGGGCTTCTGTTGTCATGAAGGACAGCTGTCAGTCATCCAGTGTTCAACTCTCAGGACTATAAACTCTCCCAGAGCACTGGAGCATGGTGCTGCTGATGCAAAGTGGCTCTCTATGGAAATGCTCCGACTGACTCCAACAGGGACTTGGATTACTCTGAGGATGCTGTTTCTCTCGGATCAATCACTTTATCAGAGGATTGATTCAGAATGTGTCAGGAAGCATTTTAATGTGGATTTGACGCGTTCCCGTGGAGACACTTTCTTTTAAGAACTTTGCTTTCTTGTTTCATTTATTGTTCGGGGGATGAATTTCACTTTCAGAAAAATCTAACAATAAATCTGTACATATATGAGCAATTCTTTAAAATTGTTGCAGTTCTTAATACATATACAGTTAAACAAATTCTTTAAAAAACAGGAAGTGTGTTCGTTGAGTTTGTTGTTTTCAAAGTCAGAGAGCCGTGTCTCTCTACAGTGAGAGGTTTTTGTACGACGGCTCAATCAGTTTGTATCACTGTGGTACACGTTCGGTGGAGGAACCAGACTGGATGTTGGAAGTAAGTTCAATTTGTGTTGTATTTTATTAATTCATGAGCAATGGTTTTGTCTTCTGCAGACATCTAACTCTCTAAAAGCTGAAATATCTGATATTACAACATTTTTAAAAAAAATTCAAAATTCTTCTACCAACAATCAATATACAGTTTTTTTTATCCTAGATTTAAATGACAAATAAAAACATTGTAAGTGTTTGATTGGCAGGAGAAATCTTGTAATCAGAGTTTAGAGGACAGAAACTTGAGGACTTGTAGTTTAGGTTTTGTCAGACAAAGTCAGAGAGCCGTGTCTCTCTACAGTGAGAGGTTTTTGTACGACCACTCAGTCAGTTTGTATCACTGTGGTGGACTTTTGGTGGAGGAACCAGACTGGATGTTGGAAGTAAGTTTCTGCTCAAATATTGAATATCGTATCATCAGCTAAAGGTTGAATTTCCGTGATGAACATTTGCAGTAAATTTAAACTCCCATTGGACTGATATAAATCCCTTTATAGACTCAGTTTGAATCTTCATTTATCCTCTTTAATCTTGAAACTGAACTCAAAAAAGCTTTACTGAACTTCTCTTACGTAGCGTAATTCAAAATGTTTTAAATGTAGCCTTTATTTCTTAATGCTAAACTGTTTAAAACTAAATTGTGTAAAACAGTGAGAACGAAGCTGAAATCTCTGATCTCATAATTTGTCTGATGGTCTTTTTACCTCAGTATGAAATAACTGTCAGTTTTCTGAGGCTTTTAAATCTGTCTCATGAACATTTTGAATCTGGTCATCAGTTGTTTTATATAGCTGATAATGTCCTTTAAAAGTGTATCTGATTAACTTTTGCCTTAAAGTAAACATTTTTCTATAAATTTACCTGGACTGTGAACAAAATCATAGATGTCAGAATATGTATTCAAACTGTATTTACTGTTTTCTTCAAAAAGTATAAATCAAAAAGATTCTCTTTGGTATTTTTAAATTTAAAATCTCTCTCTTTTATGTCTAGTGCAGTTTGATGTATTTTAGGTCATATGAGGACTCTATCCGTGCTGATATGTATAAGAGGTTTCTTAAAGGGAAGTGAAACAATGTGTGAGTGAGTGACTGGTGGAGCAGAAAAACCATCTGACAGAAACTCCTTAAAGGAAAGATAACCCACTCTCACACAGTAAAGGGGGCGGAGTTGCTGGTGTTTGATTGACAGCTGTGTGCTCCCTGTCCTCTAAGCCAGTGGTTCTCTAACTGTTTTCAGTAATGAACCCTCTTTGAAATATCTTTTCTGCCACATACCCACTGACCAACACAAAACCTTTTTGGTAGAAAAACGGCTATATAAAGAGTTAGTACAATGCTGTACAATCAGTGTTGGATTTACTAAACCCTAACCTTTTAAATGAAAAGCACTTAAATGCCAATTTAAATGTTCAGAATCCATTACTAATATCATTCATGATTCATAGTATAACAATTTTAGGGATTATGCATGTCTGATAATATTTGATTTTACGTTTTTTTGTTTAAATGTCTCATACCCCCTGTAGTAACCCTAACCCAATTTGGTAAATACTGTTCTCAGCTGATTGGTGTCTCCTAGGACCTAGGTGATGTGCCTGAACATTTCAGCATTTTTTTTGCATTTTTTTGTGTGGGGTTTAGCAGTTTTATTTTTAACTTTTACTTTATTATACTTTATTTCACCTTTTCTTTGTTCATCGGGACATTTCCGTTGCCTTTGTCGACATTTGTGACACTTTTTTAGACATATTCAATTCTTTCAATGTGTTCTTTTATGCTATTTCCACGTTTATGTTGCTTTATTTGAAGTTTATGGCATTTTTACAACATTTCAGTTACTTATTTAGACATTTGGGTCGTTTTGGCTCATGTAGAACATTTTTTAACTTTTTCCACCTCTGCTTCTATAGGTGATTTGCGCCCCACCCTGACGGTGCTGCCCCCCTCCAGAGAAGAGCTGGAGCAGGGGAAGGCCACGCTCATGTGCCTGGCCAACAAGGGCTACCCCTCAGACTGGAGTCTGGCCTGGAAGGTGGACGGCAGCAGTAGCAGCAGCTGGGAGGAGAGCAGGAGCCCCGGGGTGCTGGTGAAGGACGGCCACTACAGCTGGAGCAGCACCCTGAGGCTCCCTGCAGACCAGTGGAAGAAGGTGTGCTCTGTGACCTGTGAGGCCACCCAGGGCTCCCAGACTCCGCTCTCAGAGACACTGAGGAGAGACCAGTGTTCCCAGTCCTGAGCTGACTCACTGGCAGGGACTCTGCTACTGGTTTTACTCTGACACTGCTCTCACTCTGCACTCTGCAACTAGCTCTGGCTTTTATTTCACCTGTTTCAATAGACACATTTACCAGCTTGTTGCAATGTTTCAATATTATTTCAGTGTGTCCAGATAATAAAGACGTATTCATCAAATTAAGTTACCATGTTTATTATTATCAACGTGTCTTATTACATCTTTTCTTAATGGTGTCACTGACTTTATGAAATTCTGACAAACTGATCCAACAAATATGTATTATTTTCTCCATGGTGACTGTAGAAAGACAGTATAGGATTATATAAAACAATGTCTATAATGATAAACCTTTGGAACAAAATTCATGGTCAGAATATATCAATGATAAATCATCAAATCATCTCTTACTACTGAAGAGTTTTTACAATAAGGACTGCAATATGTTATTTGCTTTAAGTCTCTTTAAAGAAAATTCACTATTATTTAATCAAACTACAAAAAGTCTTATATTTTCAAAATCTGAAATAAAAAGCACGACATCATCAGCATAGAGAGAAATAAAATGAGTGTTATCTGCAGCTCAATCTCTGGAAATATTTACATTACAAGTAGAGAAACGACAAAAGAAAAGGACTACAAATTACTAAAATATGTTATAGACATTATTACTTATTATACAACATGAAATAAATCACATTTTGTGACTTATTTCAACGAGAATGTTTGAGTTTCAATGAAAAGTGATAAGATATAAAATAAATGAATAATATTTACAGGTTTAGTGTTCATGTGTTATACACTGTGGATTAAACTCAAAGAGTTGAAATCATTCTTCAACAGAGGTCAGCTTTTATATGCAGCATAATGTTTCATCCATCCATCCATCCATCGTCAACCACTTATCCCGCGCACAGGGTCGTGGGGGGGCTGGAGCCAATCCCAGCATACGTCGGGCGAAAGGCAGGGTACACCCCGGACAGGTCGCCAGTCCATCGCAGGGCAGCATAATGTTTTAAACCCTTTTTAATTTAAATACTTTACAGTATAACTTCTAGTTAGATAAAGTATATTTAGTGTTAAAATGCTTAACGTCAATTATTATTAAATATATATTTTAGTTTAGTCAAGCTTCTGTTGTTTTAGTTTCAGTGCAGCTGTTGAGTCAGATCAGTTCCCCTCCAGCTGAGGGAGGTTTTTGTACGACGTTGTATCACTGTGTGAACAGGTTGTAACCCTGCTGACAGTAGTAAACTCCTGAATCTTTAGCCTCGACTCCTCTGATGGTCAGAGTGAAGTCAGTCCCAGAACCACTTCCAGTAAAACGATCTGAAACTCCAGACTGACGGGTTGTAGCTGAATAAATGAGGAGTTTAGGAGCTTCTCCAGATTTCTGAAGGTACCAGCTGAGGTAGCTACAAACACTTGTACTGGTTTTACATCTGATAGAGACAGTCTGTCCTGCAACAACAGACTGAGATCCAGGAGACTGAGTCAGGATGATTTGTCCTGATGAACCTGAAAACATGAAAAAGATGCAGAAGGGTTATTGAGACAAATCCAGCTTAGAGAAAGATGATCAACATCCAAACAGAAGAGTGTCATTTCTTTAACATGGAGAACAGATGGAAGAAGGTAAATGCTGCTTGTTCCAGTGTTTCTCCATCATAGCAGAACATCATTGTGGTGAACCTGGTTCCATCCTGAAGCAAAGTTTTCAGAAGAGAGTCTCACCCTGAACAAGGAGGCCCAGGGTGGCCAGCAGTAGAGTCAGTGACATCATCATTGTGCTGCCGGTCTACCAGTGTCTCTGAAAGGCCTGGACAGCCACTGATCAACACTGGCCTCTTAACGGCTGGGAGCAGAGAGGCAGGACACATATGCAAACACACAGAGTCAGTGAACTGTAGCTGTCCTCAACATGTCACGCTGTTTCCTCCTCACTGCTGCCACTGATCAGATTTACGAATGCTTCATTGAATATGAAATAAGGACTGGGTATTGGATGTGATGGACTTTGGCTGCAGCAGGTGACATAAATAAGGAGGTGATCTGCCGAGAAGGGTCTTGTAAATTAAATTGAACCAATTAATTGAGGCCTCAAACTTATTAGTTGTTGGAATCAAAACACTTTCTTTTGTCAAAATACTATCTCTCTATAGCAGTGGCAGCTGCTGGTCTTTCAAAGAAGAAAGTGTCCATTCATTTATAATAATATTATAAAATAACATAATATATATATATATATATATATATAATTATTATTATTATATTATAATAATTATAAAACAATAATAATAATAATAATATAATAATAATAATAATTATAATAAAATAATAAATTATGATATCCATGAGATGTTTTAATCAAGAGGCATGACCAGCAGTACATTCTTTTTTGTCATGTCACTTCCAGTCAGCCAGCTAACTTTGTCAGACCAGGAGAGCTGAACAGACATGTTACTTTTCCCTATCTTTTGCACTAAATCAATCTTAGGTATTGATCTGCCATGCTGTTAAGTTCTAAGTTTCTCCTCGTAAGGAAGACTTTCAAATGGCTTTGCCAAAATCAGGTCGTCAATATTAGCATTGTCTGCCATCGTGTGCAGTTTGCTAGCTGGCTAGTTCACCCCTACAACACTAGCCGAGCCTACTGTATGAATGAATGAATGAACAAACGATCTAACAAAACGATATTAAACTTGAAGGAGGAAATGTGGGAATTAGGTTAAACAAGGAACCTAGGACAACAAGGAATTTGGTGTATAATTGTATGAAATGTATGATGAAAATTGGCTAGCAATTTCACCAAGCAAATACCAAGAAAAAGGTTGCAGTAGTTTGTCTTTCAACTACACTTGAAAAATCTGCAATGGGACTGAGCTTGAATAGCTTCGGCGACTTTTAATAGTACAAAATTGCTGTCAATCAAAAGGAAATGGAGTCTTTCGACAGACCCTCCAATCATCATGCAGAAGCCCGGAGTCCAGGCCAGCCCCCTCCTCTCTTCACCCCCAGAGATGCTGAGCGTCCGTTTGTGGGACATAATCACAGCATTTATCCAATGAACGCCTATATTCGAAGCACTTAAAAAAACTGTTCAAAGCAGTCCCATTTGACGTCAACGGATGCCAGGCTTCAACAGGGAAGTCAATGTGATGCTACAGGAATGTATGAGAAGGAAATCGACTCAGTTGACCTGCTATATGTAGCTGATTCTGAACAAACTCGTCTTCGAGATGAACATGTTCTAACGCATTTTTAGTCAATAAAATGTTAACACAATAGTACATATTTGACCATTCATGTTTTGACAATTTAGGGGAAGCTGAGCTTCCTTTTCAGTGTTAAAGTAATCGCCTCTGCTCTATAGAGAGATAACTCATGTAAGTATGAAGTATGAATGGACAGTTTTTTCAGTGACATGTACTGTATGAATTGTGTCCCAGAATACATTAGGTTTATGACACAGAAAACATTGGTAAGATATGGAGCTTCAGTGTCCTGAGATATATCATTGTGATGTGTGGACGTTGATGTTATATACACAGTGAATCAGTGGAGCTGACTCAGCTGTGTCTGTAATTATCTGGTGTCTACTAAAGGGGAAACTGTGTGCTGAGGACTAGACCCTGAAGAAGGCTGTTTGTGCCTCTAAGTGTGGGTTACTACCCAGCTCGGTTTTAATGGACTAACAATTTCAATAATTGCCATCTAAATAAAGCCTTTTTAACTTTTTCTAAGAAGAGGCCTTTGATCTTTCTTCTTTCACTGTTGAGTTTGACTGTTTGAACTTTCCTAAAAGGAAATGTGTGCTTGTTAAGGATAAAGGGCAGGATCTTTAAATTTCATTCAGGTTACTTTAGGGGAATTTTAATGGTTGTTTGTTTGTTACTTCAGCTCATGCTGTCAGATTATAACCACAAATATTTAGCTAATGGAAAATATTTTGTACAAAAGTGTGTGTGTGTGTGTGTGTGTGTGTGTGTTCAGTGAACTGTATCAGTCTCTGCAGTAGCTTCCAGCTGCAGCAGTCAGTTCAGTTTCTGTTCAGTCTGACTGAGGGAGGTTTTTGTACGATGCTTTTTCACTGTGTGAACACATCCTGACTATTGATAACATGTACACTTTGACAGTAATAAACTGCTGCATCTTCAGCCTCAACTCCACTGATGGTCAGAGTGAAGTCAGAGTTTGATCCACTGCCTGTAAAACGACCTGAAATCCCTGATGCTCGTCCATTAACCAAGTAAATGAGCAGTTTTGGAGCTTCTCCATCTCTCTGTTGGTACCAGTGCAAGTACTTTTTCCCTCTGTTCCAATCCGCAGTCCCTACATAAATATCTTGACTGGTCCTACAGCTGATGGAGACAGAGGCTCCCCGAGCACAGGTCACTACTCCAGGCTGAGTCACTGTGACCTGACCTCTGGACTCTGAGGATACAGAGACAAAAACATAAAGCAGCATCACGGTTTAGTCGGCTTCATTTCAGAGGGACGGATGTTGATAGAGGAGAGGAGTTTGATTCTCTGGACTTTACCTGTGAAGCAGCAGCAGAGGAGAGTCCAGATGAGGACGGAGATCAGAGTCATGTTTTTGATGAGGAGGATTTCTGGGGCTTCTGTTGTCATGAAGGACAGCTGTCAGTCATCCAGTGTTCAACTCTCAGGACTATAAACTCTCCCAGAGCACTGGAGCATGGTGCTGCTGATGCAAAGTGGCTCTCTATGGAAATGCTCCGACTGACTCCAACAGGGACTTGGATTACTCTGAGGATGCTGTTTCTCTATGGATCAATCACTAAGAGGATTGATTAGGAATATTTCAATACCACTTTGATTTCTTGACAAATTTTCCTTCAAAATGTTTGATCTAGGGTCCCGTGGACCAGCGGGAACATATATAAGGTCATTTATTCCCTTTGCCATACAGGCATTGAAAACAGAATGACTGCTTCAGGGAACACTTGTTATTTTATAAGAGTAGCTCTCTTGTATTATTTATAGAACTTATTTGCGGCTACCGGGCCATTTGCAAGTTTGTATATTGTATTCTCTATATTCTGTATGTTTTTAACAGTGTGCTGTTTCATGTTCATTGTATGTACCTTTGCCGTACTTTGGGAGAAGCCAATGACAAATTTCCACTGAGGTGAATAATAAAGTCAATCTAATCTTTCTAATCCAGTCTTTTTTTCAAAATGAATTGATAAAAACAAACAATTCAAAATGAATATGTTTCAAAAACATGCATTCTGGAAATCTGTGGCACTGTGATATTGTCAGTATTCATTTCATACGACAAGATTTTTACATACAGAGTCATTTTGGTGAGTTTGTTTGTGTCAAAGTCAGAGAGCCATGTCTCTCTACAGTGAGAGGTTTTTGTACGGCGGCTCAATCAGTTTGTATCACTGTGGTACACGTTCGGTGGAGGAACCAGACTGGATGTTGGATGTAAGTCAAACTTTTAAAAAACTCTTTCATTCCAGGAGTTATTTTGCTTTGCTTTTTTTATTATCAGTACTCTTAACTTTACATTCTAAAGTATGAATCAATAATTTTTACGTATATAGTTCTAAGAGACAAAAGTTTGCTTTTAAAATTAAAAACAAATCTAAGGTTCATTACTAAGGAAATTAAATATAAAGTGAGAGGACAAATCATTATTTCCAACTTTAATAGTGAAGTTGCATCTTGAGGGCTTGTAGGTTTAGTTCAGTTAGACAAAGTCAGAGAGCCGTGTCTCTCTACAGTGAGAGGGTTCTGCACAAATGCTGAGAAATATATCAGTTAGTATTCATGTATTTTATTTCTCCTCTTTTATCATGGAGACTTAACTCAGAGCAGCTTTACTAAACGTTTCTTTTCACACTCCTGTCAAACTGAAATTCAGGACATGACAAAGTTAAAACTTCATGTCTACCTTAAAAAGGTTTGTTGTTTTTAGTTTTTAATTTGCCACCACATTGTTAACGGTTTTGATGATTTCAAATGTATTTTATTCAAGTAATATTGAACAGTGTGAATATAAAGATTGGTATTTGGAAATACTGAAATTCTGTTTTTTTTTTTTTTTTTATTGTTGCAAAGTTGATTTTAAATCTTTTCAACAGTTTGTTAAATAATGACTGAAATCCACATGAAGAACATTTGATAATTTTCACTTCATTTTCTGAATTTGTTTATATTTTCACAAATAATTTGAACAATTTAAAATAATGTGTTGATATTTTTTATTAGAATTGTTTTTTAAATGTTGCCAAATTTGCTTCTTTTATGTCCAGTGCAGTTTGATGTATTTCAGGTCATATGAGGACTCTTTCTGTGCTGATATGCATGAGAGGTTTCTTAAAGGGAAGTGAAACAATGTGTGAGTGAGTGACTGGTGGAGCAGAAAAACCATCTGACAGAAACTCCTTAAAGGAAAGATAACCCACTCTCACACAGTAAAGGGGGCGGAGTTGCTGGTGTTTGATTGACAGCTGTGTGCTCCCTGTCCTCTAAGCCAGTGGTTCTCTAACTGTTTTCAGTAATGAACCCTCTTTGAAATATCTTTTCAGTCAAGTACCCACTGACCAGCAAAAAACCTTTTTGGTAGAAAAACAGCTATATAAAGAGGTAGTACAATGCTGCACCATCAGTGTTGGTTTTACTAAACAATAACCTTGTAAATGAAAAAACACTTAAATGGTATTTTTTTAATGTTTAGAATCCATCATTAATTTCGTTCATAGTATAATGATAATTTACAGGATTACCAATACTTTTTGTTTTAACATTTCTTTTTAAATGTCTCGTACCCCCTGTAGTAACCCTAGTACCCCTAACCCAATTTGGGAAATACTTTTCTAAGCTGATTGGTGTCTCCTAGGTGATCTGCGTCCCTCCCTGAACATTTCACAATTTTTGTTGCGCTTTTTTTGTGGTTTTTTTTGTCACTTTATTCCACCTTTTCATCGTTCTTTGGGACATTTTTGCAGCCTTCTTGACATTTTTGACACTTTTTTTAGACATATTAGCTATTTTCAATGTTTTTTATGCTCTGTCCACGTTGATGTTGCTTTATTTGACTTTTATGGCATTTTTTCAACAAATTTGTCACTTATTTTGACATTTGAGGTGTTCTTACTTATGTAAAATAATTTTTAAAAATGTCCACCTCTGCTCCTATAGGTGATGTGCGCCCCACCCTGACGGTGCTGCCCCCCTCCAGAGAAGACCTGGAGCAGGGGAAGGCCACGCTCATGTGCCTGGCCAACAAGGGCTTCCCCTCAGACTGGAGTCTGGCCTGGAAGGTGGACGGCAGCAGCCGCGGCAGCAGCAGCAGCTGGGAGGAGAGCAGGAGCCCCGGGGTGCTGGGGAAGGACGGCCACTACAGCTGGAGCAGCACCCTGAGGCTCCCTGCAGACCAGTGGAGGAAGGTGGGCTCTGTGACCTGTGAGGCCACCCAGGGCTCCCAGACTCCCCTCTCAGAGACACTGAGGAGAGACCAGTGTTCCCAGTCCTGAGCTGACTCACTGGCAGGGACTCTGCTACTGGTTTTACTCTGACACTGCTCTCACTCTGCTCTCTGCAGCTAGCTCTGGCTTTTATTTCACCTGTTTCAATAGAAAGATTTAACAGCTTGTTGCAATGTTTCAATATTATTTCAGTGTTTCCAGATAATAAAGACGTTTCATCAAATTAAGTTGTTTCCATGTTCATTAATATCAAAGTGTCTTTTTACATCTTTTGTCAATGTTGTCAATGACTTTGAGAAATCCTGAAGACAAACTAATCCAACAAACATCTTTTAATTTCTCTATGGTGACTGAGGGAAGACAGTATAGGACTATATAAAACAATATCTGTAAGAATAAACATTTGGAACTAATATGTACAAATATGTACATTCTGTTTCTGCTGAAGAACCACAAAGACAAATAAAGAGACAACACCAGAAAGTAATTAAAATGTTACAGATTTATATACTCTATAAATCACTTTTGGTTTCAATAATAAAATATATTTGTTCTCCGGAATACAATACACACAAAATGTCTAATAGACATTATTAGTTATTTTACAACATGAATCAAATTGAATTTTGTAATTATTTCAACGTGTATGTTTGAGTTTCTGTAAAAGTGATGACATAAAATAAATAAATACATTATATATATTGATATAATATTTATATAATAGTTTAAGTGTTCATGTGTTATACTCTGTGGCTTAAACTTATCAAATAATTGAAATCATACTTCAACAGAGGTTAGCTTTGATGTGCAGCAGAATGTTTCAAACCCTATTTTATTTAAATACATTACAGTATAACTTATAATTAGATAAAGTATATTTAGTGTTACAATGTTTAAAGTCAATTATAACTGAATATATTTTAGTTTAGTCAAGGTTCTGTTTGTTTTAGTTTGAGTGCAGCTATTGAGTCAGATCAGTTCCTCTCCAGCTGAGGGAGGTTTTTGTAGGATGTAACCCTGCTGACAGCTCCTGAATCTTCAGCCTCGACTCCTCTGATGGTCAGAGTGAAGTCAGTGCCAGAACCACTTCCAGTAAAACGATCTGAAACTCCAGATTGAACTGTTGTAGAATCATAAATGAGGAGTGTAGGAGATTCTCCAGATTTCTGAAGGTACCAGCTGAGGTAGCTACCAACACTTGTACTGGTTTTACATCTGATAGAGACAGTCTGTTCTGGAACAACAGACTGAGATCCAGGAGACTGAGTCAGGATGATTTGTCCTGATGAACCTGAAAACATGAAAAAGATGCAGAAGGGTTATTGAGACAAATCCAGCTTAGAGAAAGATGATCAACATCCAAACAGAAGAGTGTCATTTCTTTAACATGGAGAACAGATGGAAGAAGGTAAATGCTGCTTGTTCCAGTGTTTCTCCATCATAGCAGAACATCATTGTGGTGAACCTGGTTGCATCCTGAAGCAAAGTTTTCAGAAAAGAGTCTCACCCTGAACAAGGAGCCCCAGGGTGGCCAGCAGTAGAGTCAGTGACATCATCATTGTGCTGCCGGTGTACCAGTGTCTCTGAAAGGCCTGGACAGCCACTGATCAACACTGGCCTCTTAACGGCTGGGAGCAGAGAGGCAGGACACATATGCAAACACACAGAGTCAGTGAACTGTAGCTGTCCTCAACATGTCACGCTGTTTCCTCCTCACTGCTGCCACTGATCACTTACAAAGAGTCTACTTGCATCAAGAAATAAATGAACTCTACCAGCTGTTTTCATGTTATATTGGTTCTCAGTGTTGACGTATTGGGTTGCATCCACATTAACTCACATGAAGCTGATACCTCAGATTTCTATGTTGTAGATTGTTAATAATTTGATGTCAACATGCTGATGTAATTGATAGTGGAGCTTGTCTTGGGACTCACATCCGTTCTGAATCAGGTGTTTATCCCTTGTGTTTTCCTCCTGTCGACCATGCACTAGTTGTCCTCCCGGGTCAAAATTGACCCGGTCTGTTTTGCCAATTTATAAAGCATGTAGTATAAATTATCACCCAATTCTGTGTTACATCTTCTTAACAACTTTTTTCCAACCTATAACCATTAACTTTACACTTATTTTTTTTATATATGGTCAAAAAACCGCATTTATATCAAATTATACCTAATTTCTAGGTTAAAAAAGCTGAAATTATGAATTATTTTGACTAACAGTTGAGATCAACGGGAACATATGTTGATGGTTTATCACAGACTGGTATAAGTCAAAGTTTAGTGAAAATACTGTTTTGAAACTATTTCAATTTTTTGAATGGCAGCCAATAATCACACTTGTTGTCCTCCTGGGTCAAAATTGACCCGGTCTGTTTTGGCTATTAATAAAGCATAAAGTATAAATTATTAACCAATTCTATTTTACACCTTCTTAACAACTTCATTCCAACTCATTACCACTAGTTTTATACTTATTTTTGGAATTTATGATGAATAAACTTCATTTACATGAAACAATACCTAATTTTTGGGGTAAAATAAGCAGAAATTATGAATTATTTTCATTATAGTTAAGATCAGATGAATCTATGTTTGTGGATAAGCACTGACTGGTATATGTTAGTGATTAGTCAGGATATGGTTTTGAATCCATTTTATTATTTTTAATGGCAGCCAATAATCCCACCTGGTGTCTTCCGGGGCAAAAAGTGACCTGATCTGCTTTGCGTGTTTATAAAGCATAGATAATTATAATTAATCACTCAAATCTGTGTTACTACTTTTATTCAACTTCATTCCAATTCATCTCAGCTAGTTTTACACTTATTCTTTTCTATTTATGGTCAACAGACCTCATTTACATGAAAGTATACCTACCTTCTGAGTGAAATGAGTTGCGATCATTAATTGTGTTTGGATTAATGGCTGGTATGTGAGATTTATTATATTCCCAGGTTAAAATGAACTGATGCAATTGTATTCACAAACAAAGGAGAGCTAACAAAAAGGAAAAAAAAATTATTTACGGAAAGTTTACTTGTCCCCTTTTAGGAAAAGACACATCAAAGGTGTTATAACACCAAGTTTACAAAGCTGTAGTTTGAAGTTGTGTCTGTATGTTTGTATTTGTGTGTGTGTGTGTGTGTGTGTGTGTGTGTGTGTGTGTGTGTGTGTGTGTGTGTGTGTGTGTGTGTGTGTGCGCGCGCACACATGTGTACATGTGCATGTTTGTTGTCCATGTGTGTGTATGTGTTTGGGTGCATTTCCATGTGCTGGAAAGCACAATAATGTGATCAATTACATGAGGTAGTTCTCAGCTGCTGTTTGTATGAATGTGTGCATTTGTGGGGGTGGGGGTGTATGTGTGTGTGCATGTGTGTGGGGGTGTTTGTGTGTCTCCGCATGTGCATTCATGTATGTGTGTGTGTGTGTTCATCTGCTGTTGAGCGCAAAAGTGCCCCACTGCACCACCGGGTCAAAATTGACCCGGGAAGACCACAAATGCAATAAAATTAAATAAAACACCCAAAATTCTATGAAAGCAGTGATCATGAATATTACTAGCGAATAACTTAATTGGGAACCACCCATGCTATTTTTGGTTAATTTGGTTGAAAAAAAAACATTTCTTATAAAGAAACTTTGAAAACGGGTCAAATTTGACCAGAAGACGACACAAGGGTTAAATCAGGATGAGACAATGTCCAAACATCATAGCTGTACTCAAACATGTTTGTTACATCCCATTCGATGGTAACGGGGACAGAACTCGACAATTGAAAATGAGTGAGAGTCGTTATAGAAGTGAAAATTAAAGTGTTTATTTTTAACATACACTGACCACTAGACCTGGTCCATCTATACAAAGTTATACCTGTGTTTAAAATGTACAGTGTAGTCCAACTAACCTAAAGTCCTCAACCTCCAACTACATACAAGTTTAAAGTTTTAACGTTGGAACAAAGCACAGCCAGAACAAAGAGAGAAGAGATCAAAGAGACTTAACTCTTCTTCTTAATCAGATACCTCCCGCCTTGTTCACCCCCTCCATATTCCAGTTTCCCAATCCAGTTCCCTTCAATCCTGCTCATCACATTCCTTACATCATGATCCTTCGTTCTAACATATTTTCTACATTCAGTTAAAACATGTTGCACAGCAATCCTGTTGGATGTTTCCCCATGATGAAACGCATACTATCTAAATAACTGTGCCCAATTCTCTATCTGGTGATGACTGTCTTCTCTTTCCTATTTCCTCCTCCTCCTCCCCTTACATTACCAACACTATTTTAGACTTAATTCTTCTCAGGTGTGCTCCTTTTACTGACTGCCTCAAATGCTGATTGGCCGAGCCTGAGGGAACCAATCCCGTTTTACCGGCTGCACAGGTTGAAAGTAATCAGCGTTCTCACCTGGAGAGAAAATAGAGTGGGGAAGAGAAAGAAAAAACCAAAGAGAAAAGACATGACGACAGGCAGTTTTCTACTCTGCCTGGAACCTAACAATGTTTAAGAGCTTTAAATCAGTGAGTAGCGGCCTTTTTCTTGATGCCAATGCTCAAGATAAAATAGTGAGATCTGCGGTATACATCATTTTTTGGCCCATCAAACAAATTATATATTTTACATGAAAATGTAAGACTTTACATTCCATTTTAATTAAAAAATTTATATATTTAAAATATAGCATATAAGGGTTAAATAATATGAAAAACACAGTATTCTCACTAACAAGAGTAACAAGTGTTTACACAGCACATTAATCATTAAATGACTCTCCCTTCGTTCTAGAGGTCCAGTGTGTAAGGTGTTTAGTTGTTCATTATCAATATCTGTATTGCCCATTCACAAACTTGTCCTTTTTCATGAATATTTACCACCACCATCAATTCCAAGTATTCCTTTTGGCTTGAAATGTTAGATATCATTTGCAAGAATTGGGGTAGACGCTCCATTTTCATGCACCATCTTGAAATACGTTAGCCGGTAAGGGACATACAGGACTTACTGCTTCGCCTTTCGCGTTTTTTCTGTCACATGATAAACTCACAGGTGCTGCTAATGGGTATCGTAGTTTCCTGGCCCCGGCAAGTTTGAAGAAGGAAACGTGGAGGACCACGTATTCAAAATCCAAATTTCAGGAACAGGAGTCTTCTTCTTCGCCCAGAAAAAGAAAAATTATATTGAAAAGCGCAAGAGACCAGCTTCTTGAAGTGTGAAGGCTACCGTAGCTTTAATACGTACTTTGAACTGCGTGGTGCGAGAGAGTAGCCTAGAAATCTAGATGCACCCCAGCGGGAGCAAATGTGATTTGCAGCCAGGGTCAGTCTAGCAACTCTCCGTTGGCTTGCGAGCTGGAAAAACCAAATTCTGGTCAGGCCAATCACATTGTGTATACAGTCGGTGGGCGGGCTTAACGTAAGGATGGCAGAGTTGCATTGGTTCCGCGTGAATTCCCTGCTACTTGAAAACAAAGAAGATGGATGTTGCTGCTGGCGAACTAATCGGCTTTGGCCGTGACTCTGGAAGACCTCGGAGTTCAGCTTTTCTTTAAGAAAAGAACCAAGGATGGCACTGAAGTCATTCTTAAAATAGGAAGATATGTTCGGAGTTTTGCCGACCGGATATGGCAAAAGTTTAATCTATCAACTAGCGTTGCTCTTGTTGGCTATGAGTGCAAAGGGAATTTCAAAGACAACAGTTTATCCCGCCCCTGGATTGAGCCCTGCCAATGGTGAGTTCCCAGACCCAACATCTGGATGTGGATCTGATGTGGACCTTTAAACAATTTACTTACATGTCTTTCCTTTAACTTTTAATACTTTAGACATTTCATTCTGGCTGTTTGAAGTTATTAAATACAAGTTATGCATGTAACTAGATCACTGTCCTTCCTCTGAGGTTTCATTTGAGATATAATAAAAGATAAATGCAGGAACAACTTTTCAAGCAGTTGTTACAATTTAGAGGGAATAACAACTAGATAGAGAGGGGACCTTGTGTAATTTGGAATGTTAGAAAGGGAGAAACCATACAAATGTTTAGCTGGGAAATTATGACGTGGAAAAGCAACTGCATATGTCGATCAAGGATGACATGGTGGTTTTGAAAGATGAAATGGAAATGAGTTTTTGCAGAGCCTTCCAGTCACAAGCGGCAGCAGATTTACACAATGCAAAACTAGAGGCAGAGTTCAATTCAATTCAATTTCAATTCAATTCAATTTTATTTATAGTATCAAATCATAACAAAAGTTATCTTGAGACACTTTACAGATAGAGTAGGTCTAGACCACACTCTATAAATTCCAAAACCCCAACAATTACAGTAATTCCATCAAGAGCAAGCATTAGCAGGGGCTGTAGCGACAGTGGCAAGGAAAAACTCCCTTTTAGGAAGAAACCTCGGCAGACCCAGACTCTTGGTAGGCGGTGTTGTAATGGGAAAATTACATTTAAGCACAATTCCTTATATTTTTATGTTTAATTCGTACTTTAATTCTCTCACAAATGCTTAAAGAGTCTATCTCATTTCCCACATGCAGCTTTATATTCTAACTTTGTGAGACATGCAGTCTGGAACATTATGTGAGCACTGTTAGCCTGAACCGATAAAGGTACAAGGTCACCCTAAAACTATCATGTTTTCCCATGCCAGTTAAGATGTAACTGGGGGGTGAAAGTCGTACAGGGAGGAGGAGGTGAGATGGCTCCAAGATGTCTCTTGTATTTCTCTGATTGTCTTCATGTGTATCAGATTGCCTGTCAAAATTGTAGCGTCATAATAATCCAAGTGTGTGTGTGCTGTCACTCTGAAGATGCATATAAGCCTGGTGTTCTTGTTCACTCATTTGAGAAACTGACTCCACACTGGGCTGCGGCCTTTTGTGAAATCATGTTGATCCTATTTGCAAATATATCTTTTTTTAATAAAATACAAAAACCCAACTTGGTTTTAGTCTCAGTCTGTCTTATTTGTTTCAATTTACTAAACTCTCAAACTCTACCCCCTGCTGCAAAGGAAACTTCCATGACAAACATGGCGACGAGATGGGAGATCATGTGCAGGGGTCAGATAAGGGAGACTCCGTGGTTGACTGAGGACTTGCGATCCGAGATCCAATGATCTTCGCGCCTCTACGCCAAAAGCATTGAGAGAGAGGATCAGAAACCACGGAGGCCTCTACTGACCCAACACTGATCTATTAAGAGCGAAGCAATTCCACGCAGCAGGGTAAGATCACACTCTAATTTAAATTGAATTAAGAGTAATTTGAATTGGCTGAAGTAAAACTTCCAGAAACAAATACTGACTTTGGACACTGAGATAGGATAAACATTGGGGTTGTTTGTATAGATTTTGTTGGTATTTTTAAGGTTGTATAGATAGATACATAATTGTGATCACTCCAGCAGTGTTTTTGCACCATAAAACTGATCCACGCACGGGTGTGACTTTGCTTTGTAGATTTTCGGGGGACAAATCTAATTAGGTTTTGAAGTAAATCTAATAAACGGTTTTTCAGAAACTGTTAGGTTTTTTTGTGTTTGGTTTTTCCGAAATAAGATAGAAACCGGGCCTTACAGTGACGATTGTAAGTAGGATAGAAGTACTTCTTCCCAGTGTAATGGGTAACGGGTCGAGCGGATCCGGGTCACACGTCCCTAGGGGAACCGTGGTGGGTGACATGGTGCGAGAATACGGCTCAAAAAAAACCTGGAGTGTCTGCCGTATTGGTCGAAAATTTTTGGGTTTTCCTTTAAATTCGGGCAAATTGAAAATATTCAAACAGGAATTAGGAGAACAAGAAAAAAAACTGAGAAAGAAAGACAAAATTAAGACGAGTGATTTAGAACAAGTGGAGAAAAATAAGGAGTGTTTTTAACTTATGGATAAAAGAAAACTAAAGGTATGATTCAGGGAAAGATTGCAAAAACACACACATACACCAATAACCTCTTCATCAGTTCAGAAAGACAAGTTGGAGAAATGGAGGGACGAAGAGGACACAGACTCAACTAAAGAACGAGTACGTGAGAAAACCATGTTTGAAGCGATTTGTCTGCATGTTACAACAGGCTGGTGGGCAACATATGGAGCGTGGACCCGAAAAAGGCCGCTCCCACGAAGGACGTGGTCGCGCCAGAAGAGGCCGAAGGCGGGACCGTGGGCAAAATGATGGACCCGACGAACCAGACCAGTGTTGGTACTCGCAAGGACAGTTGGGTATGTAAATGCCCGAAGAAAAAGCAAAAAACACCTTAAGACAAAGAACAACACTTGTCCCTCTGTTTGACTGAGTCCAAAAGCTGATAAGGAAGGTAGTGCTGACACACACACACTTGCTTCATGCAATGAAGAAATGCTTTGCACTGATACACTATTTTTTTTGTTTTTGCTATTTAGGGACAAATTGATAGGTTAGAAAGTTCTGAAAAAATCTAATCAGTTAAACCATTATAGTATGTTATCTTCTGAAACCTAGAAGAAAATGCATACTACTGAGGGTAAAGTTAAAAGGGTTCCACTCACATAACTTGATTATTAGAGCTAAAGATTTGACACTGAAGTGCAGTGGTCATTCTATTTGGTCAATTGGGAATACAGGTTAAACAGTAAAAGAACAATTTTCTGTTCCTTTCTCATATACATGGGAAACTTTTTTTTCGGTGTCTGATTTATGTCCACTTATTTTGCTCAGGTAGTGATTTAATGTGCACTTTTAACATTGGTTTAACCTCAACACCTGATGGATTGAGAATTTCTCATAATGATGCATCTAACAAAACCACATTTGTTAATCACAGTGTGGCTAAAATGACCTCACTGAGGCAGCGTCTGTAATCAGCCCTGCCTCTGACTGCATGAAACCTGACAACCTGCACTACACAGCTCATGTTAATACAGGGCCTGATGAAGAATGCTTAAAACGGTTCTTTAGAGACATAATGACAGTTTGACAACCTTACATCTGATTTGGACTGATATGGACTGTGTTGTAGCTTGACTGACAACCAATATACTTTTTTAAAGTGCCCAGCTTGTGTTTTTTCTACATCCCTCAAGGCTGCATCTGCTTTTTCCTTCCTCGAGAGAGTTTTTTGGTACAGTGCTGTTTTCATGTAAAATGAACAGAATAGAAGCTTTTTCAGTTTAGTGTTAATGATTAGGACTTTTTTTTTTTTTTTGAGCCTGTCACGTAAAAATGTCTGTACACGTTCCTGAGGTCACTGTAAGACTTTTTTCTGCCAAAGCTAATGAAGCGTTCGTGAATATGAAACTGGCTTCCCCGACGCTGGGACTGCCAGATCCCTAAAAACAGTTTATGCAGACCGTTGCTGAGCACAAGAGCTGCGTGACTCTGTGTTGCTGCAACACCACGGCGACAAACTCCGTCCGGTTGCAAATTTCTCTGCTAAACTTGATTCTGCCACTCGAAGCATTAAATACACCCTGTTACACATTCTGTGTAACACATTTTGTGGGAACAGAATGAAAAAACTCTATTTATCTGTGGCCAGGTACCTTAGATATTACTACTCTGTTAGATTGCAAAATGTCACTAACAGATTCACTGTTCTTAACCCTGATTTTCTTCTCCAAACACCGGTTGACAGAGAGAAACAATGGTGTTGCAGAGCTAAAGGTGGTCTGAATACCACGACCTGACCTCTCTGACACACCTCTCACTAACCCTGATTTCTTTTTTTTAGGTTAACAGTTCTTCTTCCAGAGACTCTAGCAGTGGCCTAACCGTGTGGGCTTCTCTGTTGTAGGTGTTTCTGATGCTATCCGATTTGTACCACTGCCATCTCATCTCTCAGTACAAGCAGTAGAGCTCATTCTTCCTAACAGAAGGCTATCCAGCTTTTTCTTTCCTAAATTTTGCAAAGTTGACACATGGGTTAAAAACCATGTGTAAAATGGGGGGGATGATTAGTATGATGGAAATACAATTGAGGGAAAAACATTTGTTTCACAATGGTGAAGCAACACTGGTTCACAAATGATTTCTTTTTGGATCAAGACTACTGTCAACTAGTGTAGGAGCCATAGCCCTACTAACTGAAATAATTCCAAAATGGAGAATTCCTACCAAAATCTCAAGTATAGTGGTTTGCATTCAAAATGCAACATGCCTACATTTGACAAAAGCTCTGCTTATTGTACTGAGGTATAGAATGTGCACGCGCAAGCGACTTAACCTGTCACCCTTTTTGAGATTTTGTTTACAGCACTTCCACACATTGGACTTGGGTAAAGAGGACACCCACCAGACACACCACTGTGTGAGGACCAACTGGTAACGTATTATATCTCACTGCAAAGGCACAAATTCCTGATGACATGCTAACAACCACAATGAGAGCAGCAGAGACACTCAGTGAGGTGATTGGTTAACACTCACTGTAGACTAGCACACAGAGCAGCAAGACCGCCAACCAACACACACATAGTCAGAGATAAGAGAGAAACAGGAGTTGTGCATGCACAGTTCAGCAATGATTTTTGATATAGTTTTTGTCATAAACTATAGAATGTGATATGTTTCCCATATCAGGTAACAAATTGGATGAATAGATGTCAAATTAGAAGTACTTAGGTTTGTTCTATAGGCCTAAAAACTTTAATTTGTAATGATTTTTAGAACTACCAGACAGCGGGTAGTATAACTTTGGGTTGCAAACTAGAGAAACTAAAGAAAATAAACAACATAATTGTGTTTAATTCGTCTTAGTTTATTGGTTATATTGAAACCAATACAGGTTGATATGAGATTTCAACCTAAAAACAGTTAATTTAATATTGTACTCTAGTGAGTTTTTTTCAGTAAAACTGCACTAAAGACTTTGTTTGTATTTTGATTTGCTATATCACAAATAGGTTAAAACTAAATTAATTGATGTTGACGTTGAAAACACTTTGGTGAATGGTTTTCTTTTAAAAGAAATGATTTATTGAATTTTGTGTTGCTTTTATTCAGGTTTTGCTGTGTAACACAGGACAGTGTTAATGGCTAAACCACTAAACAGATTATTTATATGTGCTGCGTTTTTTGAGTCATGAGCTTGTCATGCTTCAAATAGAAGGAATATAGTAGCAATAATAAATAGGGTGTTTAATGGATGGGGTGTTCACATAATATTTTTAATTTAAAAACTATTCTAAAGAAAATTTAGTTTTGTTTTGATTGACTTTCACTATGTACTGAAACACAACCCTTAAAGTAATCTAAAAGAGAACAATTACAAAAGCAGTTTCCTTTTTAGCACAATTTGTATGGATTTTATAGAGTTAAACCAGCATGAGGGAAAGAAATGCGGTTTTATAATTATTGATATTCATTAAAATAAGCAGACATTTTTCCAAGTGATAATATTGATAAAAGAACAAATAATGCTTTTTGGAGTTCTGTTTTGTGCCACACGACGCCTCATTTGTGTCAGTCGGGTCCATCTTGCTCCCCCTCCAGCTGCAGGACCGGTGAAAACTGTCTGGAGGTACGGACCAGCAGACGGACTGAGAGAAGGAGGGGGGAGCGAGAGACCGTTCTGCTCTGACACATCTGACGCACTGTGAAGTTAAGTAGCACACAGACTCACATTCTGAAAATACAAACATTATTAGGAGAAGATATTTACTTTTAAGATAAGTATTGTGTTTTGTTTGTTTAAAGTATGTTTCGTTGTTCGAATCTGAATTGGATTGATGAAAATTTGATAGAAATAACTTTGGCTTTAAGTCTGACATAAAACATCTGTAAACCATTTTTGGGTAAATACAGGCATAAATGATCCATTCAAAGACTTCCTAGAAACCTGGTTTGAAAAGGGGAATACCTTAATTTGTATTTTTCTAGACTCTTGCACTTGCTGCATCTTTCCTGGTGACCTGTGTAAGTTGTGTAAGGTTTGGGTAAGTGCTGAGATGGTTTGAAACCATGATGATTAAATGTATCAACAACTTGGAGATATGATTAAGACTAAATATCTAAATGAAAATGTTTAAAGTTGATGTGACTGCTTAATGATGTACATTATGAGTAATGTACTGAGACAATGGTATACACATATTAATTTAATATTTACTCTCATAGGTATATGTTTACACAAAAAGTAAAATATAATATAAGTTAAAGATAAAACTTGTAAACAAGTAAAAGATAATATATAATATACTAGTATACGTTATAAATAGAAGGGATAACAATTCAGTCAGGAAAAGCTTAGAGGAAACAAGAGCTTTAGAGAGCTAGAGAAGTGCACTGGATGCCAGTCTATGACAGACTGACTCAGGTTACAGCAGGCGTGTCCAGCGAGGAGGAGTCTGCCACAAGACCTTGTGTCTCTGAGCTTTCAGCAACTTTTTCATCGACATAAAAACTTGAATTGACTCAAATGCCTAAAAGTTTAGAAAAAACAAGAAGTTGCCTTTCAGGCCAGTTCCTGCTGGTACCAGAGAGATAAAAGTACTTTTGAATTAGGATAATAGGTTTCCTATTGATGGATTGTATAGGAGTTAAATTTAACAGTTACTTTCAATCGGAAGTCAATTATATTTGATCTACTTCTTGCTTTCATCTGAGGGAATTTAGCCCACACTGGGGATATTCATATAGGTGATAAACAAACAGTTGGTTTTTGATTTCAAAGACAAATTATGTCATTTTTAGGAATAACTAATTTGGATTTCAAAGTCAAAAAAGTTTGTATCAGAATTTTGTCAAATGCTTACAGATGCTACTGTAATCTGACATATTTGGGTTAAAAAGAATTAGGATTTTTGTACACGAAATATAATGTTTTATTGTCATCAAACTGCCCGACTAATATATAGGCCTACAAGTCCAACTGAAATGATTAGTTGCTAAATCAATTAATTGATTGACAGAAAACTGCTTTGATTGTTTCCAGTTTCAAAAAAATGTGAGGACTTTTCGATATTGCCGGTTTTTTGTACCTTAAGTACATATTTTTAATGGAATATTGGTGGTAACAGAAAATGTTTACTATAACTATCTGCATGAACCTTGTTTAATTGACTAACCCCAATGTAACAATATTTTTGAATCAATGATGACATAGATCAAACTTTGAAAAGCAGTGTGTTTAAATGCTCCTTCTTACAGAGGCTCAAAACAGCCAAGAAGGGGACTACACACACACACACACACACACACACACACACACACACACGAAACAATGGTAAAGATTGTTTCCAACGATTTGTCAAGTGCTAGCAACCTCTGACAATAGAAGACATGGACATGGAAGACGCTATTTGCAAAAAATATATGTAATCATTAAAGTAATTTGTGTATTGTGATTAGGTTGTAATCAAAAGGGTGGAATGTAATGGGAAAATTACATTTAAGCACAATGCCTTATATTTTTATGTTTAATTCGTACTTTAATTCTCTCACAAATGCTTAAAGAGTCTATCTCATTTCCCACATGCAGCTTTATATTCTAACTTTGTGAGACATGCAGTCTGGAACATTATGTGAGCACTGTTAGCCTGAACCGATAAAGGTACAAGGTCACCCTAAAACTATCTCATGTTTTCCCATGCCAGTTAAGATGTAACTGGGGGGTGAAAGTCGTACAGGGAGGAGGAGATGAGATGACTCCAAGATGTCTCTTGTATTTCTCTGATTGTCTTCATGTGTATCAGATTGCCTGTCAAAATTGTAGCGTCATAATAATCCAAGTGCGTATTTGCTGTCACTCTGAAGATGCATATAAGCCTGGTGTTCTTGTTCACTCATTTGAGAAAACTGACTCCACACTGGGCTGCGGCCTTTTGTGAAATCATGTTGATCCTATTTGCAAATATATCTTTTTTTAATAAAATACAAAAACCCAACTTGGTTTTAGTCTCAGTCTGTCTTATTTGTTTCAATTTACTAAACTCTCAAACTCTGCCCCCTGCTGCAAAGGAAACTTCCACGACAGTGTCTGACGGGCCGGTTGGGGGTGTGATGAACAGTGGCGATAATAGTCACATTAAAGGTCATAGTGACTTCGAAGGTTATCGTGGCAGTTCATGTCATAGCAGGGCACATCGTGTCATACTGAGTAGTGCAGTCCCCTATACCGGATCCTGACTACTCTGTGCATAGGAACATCACAGCAGGACGTTGCGGGATGTAGCGTGGCGATGCAGAGCATAGGTGGATGCGGCGGATGCAGCAGGACGCAGCAGGATGCAGCAGGACGCAGCAGGACGCAGCAGGATGCGGCCGGGAATTGCAGAGAATCGCAGAGCAAAGCTCTGCGAAGAAGAAACATAAGGACTCCGGGGAGTAAACTCCCCAGAGCTAGATTAATAACAAGCAATTCTGGGACAGGATGCATACAAAAGTAACAAGTAGAGATCAGCTCAGTGTGTCATAGGAAGGAAACAGCCTCCCCTGCCGTCTAGAATTGTAATAGCATAACTAAGAGAGGCAGGTTAGAGAGAGGTGCCTGGTCGGGCTAGAACTCTCCCCAACCGGATAAGGCTGTACTGGCCTGCCTCCCTCTACTCTTGCTATATTATTAATTATACAGTATATAAAACTGATGACTACGAGGAGAAGCAGGTGGGCCGGGTTAGGTGGACGCTGCAACTCCTCACTCCCTAACTATAAGCTTTGTCAAAGAGGAGGGTTTTCAGTTTACTCTTAAATGTGGCGACGGTGTCTGCCCCTCGAACCCAGACTGGAAGCTGGTTCCACAGAAGCGGAGCCTGATAGCTGAAGGCCCTGGCCCCCAGTCTACTTCCAGAGACTCTAGGAACCACAAGTAGCCCCGCATTCCGGGAGCGCAGTGCCCTAGTGGGACAATAAGGTACTAAGAGCTCTTCTAGAGTTGGATTTGGGAATGCTTCATTGAATATGAAGTGAGGACTGGGGATTTTTATGTAATGGAATTTGGCTGCAGCAGGTGACATAAGTAAGGTGGTGATCGGACCAGAAGGGTCTTGTAAATGAAAGTGAACCAATGAATAAAGGCCCCTTGTTAGTTGTTTAAATTAAAACACTTTCATTTGTCCAAAAGGATATCTTTCTATATAGAGACAACTCTTTTGATGGGGGTATAAGTATCAAGTATGAAAGGACAGTTTGTTTAGTGACATGTTCTGTATGAATTGTGTCACATAATACATTATGTTTATGACAGTCAGTGTTTCTGCCACAGAAAACATTTGTTGTTTTGCAGATATGGAGCTTCAGTGTCCTGAGGTATTTCAATGTGATGTGTAAAGGTTGATGCTTCATATACAGTGAATTTGGTTAGTGTGTGTACATCAGTGGAGCTCACTCTGCTGTTGTTGTGATTTGAATGTTCTGATTGGGCTTCTTCACTGGAACTGTTCTTTCTTTATTTGAAGAAACTTTCAGTTTGTTGAGGTGGACTGTCTGAACTAAATCTGATGAACACTATGAAGGGTGTGTGTGTGTGTGTGTGTGTGTGTGTGTGTGTGTGTGTGTGTGTCTTCAGTGACCTGTTCAGTCTCTGCAGTAGCTTCCAGCTGCAGCAGTTAGTTCAGTTTCTGTTCAGTCTGACTGAGGGAGGTTTTTGTACGACGCTTTTTCACTGTGTGAACACATCCTGACTGTTGATCCAATGATAACTCTGACAGTAATAAACTGCTGCATCTTCAGCCTCAACTCCACTGATGGTCAGAGTGAAGTCAGTCCCTGATCCACTGCCTGAAAAACGATCTGGAATTCCTGATGCTCTCTCATTAGCAAAGTAAATGAGCAGTTTAGGAGCTTCTCCATCTCTCTGTTGGTACCAATGCAAAACTTGTTTTCCACTATTCGAACCCCAACTTGAACCCGGTACATGAACTTCTGGGCTGACCCTACAGCTGATGGAGACTGTGACCTGACCTCTGGACTATGAGGATACAGAGACAAAAACATAAAGCAGCATCACGGTTTAGTCGGCTTCATTTCAGAGGGACGGATGTTGATAGAGGAGAGGAGTTTGATTCTCTGGACTTTACCTGTGAAGCAGCAGCAGAGGAGAGTCCAGATGAGGACGGAGATCAGAGTCATGTTTTTGATGAGGAGGATTTCTGGGGCTTCTGTTGTCATGAAGGACAGCTGTCAGTCATCCAGTGTTCAACTCTCAGGACTATAAACTCTCCCAGAGCACTGGAGCATGGTGCTGCTGATGCAAAGTGGCTCTCTATGGAAATGCTCCGACTGACTCCAACAGGGACTTGGATTACTCTGAGGATGCTGTTTCTCTACGGATCAATCACTTTATCAGAGGATTGATTCATAATGTGTCAGGAAACATTTTAATGTGGATTTGACTCAATCACTCTGGAGACATTTCTTTTAAGAACTTCTCTGTCTCATTTCATTTATTGTTCGAGGGATCAATTTCACTTTCAGACAAATTTAACAATAAATCTGTAAATATGTGAGCAATTCTTTACAATTGTGGCAGTGCTTAATACATATACAGTGAAATAGTAAATTCTTCAAAAACCAGGAAGTGTGTTTGTTGAGTTTGTTGTGTTCAAAGTCAGACAGCCGTGTCTCTCTACTGTGAGAGGTTTTTGTACGACGGCTCAGTCAGTTTGTATCACTGTGGTACACGTTCGGTGGAGGAACCAGACTGGATGTTGGATGTAAGTTCAATTTTTGATGTATTTTATTAATTAATGAGCAATGGTTTTGTCTTCTGCAGACATGTAACTCTCTAAAAGCTGAAATATCTGATTTTACAACATTATTCTACCAATAATCAAAATACAGTTTATTTGAAATTTTATTTGACGAATCAAAACATTGTAAGTGTTTGATTGGCAGGAGAAATCTTGTAATGAGATTTCAGACGACAGAAACTTGAGGACTTGTAGTTTAGTTTTTGTCAGACAAAGTCAGAGAGACGTTTTTGTATCACTGTGGTGGACTTTTGGTGGAGGAACCAGACTGGATGTTGGAAGTAAGTTTCTGCTCAAATATTGAATATCGTGTCATCAGCTAAAGTTTGGATTTCAGTGTCTGAACATTTGCAGTAGATTTAAACTCCCATTGGACTGATATAAATCACTTTATAGACTCAGTTTGATTCTTCATTTCTTCTCTTTTATCTTGAAATTGAACTCAAAAAAGCTTTACTGAATATCTCTTACCGTACTTCAAAATGTTTTAAATGTAGCCTTTATTACTTAACTTTAAACTGTTTAAAACTAAATTGTTTAAAACAGTGAGAATGAAGCTGAAATCTCTCATCTCATAATTTCTCTGATTGTCTTCTTATGTTTATTTTTTTTTTTTACTCTCGTTTTTCTTTGAACAAAATCAAGATAAGATTTTTTTTTTCTATTGCTTTAAATAAAAAAAAAAAAAAAAAAAAATAACTAAAAAAAAAAAAAAAAAAAAAAAAAAACCAAAAAAAAAAAAAAAAAAAATTTAAAAAAAAAAAAAAAAAATTCTTTCATGTGCAGTGCAGTTTGATGTATTTTAGGTCATATGAGGACTCTTTCTGTGCTGATATGCATGAGAGGTTTCTTAAAGGGAAGTGAAACAATGTGTGAGTGAGTGACTGGTGGAGCAGAAAAACCATCTGACAGAAACTCCTTAAAGGAAAGATAACCCTCTCTCACACAGTAAAGGGGGCGGAGTTGCTGGTGTTTGATTGACAGCTGTGTGCTCCCTGTCCTCTAAGCCAGTGGTTCTCTAACTGTTTTCAGTAATGAACCCTCTTTGAAATATCTTTTCAGCCAAGTACCCACTGACCGGCACAAAGCCTTTTTGGTAGAAAACACGGCTACAGTAAGAGTTAGTACAACGCTGAACCATCAGTGTTGGGTTTATTCAGCAACAATCTTGTAAATGAAAAACATTTAAATTCTATTCTCTTTTAAATGTTTAGAATCCATCACTAATTTTATTCATCATTCATAGTATAATAATGTTTAGCAATTATGCATGACTGATAATTTAACATTTAAAATTAAATATCACGTACCCCCTGTAGTACCCCTAGTACCCCTAACCCGATTTGAGAAAACTGCTCCAAGCTCATTGGTGTTTCCTAGGTGATGTGCGTCCCTCCCTGAACATTACAGCAGTTTTCTTGAAAACGCATTTACTTCATTTTTCACTGTTTTTGTCATTTTTATAGAATGTTTGTTGCCTTTCTGGTCGTCTGACACATTGTTGATATTTTTTGCTGCTTTTTGCAATGTTTTTGATGCTCTTTCCATGTATGCTACTTTCCTTGATGTTTGTGGTATTTTTTCATGTTTTTTGCATTTCTTTGATGTTCTTGATGCTAATTTTGACGTTTGATGTGTTCTTACTTATTTCAAATATTTTTTAACAACTTCCACCTCTACTCCTATAGGTGATGTGCGCCCGTACCTGACAGTGCTGCCCCCCTCCAGAGAAGACCTGGAGCAGGGGAAGGCCACGCTCATGTGCCTGGCCAACAAGGGCTTCCCCTCAGACTGGAGTCTGGCCTGGAAGGTGGACGGCAGCAGCAGCAGCAGCAGCAGCAGCTGGGAGGAGAGCAGGAGCCCCGGGGTGCTGGGGAAGGACGGCCACTACAGCTGGAGCAGCACCCTGAGGCTCCCTGCAGACCAGTGGAGGAAGGTGGGCTCTGTGACCTGTGAGGCCACCCAGGGCTCCCAGACTCCGCTCTCAGAGACACTGAGGAGAGACCAGTGTTCCCAGTCCTGAGCTGACTCCCTGGCAGGGACTCTGCTACTGGTTTTACTCTGACACTGCTCTCACTCTGCTCTCTGCAGCTAGCTCTGGCTTTTATTTCACCTGTTTCAATAGACATATTTACCAGCTTGTTGCAATGTTTCAATATTATTTCAGTGTTTCCAGATAATAAAGAGGTATTCATCAAATTAAGTTTCTTTGTTTATTATTATCAAAGTGTCTTATTACATCTTTTCTTAATGGTGTCACTGACTTTATGAAATCCTGAAGACAATCTGATCCAACAAAGATGTTTTATATTCTCCATGGTGACTGTAGAAAGACAGTATAGGATTATATAAAACTATGTCTATAATGATAAACCTTTAGAACAAAATTCATGGTCGGAAAATTTCAATGATAAATCATCCAATCATCTCTTATTACTGAAGTTTATAGTAAGGACTGTAATATGTTATTTGCTTTAAGTATCTTTAAAGAAAGTAGTGTTAGTGTGATCTGCAGTTTAATCTCTGGAAATATTTACAATACAAGTAAAGAAACGACAAAAGGACTACAAATGACTAAAAGATATTATAGATCTTACTAATTTTACAACATGAATGAAATTACATTTTGTAATTTATTTCAACAATGAGTATGTTTATATGAAAAGTGATAAGATATAAAATAAATGAATAATATTTATAGTATTAGTGTTCATGTGTTATCATACTCTGGATTAAATTCATCAAATAATTGAAATCAAACTTCAACAGAGGTCAGCTTTGATGTGCAGCAGAATGTTTCAAACATTGGTGTTAAAATGTTCAAAGTCAGTTATTATTAGATATATATTAGTTTAGTAAAGCTTCTGTTGTTTTAGTTTGAGTGCAGCTGTTGAGTCAGATCAGTTCCTCTCCAGCTGAGGGAGGTTTTTGTACGACACTTTTTTTATGACGCAAAAGCCAGAGGAGAATGAGACCTGGAGATCGGGCCAAATTAATGAAATTAATCTAACAATACTTGGCCTAGCTCAGCTTTATCTCATAAAACAAAAACCAAAAGACCTAGCACACCTCTCTAAAAAGGTGTTTAACAATACATACATGGGTGGCACCTACCACAAAACTTGGTGTATCTACACAAAATGAAACCTGCTTCTAAAACGTACAGGGTACCCCAACTAACCTAAAGTCCTTAACCTCCAACTACGTACAAGTTGAAAGTTTTAAAGTTTGAACAAAAACCAGCCACAGCTCAACCAGCAAAGATAGCAGAGATCATAGAGACTTAACTCTTTTCAGATGTGCTCCTGTTATTCACTGCTTTGATTGCTGATTGGACCAGCCTGGGGGAACCAATCCAGAGGCAAAGTTGGATTTGTGAATGCTTCATTGAATAGGAAGTGAGGACCGGGTATTATATGTGATGGACTTTGGCTGCAGCAGGTGATTGTGGTGATGATGTCGCAGTGGATATGAAACATGCCTTTGGTGTGGGAGACCAGGGTTTGATTCCCACTGCGATACATCAACCAATCCCTGTTCCTGAGCAAGTCACGTAATCCCTAGTTACTCCAGAGGCTCTGACATATATAGCAACTGTAAGTCGCTTTGGATAAAAGCTTCAGCTAATTGACATGTAATGTAACATAAGTAAGGTGGAGATCGGCCGAGAAGGGTCTTGTATATGAAAATAAACCAATGAATCAAGGTCTCAAACGTATTAGTTGTTTGAATCAAAACACTTTCTTTGGTCAAAATACTATCTCTCTATAGAGAGACATCTCTTATAAGTATGAACAGACAGTTTTTTATAGTGACATGTACTGTATTAATTGTGTCCCAGAATACATAATGTTTACGACACAGAAAACATTGGTTGCATTGCAGATATGGAGCTTCAGTGTCCTGAGATATATCAATGTGATGTGTGGACATTTATGTTATATATACAGTGAATATGGATTGCATCTTTACATCAGTGGAGCTGACTCAGATGTGTCTATAATTATCTGGGGCATCATGTATACAAGGCTGCGCAGCTTTCATACCAGAAGATGGCGTACGGCCAAAACTTGAAAAGTACCTACGCACAGAAATATTCACATGTATAAAACCGGGTGTACGCCAGGTCCTGCGCACCTTTCCTTTATGACAAGCTACGTGAAATTGAGCGCATGTGAACGAGCCACTGACCCCGCCTTGCCTCCTCCCATAAATTAATATGGAAATGACTATAAATGTGCACCCAACATCATTCTTTGTCCAAGCACAACGGGTAATACCTCTGTAGATGGAAAAAGAAAAGCCTGTGAGGTTGAGGTGCTGATCACGGGGGTGGAGGTGAGAAAAAACATTTTCTGTTTGTAGTTTTGTCATCTTGGATAAGCAATGAAAGAAAATGCCCAGAGTGGCAAATGGTGACCGGGTGGTGAATGCACCGAACCATGGCAGAAATTAAAAAGAATTTCAAACTGGATATCAAGAGAATAGTGGCAGCGCCACACCAGTTACCAAACAACATGCATCTCAGTGTCAGTCCAAATTACATACAATAAGCAGTTTGAACTCACTGATGTAATGCCATTTATTTTCTAAGTGTTAGTACGTTCAGTGAAACTGAGTCCAGCGCGAGGGAGATCCGACTCAGAGGAGGAGAGGTTAGTGAGGCCAGTGTCTCCACGGCAACTGGCTCACATGAGGACCACCCCAGGAAAGGAAGACCAAGAGTCACCTCTGCTGCTGAGGATAAGTTCATCCGAGTCACCAGCTTCAGAAATCGCAAGTTAACAGCAGCTCAGATTAGAGACCAGATGAATGCCACACAGAGTTCTAGCAGCAGACACATCTCTAGAACAACTGTTAAGAGGAGATTGCGCGAATCAGGCCTTCATGGTCAAGTAGCTGCTAAGAAACCACTGCTAAGGAGAGGCAACAAGCAGAAGACATTTGTTGGGGCCAAGAAACACAAGGAATGGACATTAGAGCAGTGGAAATCTGTGCTTTGGTCTGATGAGTCCAAATTTCAGATCTTTGGTTCCAACCGCCGTGTCTTTCTGCGATGCAGAAAAGGTGAACGGATGGATTCTACATGCCTGGTTCCCACCGTGAAGCATGGAGGAGGAGGTGTGATAGTGTGGGGGTACTTTGCTGGTGACACTGTTGGGGATTTATCCAAAATTGAAGGCATACTGAACCAGCATGTCTACCACAGCATCCTGCAGCGACATGCCATCCCATCCGGTTTGCGTTTAGTTGGACCATCATTTATTTTTCAACAGGACAATGACCCCAAACACACCTCCAGGCTGTGTAAGGGCTATTTGACCAAGAAGGAGAGTGATGGAGTGCTGCGCCAGATGACCTGGCCTCCACAGTCACCGGACTTGAACCAAGCGAGATGGTTTGGGGTGAGCTGGACCGCAGCGTGAAGGCAAAAGGGCCAACAAGTGCTAAGCATCTCTGGGAACTCCTTCAAGACTGTTGGAAAACCATTTCAGGTGACTACCTCTTGAAGCTCATCAAGAGAATGCCAAGAGTGTGCAAAGCAGTAATCAGAGCAAAGGGTGGCTACTTTGAAGAATCTAAAATATAAGACATGTTTTCAGTTACAGTGCCTTGCGAAAGTATTCGGCCCCCTTGAACTTTTCGACCTTTTGCCACATTTCAGGCCTCAAACATAAAGATATAAAACTGTAATTTTTTGTGAAGAATCAACAACAAGTGGGACACAATCATGAAGTGGAACGAAATTTATTGGATATTTCAAACCTTTTAAACAAATAAAAACTGAAATGTGGGGTGCAAAATTATTCAGCCCCCCAAGTTAAATACTTTGTAGCCGCCACCTTTTGCTGCGATTACAGCTGTAGAATTCGCTTGGGGTATGTCTCTATCAGTTTTGCACATCGAGAGACTGACATTTTTGCCCATTCCTCCTTGCAAAACAGCTCGGCTCCGTGAGGTTGGATGGAGAGCGTTTGTGAACAGCAGTTTTCAGTTCTTTCCACAGATTCTCGATTGGATTCAGGTCTGGACTTTGACTTGGCCATTCTAACACCTGGATATGTTTATTTGTGAACCATTCCATTGTAGATTTTGCTTTATGTTTTGGATCATTGTCTTGTTGGAAGACAAATCTCCGTCCCAGTCTCAGGTCTTTTGCAGACTCCATCAGGTTTTCTTCCAGAATGGTCCTGTATTTGGCTCCATCCATCTTCCCATCAATTTTAACCATCTTCCCTGTCCCTGCTGAAGAAAAGCAGGCCCAAACCATGATGCTGCCACCACCATGTTTGACAGTGGGGGTGGTGTGTTCAGGGGTGATGAGCTGTGTTGCTTTTTGCTCCCAAACATAACGTTTTGCATTGTTCGCCAAAAATTCGATTTTGGTTTCATCTGACCACAGCACCTTCTTCCACATGGTTGTGGTGTGTCTCCCAGGTGGCTTTTGGCAAACTTTAAACGACACTTTTTATGGATATCTTTAAGAAATGGCTTTCTTCTTGCCACTCTTCCATAAAGGCCAGATTTGTGCAGTATACGACTGATTGTTGTCCTATGGACAGAGTCTCCCACCTCAGCTGTAGATCTCTGCAGTTCATCCAGAGTGATCATGGGCCTCTTGGCTGCATCTCTGATCAGTCTTCTCATTGTATGAGCTGAAAGTTTAGAGGGGCCGGCCGGGTCTTCGGATTTGTAGTGGTCTGATACTCCTTCCATTTCAATATTATCGCTTGCACAGTGCTCCTTGGGATGTTTAAAGCAGCTTGGGAAATCTTTTTGTATCCAAATCCGGCTTTAAACTTCTCCACAATAGTATCTCGGACCTGCCTGGTGTGTTCCTTGTTCTTCATGATGCTCTCTGCGCTTTACACGGACCTCTGAGACTATCACAGAGCAGGTGCATTTATACGGAGACTTGATTACACACAGCTGGATTCTATTTATCATCATTAGTCATTTAGGTCAACATTGGATCATTCAGAGATCCTCACTGAACTTCTGGAGAGAGTTTGCTGCACTGAAAGTAAAGGGGCTGAATAATTTTGCACGCCCACTTTTTCAGTTTTTTATTTGTTAAAAAAGTTTGAAATAGCCAATGAATTTCGTTCCACTTCATAATTGGGACCCACTTGTTGTTGATTCTTCACAAAAAATTACAGTTTTATATCTTTATGTTTGAGGCCTGAAATGTGGCAAAAGGTCGAAACGTTCAAGGGGGCCGAATACTTTCGCAAGGCACTGTATTTCACACTTTCTTGTTAAGTACATAATTCCATATGTGTTCATTCATAGTTTTGATGCCTTCAGTGAGAATCTACAATGTAAATAGTCATGAAAATAAAGGAAACGCATTGAATGAGAAGGTGTGTCCAAACTTTTGGCCTGTAGTGTAAGCAAGTTGGTGATCGGACCAGAAGGGTCTTGTAAATGAAAGTGAACCAATGAATAAAGGCCCCTTGTTAGTTGTTTAAACCAAAACACTTTCTTTTTTATAAATACTATCTCTCTATATAAAGACAACTCCTATAAGTATGAAGTTTGAACAGGATAGTTTGTTTAGTGACATGTACTGTAATAATTGTGTCCCAGAATTATGTTCAAAACATTTTTTGCATTGCAGATATGCTGCATCAGTGTCTTGACATATTTTAATTGTGGTGTGTGGAAATTGATGTTTCCTATAGAGTGAATTTGGTTAGTGTGTGTACATCAGTGGAGCTGACTCTGCTGTTGTTGTGATTTCAATGTTCTGATTGGGCTTCTTCACTGGAACTGTTCTATTCATTTGAGGAAACTTTCAGGTTGTTGAGGTGGACTGTTGACCTTGACCTAGGAAGAAATCTTATAGAGACACAATGAAAGCTATATATATATGTGTGTGTGTGTGTGTGTGTGTGTGTGTGTCTGTCTGTCTGTCTGTCTGTCTGTCTGTCTGTCTGTCTGTCTGTCTGTCTGTCTGTCTGTCTGTCTGTCTGTCTGTCTGTCTGTGTGTGTGTGTGTGTGTGTGTGTGTCTTCAGTGAACTGTATCAGTCTCTGCAGTAGCTTCCAGCTGCAGCAGTCAGTTCAGTTTCTGTTCAGTCTGACTGAGGGAGGTTTTTGCACGACGCTTTTTCACTGTGTGAACACATACTGACTGTTGATCCAATGTAAACTCTGACAGTAATAAACTGCTGCATCTTCAGCCTCAACTCCACTGATGGTCAGAGTGAAGTCAGAGTTTGATCCACTGCCTGAAAAACGATCTGGAATCCCTGATGCTCGCTCATTTGCAAAGTAAATGAGTGGTTTAGGACATCCTCCATCTCTCTGTTGGTACCAGCTCAAAAGTTGTTTTCCAATATTTGAACCCCAACTTGAATGGGTCGGTACATAAACATCTTGACTGGTCCTACAGCTGATGGAGACGGAGGCTCCGCGAGCAGAGCTCACTGCTCCAGGCTGAGTCACTGTGACCTGACCTCTGGACTCAGAGGATACAGAGACAAAAACATAAAGCAGCATCACAGTTTAGTCAGCTTCATTTCAGAGGGACGGATGTTGATAGAGGAGAGGAGTTTGATTCTCTGGACTTTACCTGTGAAGCAGCAGCAGAGGAGAGTCCAGATGAGGACGGAGATCAGAGTCATGTTTTTGATGAGGAGGATTTCTGGGGCTTCTGTTGTCATGACGGACAGCTGTCAGTCATCCAGTGTTCAACTCTCAGGACTATAAACTCTCCCAGAGCATTGGAGCATGGTGCTGCTGATGCAAAGTGGCTCTCTATGGAAATGCTCCGACTGACTCCAACAGGGAGTTATTTCAAACATTTTAATGACATGCCTTTTCTTTAACTTTTAATACTTTAGACTTTTCTTTCTGGCTGTTTCTAGTCATTAAATACACGTTATGCATTTAACCTCCTTTGAAACTTCATTTGAGATCCAATACAAGATAAATACAATAACAAGATTTCAAGCTGTTGTTACAATTCAGAGAGAATTACAAGCATAAAGTCTGGAGAGGAACTTGTGTACCTCTGCAGAATCTTTGAACCATACCTCTGCACATTTTGGAATGTTTTGGAATTTCCAGAATATTTTGTGCACTCCAACTAATTCATACCACACAAACAAAATCACTGTGGGACACATTTGAACAAAATCTTTTTATTTAACATAATCTTCAATAGAAATTAGTTTATGATAATTATGGCTCGATGCATGATTGTTTTTTATTAATTTACTGATTGTAATTATTTTTAATGAAAGAGAAATGTATGTTGCTTGTAGATGTGTACTGAACTAAAAGAGTGCCAGGTTTAACTTTTTATCTTTAGTACTGAAACCCGTCTGTTGTCACAGTTACTGAGGTCAGAGAGGGAGGTGAAATGTTTAGAGTAAGACAAATATCAACCATTCAGAGGACAATCAGAAGAGCAAGTAACCTCTGCTGCAACCATCAGATGAATAATTTAATAAAACTACAACAATCTAAAACATATTTTCTAAAATCTGAAATGAAAAGCATGGTCTCATCATCATAGAGAGAAATAAAATGAGTGTGATTTGCAGTTTAAACTCTGAAAACCTTTACATTCTGTTTCTGCTGAAGAACCATGAAGACAAATTAAGAGACGACAAAAGAAAATAATTAAAACATTACAGATTTACATACTCTATAAATCATTTCTGGTTTCAATAATAAAATATATTTCTTTCGTTTTAATGAAAGATTTTAAATTATAACTTTCAGTTAGATAAAGTATGTTTAGTGTTAGAATGTTTAAAGTAAATTATTATTAGATATATTTTAGTTTAGTCAAGCTTCTGTTGTTTTAGTTTCAGTGCAGCTGTGAGACAGGTCAGTTCCTCTCCAGCTGAGGGAGGTTTTTGTGCGACGCTTTTTCAGTGTGTGAACACTTGCTGACTGTTGTGTCAATTCCTGACTACAAGCTATACCGAGCACTCAAGCCTAAATCCACCCAGGGCGCTCAAAGCACTCCCAACCTGCAGGGGGCAACCATGCAACCGGAGCTGTTGAAACCAACCACCAGGAAGTGCTCTGGGGACCATATTAACCTGCGCACCCACAAGCAGTGCATGTGTACATAACAAGAGTTGTTCAGAGGGATATACAAGCACTAGAACAATGGGGTAATGATTGGGGATTTAAGTTTTCCATACCTAAAACAAAGATTATGTTCTTTACCAGAAAGAAGGTGCCAGATAGGTATACAGTTATGTTGTACAATCAATCAATTGAAAGAGAGAAGAAATTTAAATATTTGGGCATGTGGTTGGATGTACATCTTACATGGAAACATCATGTAGACCATATTGAAACCAAATGTAAAAAGGTTCTAAATCTAATGAGGATAATAACTGGACAGTGTTGGGGAGCAGATAAACAGTCTTTGATGTATATATATATAAAGCTTTAATAAGATCTACCATAGACTATAGATGTATAGTTTATAGTTCAGCATGCAAAACGTCTTTAAGGAAAATTGAGAGGATTCAATTCAAGGCTATAAGACTTGCTTTAGGAGCTATAAAAACAACCCCTACGTGTGCTTTATTAGTAGAATCGGAGGAATCTCCTCTTAGTTTGAGGTATGATAAATTGTCTTTGACATACTGGGTTAGGTTGCTGGGAAGTATTAATAATCCAGCAAGTTCAGTTCTTAATGTTTGCTGGGAATATCAAACAAAATCACAAGGGTTTGGGTGGAACATCAACATTATAGCAGAACAGTATGGAATTAAAGATCTGAAATTTAGTCCATCTCTGGCTCTGAGTGCTATTCCCCCATGGATTCTTCCATCACCAGAGGTTAACAATGAACTGTTGGAAGAAAAGAGAGCGTATCCTAATGAACAAAGTTTTGCAGCATACTGCCAGGGTTATATAAAATCGTGTTATGACTGTGGTCATATTTGTGTATTGTCTGCTGTGTGTGTGCTGTGTGTGCCCTGTGTTTTTCTCTTTTTTTTCTAATTGTATATGCAAATGAAGGTGTGCCGTAGCCGTCCTTGGATTGGAGGAGGAGCTCAGGCCCGACCCTGTGATTGGCTGCAGCTGGGGAGGCAACCTGGTTATAAGGAGCCAAGATGGCGGCGTCTGGTGGGCAGCAGGCACTTCCTCATCCTCCTAATCTCCCAACCGGCCACTCCTTTTGTGCTTTTTGGTTTAAATTGGATATTGATTTTTCGTTTGTTTAGTAAGGGTGGACCTCCAGATGTGTTGAGCTTGTTTTCTCATGTTTTTGTTAGTTAGGGAGGTAAATCTTTTGTCTTTTGTTTTGCCCATTTGTTTGTTAGGTTAGTTGCTTATCTCTCAGTTAGGATTGTTTTGTTTGTTACTTTTCTGGTAGGCCACCCTGAAGCTTTATACATTTGTTACATACATATATTTTTCTATGTAAAATAAATACCTTTTGTTAATCTAATCACGGAATTGTGTGTGGCTACTTGGGAGACGGGGAAGATGGGACCTTTTTATGTTGCGTACTAGGCACCCCTAGACTGGGGCGTAACATAAATGGGGGCTTGTTCCGTCTTCTTGTCGCGCTTTGTTTCTGGGTCTGTTCGGTCGGTGAGTGTTTGTTTGTTCTGGTTGGCTGTTTTTTTTTGGTGTGTGGGGGGTGTAATGGAGTTTTCATTGGATGATTTTGTGGCTAGTCCTTCTTTGGCGAAGATTGGAACATGCAAGAAAAAGGACCTGTTGGTTTTGGCGAAGTATTATGATGTACCTGTGTCCTACAGTGCCAATAAGGCGGAGCTTAAGCAGTTGCTGTGTGCAGAGTTGGTGGAGCAGGGCGTCCTACCTGAACCGGCTGCTGATGTTGCTGCTGCGGGTGACACGGCTGGTGACGCACCGATGGCGGAGGTGAAAGGAGCGGGGGCTGCTGGCATGTTCGCTGCTGGTGTTGAACATCAGCCAGTCACAGAACCTCTCACGGGTGGCATGTCCACTGAGGACCTCCGCATAACCCTCAGAATAAGGGAGGTAGAGGTGCAAGCCATGCATCTGCGCATCAGGGCTCTTGAGCTGGAAAGAGGTGCTCCTGTAGTCTCCACCCCGATGTCTCCTCTTGACCGCAGTGCTGTTTCTGCTCCGGCTTTTGACATCAGTAAGCACATTGCTTTAGTCCCTCCATTTCGTGAGTCCGAGGTTGACTCATATTTTAGCGCTTTCGAGCGGATAGCTGCCGCCCTAAGTTGGCCCAAAGAGTTCTGGTCCCTTCTCCTCCAGTGTAAGTTAGTGGGGAAAGCTCAAGAGGTATGTGCCAGTCTATCTATTGAGGATAGTCTTGACTATAAAATCTTGAAAAAGACTGTGTTGCAGGCCTATGAGCTGGTCCATGAAGCATATCGACAAAAATTTAGAAACAGTGAGAAAACTGCTAACCGGACATATGTGGAGTTTGTGCGTGACAAGAGCGTTTTATTTGATAAATGGTGCCAAGCATGTAACGTTAAAACTATGGCGGAGCTCAGAGAGCTTATTTTACTTGAGGAGTTCAAAAAGTGTTTACCGGAACGAATCGTTGTCTATTTGAACGAACAAAAGAGATAGATTCGGTAACAAAAGCCGCTGTGTTGGCTGATGAATTCATTCTGACTCATAAAAGCGTTTTTCTATGCCAGCACCACGTGTTACACGGTAATGCCTGAGCGCAGAAATCGGTCACCGAAGCTGAGCCGCGTAAGAGCACTTCACCACGCTGCGGGTGGCGCCCGCGAATGTCATTATTGCCATGAGCCAGGCCATTTGATCACTGTTTGTCCGGTTCTTAGAAGAAAAGGACCTCACAAAAGCGCTAAATCTCCTGCAGGTGTGGGTTTCATAAATACCGCGTCCCCGCCTCTAAAACACCCCGAGGTTGTATCTGAAGAGGTGGAGGTTGACCCTCGTTTTAAGCCGTTCGTTTCTCACGGGTTTGTGTCTGTAACCGGCGAAGAATCAGACAAAGTACCGGTAACTATTCTTCGTGATACAGCCGCCTATCATTCATTCATGCTGGCTAGTGTTTTGCCTCTTTCAAATGAAACGTCGTGTTCCTCCGATTTGATAGTGTGGGGTATTAAAATGAGTGAACTTAACGCCCTACTTCATATCATCCACTTGCATTCAGCGCTGTGTGCGGGACAGGTGAAAGTTGCTGTGCTCCCACAGTTTCCGATTAGTGGAATTTCGTTTATTCTGGGTAACGATTTGGCCGGAGGAAAGGTGTTTCCTCTGCCCGAAGTAGTTAAAGATCCAATTTCGGTTGCGTCTGTTTGCTGTCCCGCCTCGGTGTCTTCTGCTGTGTCTGTGCCAAATCTGTTTCCTGTATGCGCAATTCGCGGCCGCTGCGGCTCGTAAAGCAAGTGAAGTCGTTGATTTGTTTGAGTCATTTATGGCTACATTAGGTGAGGGTGAGCCCTCCCTTTTCAATGTCTCCTGTTACTGAGAGTGAAAAGGTGTCAAAATGTGTCAATGAGTTTGATCTCTTTCCTGCTGACTCAGACCTGAGTTTACACGTAACCCGGAAAATGTTGATTGATGCTCCAGAAAAACGATCCGTCTCTAACGTTGTGTCTCTCCTCTGTTGTAGCCGCCGAGGAAGACAGCAAGCTTGGTGTTTTTATCTGGACAACGGTGTCGTGATGAGACGGTGGAGTCCCGACTCCAGTGAGATACGCGTTGTTACTCAGGTGGTTGTGCCAAAAGACTATCGAGGCAAATTTTGAGTCTTGCACATGACTCCAGCTTAGCTGGTCACCTGGGTGTTAAAAAAACGTACCATCGTGTGTTAGCGACTTCTTTTGGCCTGGTTTAAAGTCTGACGTAGAAGTATTGCCGCACCTGTCACATATGTCAAGTTGTGGAAAGCCCAATCAACCTGTTCCTCCAGCCCCGCTTCACCCGATTCCGGTGCTTGGGGAGCCGTTTGAACGTGTGTTAATAGATTGTGTGGGTCCGTTACCTAGAACCAAATCCGGTCATCAGTATATTTTAACTGTGGTGTGCGCTGCGGCGCGGTATCCGGAGGCTATTCCATTGCGCACTCTCAGAGCAAAAGCAGTGGTGAAAGCTCTCACTAAATTCTTTTCAACTTTTGGTCTGCCTAAAACCATACAGAGTGACCAAGGCACAAATTTCATGTCCAAACTGTTTGCACAGGTAATGAGAGAGCTGAAAGTCAAACATGTAACGTCAAGTCCTTACCATCCAGAGTCCCAAAGGCGCAGAGGTTCCACCAAACATTAAAGTCCATGTTGCGTAAGTATTGTCTCCGAGTCGAACAGAGAGTGGGATGAGGGGCTCCCTCTCCTATTGTTTGCGCGTCGTGAAACACCTCAAGAGTCTTTAGGTTTTAGCCCTTGTGAGTTGGTCTTTGGCCATACTGTGCGCGGTCCTCTTCGACTCCTTAAAGAAAAGTGGTTGTCAGAGTCGCCAAAAACGGAGCATAACGTGCTGGATTATGTCCATTCGTTTCGTGAACGTCTCAATCATGTATGTCAGTTAGCCCGTGACAACTTGGCACAAAGCCAAACTAAAATGAAGCGTTGTTATGATAAAAAGTCGGTGCTCCGTGTGTTCCAACCAGGGGAACAAGTTTTGGTTCTGCTTCCGTTACCTGGATCTAGTTTGCAGTCTCGGTTTTCGGGTCCATATACGGTGGAAAGTAAAATTAGTGACACAGACTGTGTCATTCTAACTCCAGATCGGAAAAGACAATCTAGAGTATGTCATATTAACATGTTGAAACGTTACTTTTCCAGGGTGAGTGATTCCCCGCCATCTCCTGTTGCGCCCGTGATGTCCGTGTCCGATACTCTTCCTCGTTACAGTCTTGCTGATGATGGCTTGACAGAGAAAAGTGGTTTAACGCCGGCCGCTCGTTTGAGAAATTCAGAGGTACTGACTAACTTGGAGGGCTTTTTGTCCCATCTGTCTGATTCGGCCCGTGCGGATATTATACAGTTGATTGACGATAACCTGTTGCTTTTCTCTGACCATCCTAGTCAAACATCCGTCCTATACCACGACATCGACGTGGAGGGCCACAAACCTATTAAACAACATGCGTATAGAGTAAATCCGACAAAAAGGGCTATAATGCAGCAGGAGGTAAGTTATCTGGTTGAGCATGGATTAGCTGTTCCAAGTATCAGTGCGTGGAGCTCTCCCTGTGTTTTGGTTCCGAAACCAGATAACACCTCTCGTTTTTGTAACGATTACCGAAAAGTAAATTCAGTTACCAAACCCGATTCATTTCCGCTCCCCAGGATGGAGGATTGCATAGACCGTGTAGGCTCCGCTAAATATGTGACAAAGCTGGACCTGTTAAAAGGTTACTGGCAAGTTCCTTTAACACCACGGGCCTCCGAGATATCAGCTTTCGTCACACCCGACACATTCCTGCAATATACGGTTATGCCATTTGGGTTGCGTAATGCACCCGCTACTTTCCAGCGGTTAATGCGTACCGTGTTATCTGGCATCGACAATTGCGAAGCTTACTTAGATGATGTAGTTGCTTACTCCTCCACCTGGTCTGACCATCTCCATACATTGTCCCTTATTTTTAGCCGTCTCCGCGAGGCCTCCCTTACTCTTAATCTCGCTAAGTGTGACTTTGGTAGGGCCACTGTTACCTATTTGGGTAAACAGGTAGGTCAGGGGCAGGTGCGTCCTTTGGCTGAAAAAGTGCAGGCGATCATTGATTTCCCTGTCCCACAGTCCAAGAAAGCGTTGCGCCGTTTTCTTGGAATGTGTGGATATTATCGTGGTTTTTGTCGAAACTTTTCTGATGTGGTGGCTCCTCTCACAAGTCTTGTAAGTCCCCTAAAACCACTTGTTTGGTCCCCCGCTTGTCAGGCTGCCTTCGAGTCTGCCAAGGCGTTACTGTGTAATGCACCTGTTCTCGCTGCGCCTTGCTTTACGCGACCTTTTAAATTAGAGGTTGACGCCAGCGCGTGCGGCGCAGGTGCTGTGCTTTTGCAGGAGGACGATCAAGCTATTGACCATTCTGTTTGTTACTTCTCGAGGAAGTTTAATAAGCATCAGCTTAATTATAGCACTATCGAGAAGGAAGCTCTCGCCTACTTTGAAGTTTATCTTGGGTCTAGCTTCCAGCCTATACAGGTGTTCACCGACCACAACCCCTTAGTTTTCCTCGCACGTAACTCTAACCAGCGGCTTATGCGCTGGTCTCTTCTTCTGCAGGATTTTAATTTGCAGATTCACCACAAGAAGGGTACAGAGAATGTGATAGCAGACCCTTTGTCCAGATGTTCCTCAGATGTCTAGGAATTAAACCTTTTTAGGGGTGGGTTTAATTCTTAGGTGTGGGGGTGTTATGACTGTGGTCATATTTGTGTATTGTCTGCTGTGTGTGTGCTGTGTGTGCCCTGTGTTTTTCTCTTTTGTTCTATTGTATATGCAAATGAAGGTGTGCCGTAGCCGTCCTTGGATTGGAGGAGGAGCTCAGGCCCGACCCTGTGATTGGCTGCAGCTGGGGAGGCAACCTGGTTATAAGGAGCCAAGATGGGCGTCTGGTGGGCAGCTGGCACTTCCTCATCCTCCTAATCTCCCAACCGGCCACTCCTTTTGTGCTTTTTGGTTTAGATTGGATATTGATTTTTCGTTTGTTTAGTAAGGGTGGACCTCCAGATGTGTTGAGCTTGTTTTCTCATGTTTTTGTTAGTTAGGGAGGTAAGTCTTTTGTCTTTTGTTTTGCCCATTTGTTTTTTAGGTTAGTTGCTTATCTCTCAGTTAGGATTGTTTTGTTTGTAGCTTTATACATTTGTTACATACATATATTTTTCTATGTAAAATAAATACCTTTGTTAATCTAATCACGGAATTGTGTGTGGCTACTTGGGAGACGGGGAAGATGGGACCTTTTTATGTTGCGTCCTAGGCACCCCTAGACTGGGGCGTAACAATCGACATTCTATGGATATGTTAAAATCTATACAGACGGTTCAAAAGATCCACAAAATGGTCATTGTGGGATTGGGTTGTTTATTCCGGAATTTAATAAAAGAGATGGCTATAGGTTAAATAATTTTCTTTCAGTATACTCTATTGAGATGACTGGGATAATAACAGCTCTAAGGTGGATTGAAGAGGTTAAGCCAGTGAGAGCTGTGATCTGTACAGATTCCATGGCAGCTATTCATAGCCTAGATACAGGTCATTCATCAAGAGAAGATTTGATTATAGAAATTAAACATTTACTATTGCATTTCAGGAACCTTGGAATCAATATTCAGTTTTGTTGGGTTCCAGCTCATATAGGTATAACAGGAAACGAAGAGGCTGATAAAATTGCGAAAAAGATGCTGAAAAACAAATGTATAGGAATTAATGTCCCACTGGGGAAGGGTGAAGCTAAATCTCTAATTAAGTCTGAAAATATGCAAAGATGGCAAACTGAATGGGAGGCTGAGGTTAATGCTAGACACTATCATAAATCACAGAAGATTGTGACCGGGAAAAGGGTTACTTCACTGAGTTTATACAGACGGGAAGAAGTGGTCTATACCAGACTTAGATTAGGTCACACAGGATTGAATGCTACCTTACAAATAATAGGTTCTAGCAATGGCTTATGCATAGAATGCCAAGACAAAGAAGATGTAGAACATGTGCTTTTTGTGTGTAAGAAGTATGATGATAGTAGAATACAATGGCAGGAAATGGAAGGAGAGAATGCAATACGTGATATTTTGAAAGAACACGGTATGGCAAGGGAAAGACTTGAAGCTTTATTTATTTTTCTTCATAATACTGGTTTAGTAAAAAGAATATAGTTTTATTTATGATTATTTTTATTTTATTTTTTATTTTGAATTAATTCAAGCCTAGACTCTATGACGTTTCTATGAAGTTCATGGTATACACTCCTGTACAGTTGGTGGCGGTATAATACAAAAGTAGTAATCTGCCAAAAAACTAAAAGAAGAAGAAGAAGAAGAAGAAGAAGAAGAAGAAGAAGCAGTGCATGTGCATGGCATCGAAATGTTTGGTAAAAGCTTACTTGGCTCTCACTCATCCCTGAGAAGAGATACCAATGACCACAGCTCCTGGTCATCCAAAGACGCAACTGGTAGGACAGAATGTGTTGAAATGTGTTGAATTCATGCTTCTATATGCCCTTTTGTTTGGTTGTAACATACAATACAATTATTAATTAAATTAAATAGTGAAGACTTTATGTGAACGTAGAACTTGACAGTAACGTTACTCTAATCATGTGTATTGTTAAATGTTTAATTATGATATTGATATTTAATTATTAACTTGCAATGATCCTAGGTTAATCTAAATGATGAAATGATTGTTTGGTTAGGTTTGAGGATTCAGTAACATTAGTTTATGCTTATTTTTGAGAAAGTGAAATTGAGTCATTCGTAACTAATCCATGGTTTTTGTTTGTGTGTTTTGAAGGTTATCAACCTATTCTGTTCCATCTTGAAACTCAACCTTGACAAGACTGAGCTCCTTTTCCTTCCAGGGAAGGGCTCTCCTACCTAAAACCTGACTATAACAATCGACAACTCTGTGGTAGTCCCCACCCAGACTGCTAGAAACCTGGGTGTGACACTTGACGACCAACTCTCCTTCACTGCCAACATTGCTGCAACCACCCGATCGTGCAGATACATGCTGCATAACATCAGAAGGATACGTCCACTTCTAACGCAGAAGGCGGCTCAGGTTCTGGTTCAGGCTCTAGTCATCTCACGTCTAGACTACTGCAACTCCCTGCTGATTGGCCTGCCTGCATGTGCCATCCGACCCCTGCAGCTCATTCAGAACGCAGCAGCTCGACTTGTATTCAACCTCCCCAAGTTCTCTCACACTACACCTCTCCTCCGCTCTCTTCACTGGTTACCAGTGGCTGCCCGCATCCGCTTCAAGACACTAGTACTTACATACAGGGCCATGAACGGATCAGCCCCAGCTTACATCCAGGACATGGTCAAACCATATACCCCAACCCGCCCACTTCGCTCTGCATAAGCCAAACTGCTTGCTGCCCCCCCACAGCGAGGGAGAACTAATCACTCAACCAAATCCAGACTGTTCACTGTCCTGGCTCCCAAATGGTGGAATGAGCTCCCCATCAACATCAGGATGGCTGAAAGCCTACACATCTTCCGCCAAAGGCTAAAAACACATCTCTTCCGACTACACCTCGGTTAAAAAAAAAAACAAACAAAAAAAAAAAAACTCTTTAAACCTGCACTTTTTTTTCTTTGTAGCTTAGCTTATTTAAAGCTAATGTACTTGCACTTACTACTTGTTGTCTAGAGTTTGGACCTTCTCAGTTGAATGCACTTAATTGTAAGTCGCTTTGGATAAAAGCGTCAGCTAAATGACATGTAATGTAATGTAATCTTTATGACAATAAACAATCATAAAGTGAACAGTTTTGAGTTGTCCTTTGCGTTCATCAAGGATAAAGCAGTTTTCAAGTTGGGCAGAGCTGCGGTCAGCCAGAAATCACACACAACTTGACACTGACTGTTGATCCAATGATAACTCTGACAGTAATAAACTCCTGCATCTGCAGTCTCAACTCCACTGATGATCAGAGTGAAGTCAACTTCGTTCCCTGTTCCACTTCCTATGTATCTGGAGATTTCAGAAACTCTTTCTGATGTTATTTTGATCAGAAGTTTAGGAGCTTCTACAGTTTTCTGGTAAAATAAGATTTATTTCATGTTGTAAAATTAGTAATCATGTCTATAACATATTTTAGTAATTTGTAGTCCTTTCCTTTTGTCTTTTCTTTACTTGTAATGTAAATATTTCCAAAGATTGAACTGCAGTTAACACTCATTTTATTTACATTACGTTGAAAACTTATTTCAACGAGTATGTTTGAGTGTCAATGAAAAGTGATAAGATGTGAAATAAATGAATAATACGTACAGTTTTAGTGTTTGTGTTATCATACACTGTGGATTAAACTCAGAGGTCAGCTTTGATGTGCAGCAGAATGTTTCAAACCCTGTTTAATTTAAATACTTTACAGTATAACTTCTAGTTAGATAAAGTATATTTAGTGTTAAAATTCTTAACGTCAATTATTATTAAATATATATCTTAGTTTAGTCAAGCTTCTGTTTTAGTTTCAGTGCAGCTGTTGAGTCAGATCAGTTCCTCTCCAGCTGAGGGAGGTTTTTGTACGACGTTGTATCGCTGTGTGAACGGTAAGCTGTAACCCTGCTGACAGTAGTAAACTCCTGAATCTTTAGCCTTGACTCCTCTGATGGTCAGAGTGAAGTCAGTCCCAGAACCACTTCCAGTAAAACGATCTGAAACTCCAGACTGACGGGTTGAAGTTGAATAAATCAGGAGTTTAGGAGCTTCTCCAGATTTCTGAAGGTACCAGTGGAGGTTGCTACCAACACTTGTACTGGTTTTACATCTGATAGAGACAGTCTGTCCTGGAACAACAGACTGAGATCCAGGAGACTGAGTCAGAATGATTTGTCCTGAAGAACCTGAAAACATGAAAAAGATCCAGAAGGGTTATTGAGACAAATCCAGCTTAGAGAAAGATGATCAACATCCAAACAGAAGAGTGTCATTTCTTTAACATGGAGAACAGATGGAAGAAGGTAAATGCTGCTTGTTCCAGTGTGTCTCCATCATAGCAGAACATCATTGTGGTGAACCTGGTTGTGTCCTGAAGCAAAGTTTTAAGAAAAGAGTCTCACCCTGAACAAGGAGACCCAGGGTGGCCAGCAGTAGAACCAGTGACATCATCATTGTGCTGCCGACGTGTCACTAGGCTCGTTCGAGATGAGCCAGATCTGTGCAGAATCAATCACCGGCGATCGCCGCCCAATGCATGCCGGTTAGATTTGTGTCCGACTTGATCCCGGCTTGCTCTGACGTCATGCACACGTGGGCAATGATAATCTCACGAGACCAAGGCGGCCGCAGTTCTGAGACGCAGGTACCGCAGTTTCTTTTCACCAACTGCAAGAGCCAGGTGGACGCAGGCGGACCCAGTGCATGCTGGGAAACGCCGGCCTCTCAGCTGATCGAACAGCTGATTGGTTCAGAATCGACTCAACATGATGACGTTTTATATAAACTTTTTATTGATTTTGAATCGGAGGGATTTTAACTGCGATTTGTCTGATTTAAAACCTTATTCTGTACAGAACACATGTTGTGAGGCTGATAGTGATGTTTAGAAGTCAGAGAGACTAAATCTGTTCAGATTACGGATCATCTACAGTCAGTTAAAATCAGCAACAGATCTCATGTAGAGACTTTTGAATGCTACTCTGTCATAATAAAATCCACTGGAGACTGTGTAGGAGCAGATATATGGGTCTGATAACATTTTATTAAATCTTATTAATCTTATTAATAATTTTATTTCTGTCACTTCCTGTTCAGTCTGAAGGATTTTTGTCCCCGCCCCCAGCTGCTGCCGCCTGCTCTCGTCTACTTTACAGGCGAGGCGCAGTTCCTCTCGAACGAGCCTAGTGTCTCTGAAAGGCCTGGACAGCCACTGATCAACACTGGCCTCTTAACGGCTGGGAGCAGAGAGGCAGGACACATATGCAAACACACAGAGTCAGTGAACTGTAGCTGTCCTCAACATGTCACGCTGTTTCCTCACTGCTGCCACTGATCACTTACAAAGAGTCTACTTGCTTCAAGAAATAAATTAACCCTACCAGCTGTTTCACATTATATTGGTTCTCGGTGTTGACGTATCCACATTAGCTGACATGAAGCTGATACCTCAGATTTCTATGTTGTATATTGTAAATAATTTGATGTCAACATGCTGGTGTAATTGATAGTGGAGCTTGTCTTGGGACTCACACCCGTTTTGAATCTAGAGGTGTTTATATCAGGACGACACAATGACATAATGTCCAAACATCATAGCTGTACTCATGTTTGTTACGTCCCCTTCGATGCTACTGGGGACAAAACACGACAATTGAAAATGAGTGACAGAGTCGTTGTAGAAACGAAAATTAAAGTATTTATTTTTAACATACACCGACCACTAAACCTGAGGCCTGTACTACGAAGCAAGATTTAGCGTTAACAAGGTAAGTTCAGGTCCAACCCAGGGTTTTGTGTATCACAACGGTGGATCACTTGTTACCGGGTTAAATCGCCATGCTAACTTATGCTGAACACCTAACCTGCTCGGGAACAGGTTATGTTGGAGATGAGAGATCAACCGGTGTAAAAGCACCGCCTACTGACCAATCAAAACTCGACTGATAACAGCGTCACTGTTCCTAGAAGATCCGGTGGAGCTCGGTGTGCAGACAGAAAGAGGTGTCCTCATAAAAGTTAAAACATTTAGAGACAGACAACCCCGTTAACAGTCACTGATGGGTATCTTTATGAAAGATATAGATTTTAAGCGGAGGGAAAAACGTATATGCTATTTGTGTTTTACGATGATAAAAGTACTGATTGTTTAAATGGAGTCTGGTGGGTTTGGTGATGGTGATTTCACCCTTAAATTGATAAACATAAAAACATTCAAATGTTGGCTGAGTGAGTTTAGCCTACGGGATTTCGTATAGGCTATATGTCGGCTTGTTGAGCCGTGTGTTGCCAATGCGCACATCAGTTTTTATTGTTTTTAAATGTTTTATTCGCTTTCACAATCGCTTACCACTGCCAGGGTTGCAACTGAAATAATAGGCTAAAGCAACGACAGTTTATGGAAAACAAAAATGTAATTATGGTCAGATCTTATGCCTGACTGATGGGGAAGTGATATTGATAAGTGTTGTGATTTACGGATTTACAGCATTGGCTATTTTTCGCAGTCTTTCCTTCTTGTTTTAGGAAACAGCGACTGTATTGCATTTTGCCTGCAAAACCATGTCTGTGTTCTTCATATTTATGCAGAATTATGGTTCTCTCTTCTTATGTAAAATATGTGATTCTGGTAGATGTTTTTGATTGGTCATGCTGTGCAAACACAGCCTCTTTAAAGTGAACACTTGTGCTGCTGGATTGGGAAACCCTGGGTTGACTGAACTAGTTGTTAACGTATGGGATTAGTTTTGTGACTTTAATTCCAAGCAAAACTTCTCAAGTATCAAACAAAAAACACTAACTCAAGCAAAAAAATTGTCACCTTAAAGGTAAAACTTAAAACATGCAAACAAAACATTTGTGTAGTTGTAAACTATTGGTCTTTTATTTGTTTGATATTATGTCCTTTTGTTTACAGTTCCCTCTGTTTCTTTCTCAATGATCAGTCTTTTGCTCTCTCCATCACATTTGCAGTCATGCTCCCAGCTTTCTCCTTTGCGCTCCCTGAGTTTTTGCTTGCGATTCTGACAATAAATCTCGCGTGGGCGGGTCTTACTGGGGTGCGTCCCCATTGGCTAATTTTCTGCTTGGACTCAGATATGTTGTTGTTTGGACAGATTTCCTGCTCTCAGCTTTGAACCTTCTCCTCGCACTCAGGCTGATTCTGCTCACTTGCAAAGTTTCTGCTCTCGGATTTCTCCTGCGTGCTTGGATTTTTTTTGTGTTATAACCCTATCAAAAGTCAACAACCAATAGAATGCCAGCTGTAGTGTTGACCAATGAAATGATCCCAACCCCGTTGAGGGTGCGTTCACTTTACTTTAGAACGTCTGTTGAGGGCGGCTGCTCTGTAACCTGACTGTAACCAAGTTTATATATCCCCGCGTCGTTTATAGCTTTATTATTATTTATTTATATTTATTTATCAAATGAACAACAATCAGGAGTTTCAGCTGTTTGATAAAAGAACATTTTATCTGTCTGAAAGGATCTGGGCATCAGGACTGACTCACTATGAAGGTTACCCTGCAACATGCTGCGATCAACATGGAAAATGGACACAAAGATATGATTCTGATAATAAGAACGGGATCTGTGAGATAAGGATTCTCTGACCTCTTTGATAGAGAGGTATGTCGTGTTGGGATCAGCTTCGTTAAATCAGACCAATTCTTTAACATTTGCTTGGCTGTTTTTGTGTTACTAAATAACCTGGATTATAGAGATATTGTTCCTCTGCCCTTCATAGTTCACAATCTGGTTAGAAGTCATGTGTACTTATTCTGTAGTCCTACAGGATTATTATAATAGAAGCTAATAAAAACTTGGATTAGCAGGTTGTTTTTACCTTGGTTTATGTAGTTAATTATAACGTTTGTAATCAGTTAGAAGTTTTTCCTTAGAACATTTTACACTCCACACAAAATAAAACCCCACCCTACCTCCATCTCCCCTCCCAAACCCATCCTCACAACCAATTAAATCATTACTTTTTAACGCTGCACTGTAACCTTACCCTAACTATTGTATTTGTATCTTTATTTTTATTTTAGCCTGTATTCCTCTCATGACAGTTTTTAATTGGTCTTTAACGTTTGATGTAAAGAGTTTTGAATTGCCTTGCTGCTGAAATAAAGATGCCTTGCCCTACACCCTCCAGCCTGTCAGTCTGTCTCCAGGGCATAGAGAACGCTGCTTACACACCAACCAGAAGGCCGACCTTCGGCAGAAAAGGCAGTTGGACTGATCAGTCTCCTCATGTTGGTCAAAAAAGTGCACACCGAAGAGACGAGACGTAATACATAACAGCAGGCGGCGCTAATCTGTATTGTTGCCCAAAAAATTTAACCGGCAGCTGATTGGACGAACGTGTTTCTGAAAACACGTTAAGCGAGAAATAGGCCGTGCAGTTGTCTTCATTTCAGCTCAACAAAAGTCAGTTTAAAAGATTTGTCAGATTTTGAGAGACTCTAGTCATGCTCATTCGGCTCCCCATTTCCGGGTAAGCATTCTACCAATCAGATGGGTCATTTGAGTCCGACTGCCAGCAGTGCCCGCCCCGCCGATTTTACATGTGAAATTAGCCAAAATGAAGGCCGACGGCCCCTCGGACGGACAACGGCACGAAACACTCCGAACAACTCGAGTCACTGACCTCACCAGACTGTCCAACGGCCAATTATCGGCTCTGTGTCCGGGCCTTTAGAGGAAGTGTAACGTTAACCGCACTATACGGCCGCTTTTCGGCTTGTCATATTATATTGCATTATACGCTGTCTGGAGTTTTGAAAAGTGTAACCACACTTGCGACCGCATTTATGTAACTTACTGTGTCTTGAAGCTGCAGAGGTGACGTTCTTTGCACCGTCTGTACCGTAGCTCTGTGTCTCGGAGCTGAGCCTCGCTCTCTGACAAACAGGCAAAACTTGATTCTTCGGTCTTACCGACGTAATTTAGTTGGTACCATAAAAAGTACTGAGTTCGGTACCCAACCCTGCTCTAAACCAACCACAACTGTTGGCTTTACCGTGATAAGGATATTTCCCAAATCTTAACCAAGGTGTCATATAGGCTCGTCATTTCTTGCATCTCATATCTGGATTAAATCCACATGCAACACTTTTGTAAACACCTTGCCACATACTGCATATGAGTCTTTTAGCCATGTCACTAATGTTATGAACCCTCCCTTTAGCTTCTTATCCACAACGTCAACCCCATAGTGCTCTGCAATCTTCAACAACTGATCTTTTGTGCATTGCTCCAAAAGAGACTCAACTGAACAAAATTATCTATGAAAAGAAGTCACTCACCAGCTACACAAACCTTGATTGGTACACAAAGGGAAAAAACTACTCAAGAGTAACACTAAAACAGGAGCCTCATCCCTGCCTAACTAACCACAACCATTTAAGCTAGCTAACTAACTCACTCGTAGTCTTCGTGCAGTTAATGGTGGGGGGTACTTATGCACTCTAAACCAGTGGTGTGAAAAAAAGCAACCAGAAAAACTGGCGATCCTCTCACAGCCACAGAGATCCTCCCGAGCTAATAGCTCTACCCACCTTCACCGCCACTTAAAGCAACACCACGAGTACCATAGGAGTACTAGCTGCCAAGCCTAACAGGGGAAAAGGTGCTCCTGCACAAAACACCAAACACTGCTGATTAATCCCACCTTGAAGCCCCAATCAAATATACAACTCCAAGATATCCATACACAGCTCCTACAAACGTCCACTAAACAAAGCTAACTGGCATTAAAAACCTGGATTTCCCCTCAACACAACTGACAAAGGTACTCTAGGCCAACTTACAATTTAGGCTAAATTAGACATAAACTAATTCACTCCTAACATTTTAAGACGATCCCCCACTTGTCACAAACCGACTCAATGCATGTGACAAAAGAGGGGAGACCAAACAGGTTCAAATGCCAATAAAGTGTTTATTGCAACATAAAGAAACTACTATTAACAAAAGAATCAAAACAGATGTGGAATCAGTGTTATCAGTAGTGTAAGCGGTGTATGTGTGAGTGAAAGATATGTAAGCAAATGACAACTGCAACAAAAGAAACAAACCAAACCCAAACCAGGAGATGTGGAAACTAGGAGCAGGAGAATGAAAAGACTGAACAATCAAACATGACTTGTATAAATAGTCTAGGTTGAGGCCTACCCAGGTGTCCACCAATCAAGTAACGAGCCCTCCCAAACAGCCAGCTCAGCCAATCAAGCCAAAGAAGCCAACGGCAGGCAGAAAAGGGAGGGTTCGTAACACTAATCTGATTGTAGTCAGTCAGTTTTCAAGAGCTACATGCAAATCAGAGTCAGTACTACTCCAGTCCAGATGGTGGTGGTAATGCACCTGAAGCTATAACTGACTAAATGAGCCTCAAGAGAAATAACTTGTGCATTTTAAGTTCAGTTACAACAACAACAACAACACTTTAGCTAACTAGCCATATAACACATGCATAACCTAATACACATGGAAGACTTGCAAAAATGGACTATGAGTATGTGTAATTGTCCAAATCTCTAATCATTCTTCAAAATATAAAATAATTGGCATTGAATCTTAAAAGATGTTGTTATGTAATGTAATCTGGTGTTTTTAAAGACATGTAGAATATCAACATTATGTCTCTGGGGCAGTCAGTTGAGAAAATAACTTCAAGTAGATTTAAACTCCCATTTGACTGATATAAATCACTTTATAGACTCAGTTTAATTCGTCATTTCTCCTCTTTAATCTTGAAATTGAACTCAAAACAGCTTTACTGAACTTCTCTTACCATACCATACTTCATAATGTTTTAAATGTAGCCTTTATTTCTTAATTTAAAATTTGAAACTGAAATGTTTAAAACAGTGAGAATAAAGCTGAAATCTCTGATCTCATAATTTCTTCGATTGTCTTTTTATTTTCAACTAGCTCTGGCTTTTACTTCACCTGTTTCAGTAGCAATATTTACCAGCTTGTTTTACATTTTTTCTCACTTCTTCTGATCTTTTTGTCACTTTTTGCAAAGTTTTTTTAAATTTTACTGAAGTTTTGGTCTCATTTTTTTGTACTTGAGTATTTCATCACTACACCTATTTCTGTCTTTTATTTGATGTGTTTTGACAGCACTATTTGCCAACTTGTTGCATTGTTTCAATATTATTTCAGTGTTTCCAGATAATAAAGACGTTTTCATCAAATCAGTTGTGTCCATGTTTGTTATTATCAAAGTGTGTTATTACAGTTTTTTCTTAAGGGTGTCTGTGACTTTATGAAATCCTGAGGACAAACTGATCCAACAAATATTTATTTTATTTCCTTCATGGTGACTGTAGAAAGACAGTATAGGATTATATAAAACAATGTCTATAATGATAAACCTTTGGAACAAAACTCATGGTCAGAACATTTCAATGATTTACATTCTGTTTCTGCAGAAGAACCAAAAAATAAAGAGACGAAAAAAGGAAATAATTCAAATGTTACCGATTTACGTACTCCATTAGTCATTTTTGGTTCAATCATGAAATACATTTGCTTGCCAAAACACAAGACAACACAAAATGACCTAAATTAAAACCCCAATTCCAATGAAGTTGGGACATTGAGTAAGATTTATAAAAAAAACAAAAACAGAATACAATGATTTTGTAATCCTTTTCAACCTATATTCAATTGAATACACTAAAAAGCCAAAACATTTCATTTTCAAACTGATAAACTTTATTGATTTTTTGCAAAAATTCATTCATTTTGAATTTGTTGCCTGCAACATGTTCCAAAAAAGCTGGGACAGGGCAACATAAGACTAGGAAAGCTGAGGAATGCTAAATAAAAAAAAACCCTGTTTGGAACATTCCACAGGTGAACAGGATAATTAGAAACAGGTGAGTGTCATGATTGGGTCTAAAAGGAGCATCCCCAAAAGCTTTAGCAAGGATGGGGCAAGGTTCACCACTTTGTGAAAAACAGTTTGAGCACATAGTCCAACAGTTTAAGAAAAACGTTTCTCAATGTACAGTTGTAAGGAATTTAGGGATTTCATCATGTCCTCCGGTCCAAAGAGGAAAAGGACCATCCAGATTGTTATCCGTGCAACATTCAAAAGCCAGCATCTGTGATGGTATGGGGTTGTGTTAGTGCCCATGGCATGGGTAACTTGCACATCTGTGTAGGCACCATTAAAGGTGCGCTATGAGTTCCTGCATGGTTTCAGCGCAATTTAATTTTTGTCTCAAATAGTAGGCATCTCTTCTTGATCCGCTAGCTGCCCCCTGAATACACTATGGAAAAAGCCCGGTCTCGGGAGACAATACAGGGGTCGTAAACGTCAAACAAACACTAGAGGCACAGGCTACAGTTCAGACCTGTCTCCCATTGAAAATGTGTGGTACATTATGAAGCGCAAAATACGACAATGGAGACCCCGGACTGCTGAGCAATTGAAGTTGTACATCAAGCAAGAATTAGAAATAATTCCAATTCTACAAAGCTTCAACAATTAGTGTCCTCTGTTCCCAAATGCTTATTAAGTGTTCTTAAAAGGGAAAGGTGATGTAACACAGTGGTCAACTTGTCCCGTCCCAAATTTTGTAACTTGTTGCAGGCATTACATTTATCAGTTTGATCATTAAATATCTTGTCTTTGTAGTGTATTCAATTGATTATAGGTTGAAATGGATTTGTATTATTATGTATTCTGTTTTTATTTACGTTTTACTCAACGTCCCAACTTCATTGGAATTGGGGTTTGTAATATTTATTTATTATTGTTGTTCTGTCTTTACCTTGTAAAGTGCCTTTGAGTATCTTTTAAAGCGCTATTTAAAATAAATGTATTATTATTATTATGTTCTTCTTCTCTTGTAGAATACTTTTTGTTCCCCTCCCTTAAAAATAGAAAATAATAAAGGCAAATATTAGACAATGAACTGTACTGTGTTACTCTAAAATGAAAAATGTAAAAGTACAACAGGGCCAAAGTGTTCCATAATATAAGAAGAAACATACAAACGTAGAGACCAAGCGACAATTTGGGGTGGTGGTAGGCGTGGATATGACTCATGCCTTTGGTGTGGGATACCTGGGTTAGACCTCTGACATATATAGCAATTGTAAGTCATTTTGGATAAAAGTGTCAGCTAAATGACATGTAATGTAATGTAACTTCAGGGTCTGAAAAGTGAAGCCAATGCTGAAGCTCCTTAAAGCTGCATTCTCTGTAATTTCCAGCAGATGGCGACTCCACTGTCTGTTTCTATAGACGTCTTTGAGAAAATGAGCCCACTTCTCACATGATTTATTACCTCAGTAATCATTTTCATAATGAGTTCATGGTCTCAATCACTAGTTTAAAGTGTTATTTAATACAGCATGATGTTCAATTAGGAAATCATGGTCCCATTTATTTTAAAACAGACGATAACAAGGGATGCTGTGCGACCACATCGGCAGTCAGGACAGAGGCTTAGCTAATTTTTAGGGATTAGGCCCAACAGTAGTGGAAGTCTGTTATTTTTTAATCATGGATTGACAGACTGATAGTCAATAACTTGTTCCAAAGCAGGATACGTCATCAAACATTACAAAGTTTTATTTTGGGAACAGAAAGAACTGTGAAAGCATCATTTCCTGTTTTGGCCAAACTGTTGAACTGCTGTGTGGTGTGTGAAAGTGTTTAACCAAGCTGTGAATAAATGGTATTTATACATTTTTCAGTTTTACACAAATGCATTTATTTTTTGTAAATGGTTTTATAAAACAAATCCAAAGGTTGGACCATGCAGTGTCCTCGCTGAGTTACTATGATTTTACTCCAATATATCAAATTAATGAGTAATAAGGTTGTGTGTGTGTGTGTGTGTGTGTGTGGGGGGTGGTATTTGCTTTTACTTCCTTTTCTGCACTTTCCAAGAAACACTGGCAGCAGCAGCATCAGTAGAGGATGTTACATCACGTAATGTATATCTACCAAAGTTTTACAGCAGCATAGTGACAGATCTACACAGAACAGTAAGCAGTGAAGTTAAGTGCAGCTAAGGTTTGTTAGATGTCCGCAGATATTTATGTCAATGCAGATATGTCAAAGAAGGTGAGATACAACAGAAATGTGCAGAAGTACAAAGAAAAGTGTGAGGAAAGGGAGGTGGTAATATACGAGACCCCAGACGCTATCAGAGATGATCACATTGATAATCAGTCACATGGAGGAGGTAAGTGAGAAATTATGACAAATCAATATCATAAATACTCATGCTGATCTGTTTGAATGTGGCTGTACCTTCAAGTCATGTTGGACTGATGTGTAAACTCTACGTTTGCTCTCAGTTTAGTTTGTTACTCTGAGCTGTCAAATCCCAAGGAAACTGCCGCCCATCTATGTTTGTCTCTATAGATGTGCATGTACAGTGTGGAAACTTTGTGTTTTGCAGCTCTTTCTTGTAGTTAGTTTTATTATGTTCTGCTAAAAGTATCAGAGCTCTCTGGTTTTCAAGTGTTGGGATGCAGTTTTTATTAAGAAATGATGCCCAATGTGCTTGGTTATGCTAACATTTAACTGACAAGTGTCATTGAATCAGAATCACAAAGGGCTTTATTGCCAAGTACGTTTTTTGCACATACAAGGAATTTGTCATGTTGTTGTTGTTGTTGTCACACATTCTCAATATAAGAAGGATAAAAAGACAACATAAATATAAACATATACACACAGTATGTATTAATAACGATAAAATAAATGTAAATAAATAATAAAATAAGTTCAACAGTAGTAAAAAGGAACAGTACAGCAGAGTAGGTACAGTGGCATAAGGAGCCAGAGGTGGAGTGTGGGGAGAGTCAGGGTGGGTTCCGGGCCTTGTTGATAAGGCTAGTGGCGGAGGGGAAAAAACTCTTTATGTGACATGTGGTTGAGGTCCTAATGGACCTCAGCCTTCTGCCAGAGGGGAGTGGCTCAAAGAGTCTGTGCCCGGGGTGGGAGGGATAAGCCACAATCTTCCCAGCACGCTTCAGAGTCCTGGTGACGTAAAGGTCCTGGAGCGGCGACAGATTGCAGCCAATCGCCTTCTCTGCAGACTGAATGACAGTGTACTAGATGGTGATGGAGGATGGACTCAATGATGGCTGTGTAGAAGTGCAATTGCTGAGATCTGAGGAAGTATAAACTCAGGTAAAGCCATGAAACCACATGACAGGAAGGAGGGAAGTACAGTGTGACTAAGTCTGTTGAATATCATTAGCAATGTAGAGCCAAAAAAAAAAAAAAAAAAAAAAGAGATAGGGGAGAGAAAAAAAAAAAAGTCACTATAAGGTAGCTTTTTTATTGCATCACTTCTGCAATTCAATGACCCATTACAAGATGAGTTTATATTTGTTACTTTACTGTAATAATTGGTTTACCTAAGAGGTTTAATCATTTGTTTAAGGATACTTTCACACCTTTAGTTCACTAGTCTGAACAGACACCAGATTTGGGGGTGACGTTGCAGCATTGTTGCATTTATTCATTTGGTTGGGTTTTTATTCACGCTGCACTTTGTCAAAGGCAGCAAACAATGTCAACAAATGTCACATGGTGGAAATGTTCGCTTGTTTATTGGACAGAATATCTGAGTGAAACCTGCCGACACTTCTGGTCTCAGAAATAAAGGAGCAACACCACATTTATAATGTCTTGGGTATCCTGGTTTTGCTTCAGTGTTGATGATGTCACACAGACAACCAGCAACGTGTGCTCAGAACAAATTATGGATCTGAAAGTTATCATCCCTTAAATAATATACAAGTCTTTAAAGCAAGGTTGAAGCTGCAGGCTAGTAAATGCTCTGCTTGTGGTTTACTTCCTGTATTTGGGTCAGATCGCATTCTCACCTTAAGTGAACCTGAAGGGTCTGACACACCTAACCACAGATCAAAGCAATGAAGCTGCTGAGTGAAATATTTTTTACAGGGACATAATAGGAACTTTGATAACAAAGACTCATGTTGTTTCCCTGTAATGAACCTTGCTCTCTGTGTGCTTTGCCACTTTAGGACCAGACACTGAGAGGCATCCTCCAGTCATCCAAAGGAAGACTCTCAGGGCTGCAGCACTCTGTCTGGCAGTGTTCTGCTTTCTGATGATGACTGGAATCATCCTCTTATCTGTATACTGTAAGAGAAAATACACTTCACAACTACTGAGCCACAAATACTGAACCAATACACCATGGTGTTCCTTTATACCACCACTCAGCAAGGAAACACTGTCAGGGTTTCAGAGGATGTAGGACCCAAATGCAGAGACGGACAGGCAGTGTGAGCTTGGAGGATTTAATAAACAAAAATAAAGTCATACCAAACAAAAGATGTCATGAGACTAGAAGGCAATCCAAAACAGGTACAAGCAGAATCCCACAGGCAGGAACAGGCAAAACCAGGACAAACGAGAAACACCGAACAGCAAACAATAATCCGACAAGAGACAAAGACAGAACAGAGACTAAATACACAGGGTAATGAGAAAACAAGCAACAGGTGACACAAGGCTGGGAAACAGGTGAAACACAGACCCAAAACCATGACACACTGTCAGTGGAAACATGAAGAGAGCAAATTGTACTAAAGAAATATTCAGTTTTGGAAAGTCAGACTAATGAGAACTCATGCAAGCTTTGGCTCATTTTTGCACACAACAAAAGACTGAGATTTTATGTCCCAAATATTTGTCTTTTGTTTAAAGCAGAATGATTTGGTGTTGGTCTTTTTAAAACTTTGTTATGGGTTTCATATTCATCTTTCAGTCATTTTGCTGCTGACTAGATACAACCAACTGATCAACAACTACAGTCAGTTACAAGATGAAGTAAAGCAGCTGAAGAACAGAACTGAAGGGGAGTATAGTTTAAAACCAGTAAACTCCTGCATTGTACACATTTATATCATAGACGAACAAAAAGGTCAAACGGGGCTAGGGAACGGAGAGGCCACACGGGACAGGGAACAGAGAGGAGCCACAGGGAACAGAGAGGGGCCACTTGGGACAAGGGACAGAGAGGCCTCCGAGAACAGGGGGCCGCAGTGAAGGCAGAAGCCTTCAGGTGGCCGGCGACGGAGGCAGAAGCCTTGTGGCGGCTGGCAACGAAGGTAGAACCCTTCAGGCAGCCGGTGGCAAAAGCAGAAGCCTCTCAGGTGGCCGAGCAGGACGTCGAAGATTCAGAAGCTCTCTTCCACTCTCCACAAATACATATCAGAGTGTAGCTCAAATCATAAAGTTCGTCCTCAAAACACTCCGCTGGGTCCGTCATGGTCGGATTATTCTGTCAGGGTTTCAGAGGATGTAGGACCCAAAAGCAGAGACGGACAGGGAGTGTGAGCTTGGAGGATTTAATAAACAAAAATAATAAAGTCATACCAAACAAAAGATGTCATGAGAATAGAAGGCAATTCAAAACAGGTACAAGTAGAATCCCACAGGCAGGAACAGGCAAAACCAGGACAAACAAGAAACACCGAACAGCAAACAATAATCTGACAAGAGACAAAGACAGAACAGAGACTAAATACACAGGGTAATGAGAAAACAAGCAACAGGTGACACAAGGCTGGGAAACAGGTGAAACACATTAGGGCAATCAAGGGAGGGAAAACACGGGAAGTAAATCAGACAAGACAAGACAGAAAACCAGACCGTCAAAATAAAACCCGCAAACATACAAACACATGGGAAAACAAGACAGGAACTACTGCTAGACAAGACAAGGGAGGAAACCTGAGGCCTGTTACTTTCACGAAGACACGATCAACTTGTCCTGGATTTTTTCAGTTACCCGGCTTCACCTAACCTAACAACCAGCGGTCCCACGTAACCTGTACCCGACGCTGGTTATCAACTAGTTCAGTCAACTCAGGGTTTCCCAATCCCGCAGTAGCGTTCATAAAAAGGCGGTGTTTGCTACCACGACCAATCGTACAAACATCTACCAGAGCCGCATGATATATATAAGAAGAGCACATATAATTCTCCATAAATGATGAAGAACACGAACCACGGTTTTACAGGAAAACGCCAATACAGTCTCTGCTTCCTAAAACAGGAAGGAAAGCTGGCAAAAAAATAAATAAATAGCCGACGGTGTAGATGTTTTAATCCTAGCACGCTTATTAATATCACTTCCTCATCAGTCAGGACCAAGATCTGACCATAATTACACTTGTGCTTTCCATAAACTGTCGTTGCTTTAGCCTATTATTTCAGTTGCAACCCTGGCAGTGGAAGCGATCGTTAGAGCAAATAAAAATATAAAAAACATAATTCAAACCCGTTGGGCGCATTGGCGACACATGGCTCAGAAGCCGATAAGTAATTCCCCCCATTAAAATATATAGGCTATATTTCATACAAATACATATGTTAACGCGGGTTGTTGGTCTCTGAAAAAATAAATGTAAATGATTTAACTTTTATGGAGCCCCCCTCTCTCCACCCTCTCTCTCCCTCTCTCTCTCTCTACGCCGAGAGCTCTGCCTGATCTTCTTTAAGAACGGTGACGCCGTTATCAATCAACCTATTGATTGGTCAGTAGCGGTACTTTTACACCGGTTGATCTCTGATCTCCAACTTAACCTGCTCCCGACCAGGTTAGGTGTTCAGCATGAGTTACCACCGCGATTGAACCTGATACAAGTGATCCACCTCTAAGTAGTACAGAAAATCCTCCGGGTTGAGCCTTAAGTTAGCTTCATTAACGCTAGCTAAATCCTGCTTCGTAGTTTTACAGGCCTTCGGCTCTGACAACAGAAAACAGAACAAATACACAACAATAACAGGACACAAACCCAAAACCATGGCACACTGTCAGTGGAAACATGAAGAGAGCAAATTTTACTAAAGAAATATTCAGTTTTGGAAAGTCAGACTAATGAGAACTAATGCAAGCTTTGGCTCATTTTGGCACACAACAACGTCTGTGGTTTTATGTCCCAAATATTTGTCTTATTTGTTTGAAAGCAAGAATGATTTGGTGTTGTTGGTCTTTTTAAAACTTTGTTATGGGTTTCATATTCATCTTTCAGTCATTTTGCTGCAGACCAGATACAACCAACTGATCAACAACTACAGTCAGTTACAAGATGAAGTAAAGCAGGTGAAGAACAGAACTAGAAGGTGAGAATAGTTTAAAACCAGTAAACTCCTGCATTATACACATTTATATCATAGATGTTGATTGTGTAGTTACCGTTGATTATAACTGTTTCATGCTGTTGAACTGTTTAGCTGATGATGTGAATATTTCTGTTTGAGACGGTCACTTACAAATGATATATAAAATATGACTTGAAATTCAAAATTTATTTAGAGAGTAAACATCATGAAGGAAATGTAACAGAGGAAAGAAAGATCTTTAACTAAATAGTTAAAACCAAAATCACTTTGACACTGAATGATGTGAAATCTGTATTTCAAATTTGCTTGACATTAAGAGAAGAGCTGTGCTGATGGATGGATGAGATTTGGATACAGTTGTTACTTTAAATCTAAAGAGAACAACACTTGGGCTGGAAGCAGAGCTGACTGTCAGCAGAGAGGAGCAGATCTGGTCATCATAAACAATGAAGAGGAACAGGTGATTGTGTTTGTTTCTGAGTGAGTGATTTTAGAGATTTTAATCGAAATATTTAAATATACATAATATCAATTTGAAATCTTTGGAAAATGGAAGATTTTTCTTTTTAAAATGCATTTGGATTAAACGAAATGTTAACTGTCTTATGAGCTTTAAAAGTGCAGTTCCTCATTAAATCTCTGTTTCTCTGCTGAGTATAAATGTCTTACTTCACATTACTAATGTGTGTTTACTGTCATGATGTTGGGTCCAGTCCTCAGTGTGTGGTGTACCGAGGGATCCCTCTTATGTTTGTTGTGGCTGATGAAGTCACAAGATGACTTTACTACAACAAAAATGCTGAACTATGAACGTTGTTGTCTCTTGTCAACTACTAGAAGTTTGTTACTGAGCAGAGTAAGGATGGAGAGTCCTGGATTGGTCTGGTATGATTGGATACAAGGAGAATGGAATGGGTGGACCGGATCACACGCTGACAGAAACGTGAGACATTTTAAATGTTTTTGTTTTCCATCACAATTCCATCAAAGTCACTGTTTGTCACTGAAATAATGATGTTTGACATTGAAAAATGCTGAGTTGGTTGGTTTCCCCTGAGAGAGAGACAGAGAGAGAGAGGGAGACAGACAGAGAAAGAGACAGAGAGAGAGAGGGAGACAGACAGAGAAAGAGACAGAGAGAGAGTTTAAAGTGCCCATATTATGCTCATTTTCAGGTTCATACTTGTATTTTAAGGTTGTACCAGAATAGGTTTACATCAGTGGTTCTCAACCTTTTTGTGCCACGCGCCCTTATCCATTATCCAGGTCCCTAACGCCCCATCAAATATTATGTAGGCTAAATGCCCCGAATAATATGTGTATTACGCCCTAATATAGGGCCTATTATTGTTGTTACTATTGTTATCAAAAATAATAAAAATCAAATCATTGAATGACAATCAACACATGAATAGAAATTATATATATATTTACAGGTTTTTTTAAATGTCAAATGCAACCATTTGACATTCAAATTAAATAACAGCAGCCAATCAGAACGACTAGATATGTAACATCAAACTATAAATAGGTATTATCAAAAGACCTGCTGCATGGTGTGAACCTCAGCACCTTTAGAGAGGACTATAATTTGAAGTGACCGTGGGTGTCATGAAATTAGCTTTAAATAAAATGTATTATACTTATTATTATTATTGTTATTATTATTACAAACACTAACAGTAGCCAATCAGAAACAGCTAGCAATTTAACAATCAAATCTATTTTTCATTCAAATCTAAAATCGAATTGTGCCAACGGAAAACAAGCTGGCACTTATCAAGGGGTAAAAGAAGAAGAAAGAAGAGCAGCACACACACACACACACACACACACACACACACACCGTATTTTGGTGATGACAAACGACTTGAAGAACGACACCTACTGCCGAATGGACATAAGTTTACAACCTTTGAAAGTTAGTGAGGAGGCGTTTTTAATGCTTAGAAAGAGTCTAGCTATGTTTGCTATCGCCTGTCTTTGGGTAAAGTAAAACAGAAAAAAAACGTTTGGAGAAAACGCACCCCCACATCGCGCTGTGTTTTGTGGAGGTGTGAGAGTCCCCATACAGTAAACAGTGACATCACTTCCTCTATGCTTCCATAAGAAAGTTTTAAAACACCAAATATAAGCCCTGAACTGCCCGCGGGTTTATGGAACAGCTGACTGTTTGCCAAACAACAAAGCACAGTCGATATCTCGCCGCGTCTCTTTTCTTTCTCTCTTTCTCTCCGTGAAATGAAGCTGCATTCAGGTACAGTAGGAAACGTTTTGTAAACCATCTGACGAAAAACTGTTACTGTGGTGTGCTACATTGGGGGTTAAAAGAATACAACAGGACGTCGCGCGATTGCTTTTTTCTTTTATCTGAACGCAGCTTCACGTAGTAGCTACAGAGCTCATTTAAGACGATACTCTGACGGCCCGTTTCCATGAAGGCACGCAGGAGCTGCACCAAACAAAACTGACAGAAGCACAGAGAAGATACCCGTCTGGTCCAGTCGCAGTGCTGTAAACTGGCAGCATTTAATGTTGCAGACTACTTATTCTTTAGTATTTTTAAGTGTAAACATGTATTGTTATTGTGAATCTTTGGTTTAAACTAGCTTTCAAACAACGCCCCCAACGGCACCTCACGCCCCCTTTCCAAAATATTGCTTCCGCGCCCCCTCATCTTCTGACGCCCCGCAGGTGCGGTCCGCCGTTGAGAAACACTGGTTTACATGGTTTAATTTTCAAAAAACACCATATTTTTTTGTTGCACTGCACAGCTCTCTCTCACTGCTGCAGATCCTCTTTTCACCTTGTTTCTGTTTTAGCTACGAGTGCGACCTCTTTTCTTCTGTACTATCTTTGATTGCACTCGCACATATGCTCTGGTTCATTGGCATTTCTATAAAACCAATCGCAATCATCTTGGGTGGTGCTAAACACTGGAGAAAAGCTGCGGTGCCGCTGCATAATAGCCTCAGAAGGAACTTGTTTAGGTGTGTATGTTTAAAAGTTGTTTTAGTCGTGCAACAGAAAACTCTGATTGGACAGATAGTCTAGCTAGCTGTCTGGATTTACCCTGCAGAAATCTGAGAAGTAGTTAACTATAGTCCTCATAAATCCACCAGAGTTTGAAATGCCAACACAAAAGAAAGCCCGAGGCAACGGATATCCGCCAAAATGAGTGAAATCCGACGGATTTTCCGGCGGCAACGGAGCAATCCCGGAAGTGAATAGTCAAGGATATAGACTACACACACAGGGGAGCGCAGCAACACACAAACTGAAAAAATGCAAAAGATTACAAATAAAAATATTAAAATAAATATTACGTTGCAAATCTGCCATCATAATAGCAATGCGCCAAGGTCCAAACGTGCCTGGCTTTTAAAGGGAATGGGAGATGACACTCTGATTGGTTTATAGCATGCTACACCCAAAACACACTTATAATTAATTAATACACTAAGTACAACCCTTTTGAACCATGCGACTGCCAGGCACTTCACGCTATCCGCTTAGATCATTAAAATAGGGCCCACAGAAAGAGAGAGACATAGACAGAGAGAGAGAGAGAGAGAGAGAGAGAGACAGACAGAGACAGAGACAGAGAAAGAGAGAGAGACAGAGATAGAGAGAGAGAGACACAGAGAGAGAGAGAGAGAACATCCACTGGCAGCTAAATATGTATCTGCCTGCCACAACCTAAGAGACTAAGATCCCAACATTTCAGATTAGTTTAGGATTGTACAGTAAATGTATTGTACAAAACTGTTAAGTATTATAGTGTGTTATGTAATTGTTTTGTAATATAGTGTGTTGTATGTAACTATCAGTGCAGTATAGAATCTATGTGAAACCTACTGTATGTATTTATTATGTGATATGTAATATTTAATGCATTTTCTGTAAACTACTTTGGGAACAACATGTTTTCTTTGTTCATGCCAACAAATTGAATTGAATTGAAAGACAGAGAGAGACATAGACAGAGAGAGAGAGAAACAGAGAGACAGACAGAGAGATGGAGAGAGACAGAGAGAGAAAGAGAGAGCATAGACAGAGTGAGTGACACAGAGACAGAGACAGAAACAGAGAGACAGAAGGAGAGACAGACAGAAGACAGAGAGAGAAACAGATAGAGAGAAACAGAAAAACAGAGAGAGAGAGAGAGAGAGAGAGAGAGAGAGAGAGAGAGAGATGGGAGCACTGAACAAGGTTTCATTCTTTCATTAGCAGCTGTTATAGATTACATCACTTTACAAAGCTTAATCTTAAAGTGATGGTTCGGAGTAATTCACCTTAGGGTCCTTTGCACCATGACCTCGAGCCAAACACCCCCCCAGAAGCTTTTTTCACCTGGGTCGAACATTGGGAGAGTTAGCTAGAGTAGCGTTATCAGCTGAATAGCTTAGCGCAAGGGCTAATGGACCCACGTTTGTATCTCGTAAATTAGCCCACTAATAATGCCCGAAATGATACCACACATCTACAAGTAGTACAAATAGGTTATGCTCTCAAAACGATGGATTGGAAAGTTTGTAAGTACACCAGAAGTTTATGAACACTTGCCTGCTCTCTTCAGCTCTCTGTTGCTGCTGCTGCTGCTACCTGCAGTTAGACGAGTGCTTAGGGACGTCTACAAAACACTACACCGAAAAGAGATACAACAAAAATACTTATTAATTTAAAGATTAAATAAGGTAATGTCTCCAAACTTACCTCAATTATTACTTGTCTCCTGCTAGTTATACTACAGCACTTACTTTAAAAAAAAAGTTAAATTAATAAATATTTTTGTTGCATCTCTTTTCGGTGTTGTAATTTGTAGACGGCCCTAAGCACTCATCTTACAGCAGCAACAGAGCAGAAGCCAGCAGGACAGTGTTAGTTACATAAACTTCTGGTGTACTTACAAACTTTCCAATCCATCGTTTTATGAGAGCATAACCTATTTGTACTACTTGTAGACGTTTGGTATCATTTCGGGCATTATTAGTGGGGTAACTTACAAAATACAAACGTGGGTCCATTAGCCCCTGCGCTAAGCTTTTCAGCTGATGACGCTACTCTACGCTAACTCTCCCAATGTTCAACCCAGGTGAAAAACCTTCTGGGGGGTGTTTGGCTCGAGGTCATGGTGCAAAGGACCCTAGGGTGAATTACTCTGAACCATCACTTTAAACAAGATATTGAAATAATTTGATTATTCACAGAAAATATTTAAAATGAAATTTAACAGCTTATTTCTGATGAACAACAATCAGGAGTTTCAGCTGTTTGATAAAAGAACATTTTATTTGTCTGACAGGTTCTGGCCATCAGGACTGACTCAGGAAGGTTACCTGAACGCTGCAACATGCTGCGATCAACAAGGAAAATGGACACAAAGATCTAATTCTGATAATAAAAACGGGATCTGTGAGAAAAATATTTTCTGAACTCTTTGATGATAGAGAGTTGTATAGTGTTGGGATCAGCTTTGTCAAATCAGACCAATTCTTTAACATTTGCTCAGCTCTTTATTCTGTGTTGCTAAATAACCTGGATTACAGAGATATTGTTCCTCTGCCCTTCATAGTGCACAATATGTGTACTTATTCTGTAGTCCTACAGCATTATTATAATACAAGCTAATAAAAACATGGATTAGCACTGGATGCATAACGGCTGCGGACCGGCTCTGCTGCGTGTCTGCTGCGTGCTCCGCCGTCCGTCAATACCCACCAGGTCCGGATTTGTTGCGGCACGGCTGCGGCCATGACTGACAGCTTTAGTCACGAGGACCCACAAGTTCTCGCGAATTCAGGTAGAATAGAACCACAAAACCAACAACAGTTAGTTTCCATCCGAGATTGTTTTTATTTAAAAAAATTTTTTTTTTTTTATAATTTTTTTTTTTTTTTTTTTTTTTTTTTTTTTATTAAATTTATTTTTAGAGAGTAGAGGGAGAACAACACCGTGCTGTGTTTTCAAGGTGTAGTGCAGGGAAATATGATCCGCCGTGAGCACGGTGTATTTTATTTTGAAAATTAACCGGATGTTTATCTTGTTTCTGTACTCAACTTCCTGTCCCGCACTATCTGCCGTGTGCTGAATTGCTGCGGAGCTCTCCGGCGTCCGGCAAAACTAGAAGCTCTGCATATCTGCTCCGGAGGGCTGCGGACCGCTGGAACTGTGTTATGCAGCCAGTGGAAATACACACATTGACTTTAATGGTAATCTAATGACTCCGCCACCGTTTCGGAGCCGTTACGCAGCCATTACGCATCTAGTGGAAATCCGGGGTTATTCTATTTTAGCCTGTTTTTATTTTCTATCTCTTTCATGAAAGTTTTCATTGCTCTTTAATGTTTGACGTAAAGCGTTTTGAATTGTCTTGTTGCTGAAACGTGCTATAGAAATAAAGTTTCCTTGCCCTACAACCTCCAGCCTGTCAGTCTGTCACCAGGGCAAAGAGAAAGCTTTGTTTCCTGTCTGTCTAAGAGGGAGTGTAACGTTAACCATACTATGGTCTCTAAAAGTAGAATGGGAGCCAGAATATTAAGCTATCAGGCTCCTCTCCTGTGGAACCAGCTCAGGCAGACACCGTCTCCACATTTAAGAGTAAACTTAAAACTCTCCTCTTTAATAAAGCTTATAGTTAGGGAGTGAGGAGTGGTTCTCTTCATAGTCGTCTGATTCATCTTTCTACCCTTGTAGGCCTGGCTCAGGCTTACTTTGGACCAGCTCTTAGTTATGCTGCTAAAGGTCTAGATTGCCGGGGGACTTCTTTTGACACCCTGATCTTCTTTCTCATTCCATATGCGTGCATTCATGTCCATGAAATGCTTGTCACTAACTTATCTACGGGGACCTTATTTCCCGGAGTCCTTATGTTTTCTCGCCTCGCAGTTTTACTTGGATTAGGGTGCCACCTAAATCATGGTTGCCGCCATGGTCCTGCTCGACACCCTGCTGTGCCCTACTACTCCCGCAATGCCCCGCTATGCCCTACTACACCCTGCTATGTCCTACTATGCCCTGCAACGCACCGCTACGTGCCCCGCTATGCCCTAAACTGCTATTATTTAAACTATTATTTCTAGTCATAGTTCCACTATCTTTATTGTTACTATAACTGCCACTATAACTGCCACTGTTCATCATAATACAGTAACTGCTGTAATTATGAATCATATTTCTCTCTATCTGTATATCTGTATCAGTGTCTCTGTGTCCAAACCGACAGCTAAAAATGCCGCCCACAACAAGCTTGGGTCAGTCAGAGGTTTATGTCTAAAAGGAAGTTTTTCCTCGCCACTGTTGTTCCAAATGCTTGCTCTTGGGGGGGAAATTGTTGGCTATCTTTAAACTATAGAGTGTGGTCTAGACCTACTCTATCTGAAAAGTGTCCTGAGATAGCTCATCATTATATTATGTTGCAGTGAGCATTGTCTGTGTGTAGTTTTTAAAAAGAGTAACCACACTTGCGGCCGCGTCATTGGCATTTACCTGACTCACTGCGACTTGAACAACCTGCAGAGGCAACATATTTTGTTCCATCTTTGCTGCTGCTCTGTGTGTTTACGTCAGAGTTGAGCCTCACACTCTCTGTCAAACATGCAGAGAGGACTAAGAAGATCACGCTTAGGTAAACGATTTCAGGTTGAAATTTGGCACAGATTGATTTTACCTGAATTGGTCCTAGGTAGTACCGGCCTACTCTGGTTGGTACCTTACAAAGCACAGAGTTCAGTACCCAACCCAACCCTAAACCCACAGATAATGTTGGCTTTTCTGTAATCAACATCAAAAAGACTGTATCGATGTGCTTCTCTATAAGAGGGAAAGCTAAGTGTACTATCAAAATAGACCAAGAGGTCATAGATGAAGTTGAGGAATTTACATTTTTAGGTATTATTCTGGACTCCCAACTTAAATTCAATAAACAGATTAATAAACTCTGTAAGACTGTCCAGACAAACCTGAACTGTTTTAGAATGATGAGGCATTACATACCTGTTAAGGCAGCTTTATTGTTTTTTCATGCCATGATACTCTCTCACTTATCCTATTGTGCTACTGTATGGGGCCAAGCCTCCCAGACAACAGTCAAACCCATCATATCACTATATAAACAGGCACTGAAAATAATGGATCGGAAACCAACAATGTGGCATCACTGCTTGATAGTACAGAAATACAAGCTTTTAAATTTTGATAGCTTTATTAAGTTTTCTTTTCTTAAACTGACTTTCAAATGTGCAAATAATCTAGCTCCAGCCGTACTCTGTCCTTTTGTGACAAAGACAAATACAAGGAGAGTGGCCACTAGGGGAGCAGTCATGTTTTTCAGTGATAGAGACCCATTTCTGTAATAATTTACCAATCGAAATAAAAACACAAACTGAACTGAAAACATTCAATAAAATAGTGAAATACTGGCTGAAAGAAAATCAAATATGTAACCATTGAGTCAGCTGTGTTGTAGTAATGTATTATCTGTGGATGCATGGCTGGTCGTATACGGCTACCAAGGTTATGGTTAGGGTGTAGGTGAGTGAGTGTGAGTGTCCGGGTGCCTGGGGTTTGTATTGTTACGTGATATGCTGTTCTGTGTAATCTGGTCACGACTCTGCGAAATGTTGATGTAATGTATTAGTATACAACTTATTAGCTACATGATTGTGTAACCCACATGTAGTTCTTTTAAAAATTACAATTGGATACATTTTTAGAAAGGCCTGACCAAGGACTGGGGTTGCAAATTAGCCAATTGGCTAGAAACCTTTTTATGCAACACATCTACTCACATTGTTATGGATTGACTATGATAATTGTATGTAATAATGTGCGCTGCATTGTCCTTGACAAATAAACTAATAAAAAAAAAAGAGAATATTTCCCAAATCTTAACGAAGGTCTCATTTACACTCGTAATTTCAAGTGTATTATGTCATAATTAAATCCACATGCAACTCTTTTGTAAACACCTCGCCAAATACTGTATATGATTCTCTGTTAGCCATGTCTCTAATTTGATTGCAGTCAGTTTTCCAGAGCTACATGCAAATCAGAGTCAGTGGTACTCCAGTCCAGATTGTGGTGGTAATGCACCTGAAGCTGTAACTGACAAAAAGAGCCACAAGAGAAATAATATAATAATATATAAAGAAATAATATAATAAATAATAATAATAATAATAATAATGAACACTTAAGCTAACTAGCCATTAACACACATATGCATAAACTATTACACATGGAAGACTTGCAACTTTGGTCACTCATCTCAAACACACCACTCTGTTATGCATCTATGATCTGCTCTCTGTGTGTTACTAGCTGTGCATGTAGCAGAGCTTATTCTTTATTCCATCCAGCTGAACTTCAGGTAATTATCACAGAACCTGGTTGTGTGTCACTAAAGAAGATGGTTTATCATGTGTTTTGTTTGTTTCACTCAAACATTAAAATTCACACCTATACTTCATTTCCTCTAACAGACAGAACAAAAATAAGTTTCCGGTCCAACAACAGTTCCTGTGTCAGAGAGGTGTGAAGGCAGCTATGCACAGATATGTATATTTTCTCAATTTTAAAGTCAAGAAGAAACAGCTTTACTTTACTTTAACATACTTTTATAAAGTTTATCTGAAGGTTTTCATAATTCCAATTCCCAAACGACTGAATGCTATAATTTGAGTCATATTTTAAGTTAGTGGGACCTTTTGTCTAACAGTAACAAATGTATTATGATGTGCATCTGTCTTAGTGGTTTGTGCTGCTGCCATTTACTGTGTTAAAGGAGTGACCAACTCAAAGACAGTGAGACAGAGAATATGCTCCGTTCAGTTTTTCAGTTGTCAAGATGTCTGCAGATACTGTCGCTGCGCCACGTTTGAGCCTGAATGTGAGATATAACAGAAACGTCCAAGAGAACAGCAGAGAGGAAGAGGAGAGTCAGGTGGATATCTTAGAGGAGGAAGAGCATCACGCTGATATCGGGACACAAAGAGCCAGTAAGTCTGAAATAATGATTGTTGTAAAGGGGAAGTTCATGTCAGTTTACGTGTGGCTTTATAAAAATTAGATACTGAATAATATTTCACAAATAATCAATCAATCCACCATTAGTCACCATTAACTGTGGGTCATTATCAGGTGTCCTGACGCTGTAATTTGGTGCCTCGTGAGTCATTCTTATTGTTCAAACTTCAAACATAATAAAACATGTTCTGGATGGATTTTGTCTCTGTAGGACCACACACTCAAAACAACCCTGCAGCCAACAACAGAAGGTGTTTCAACGCTACTGCAGTGACTCTGGGAGGGTTTTATCTTCTGATATTGGCTGGACTCTTCATTCGCTGTGAGTATGTTGTTTTAATACAAACTGTCATATCTTATCATATACTTTTCCAGTTCTTATATACATTTGGGTATCTGGAGTGCCCACCAACCAACCAAATGTGAAATAAGACAACTCAGTCAGTTTTTTCACAGCTGCCTAGATGAGGATACGATTCAACAAGCTATTCACATTTGACTTCCCTTCCTCTGTCACAGTCAAGCTCATTAGAATAAAACACCCCCGTGAGTATCTCCTCCCACGACTTAACAACTACCTCTTGCATAGCTGCGCCATATTTTTTATATAAGCCAATCAGAGCAGCGACTCCCAACAAAGATGGAACAGAAGTGCGATGCACCACTGTAGCTAAAACAGAGAGCTCAACACCAGTGGTGGAGGAAGTACTGAATCTCACTACTTAAGTAAAAGTACAAATAACCAGAGATGTATTTACTTTAGTAAAAGTAGAAGTACAACAATGACAACCCTACATAAGTAAAAGTAAAAGTACCTGATTTTAAATGTACTTAAGTATTAAAAGTAAAAGTACTTGCATAACGATTTATTCTCTTAATGTCTATATTCTAATAATTGAAAAAACAGTATGGGCTGTGACATTGTAAGATAGTTTGAGGTTAATTGTTAATTGTGTATCTGTGGCCCAGTTTAATTCTTGTTATCTATCAGGGTGATCTGCATGATGCTCGACTTTGCATTATTACCCACGGGACAGTGAATGCTGCACACATTTATTTAGCGAGAACACACGGGCTTGGAAAACTCACGGGCTTGGAAAACAAGTATGTGGCTTCACAGCTGAGGAGGACCGGGAGTGTTTTTTTAATTATGAACCTGAAAATGAGCATAATATTAGCACTTTAACAAGTCAATTATAGTTACTACTTACGACACCACAACATATATGGCAGGATAAAGGACAGAGACACCAAATGACTACATTCCAGTTTAAAATAATGAGTGTTATTTCATTAAAAACAGGATGTATAACTTGATTCTGTCTTTAGATTAAAGCAGAATGATATGGGGCCCTATTTTAATGATCTGAAACGCAAGTATCAAACGTGAAACGCAAGTAGTTTTGTGGGCGGATCTCGGGCGCTGTTGCGATTATACCGGCAGGATAAATGACTCTTGCTCCCGACGCAAATCTAAAATGGGTTGGCCTGAAGTAGCTAGGTGTGGTTTGGGCGTAACGTGAAAATAACCAATCAGAGCGTCATCTCACATTCCCTTTAAGAGCAGGTGCGCTTGTTCCATGGCGGATTGCTATTATAACGGCGGATTTGCCTGGCGCACACCAGCGGGAGCTGTCTGAGATGTGGCAAAGTAATAAATGCCCGTCTTGTCCAGGTGGCGATGTTGCTGCGGCCTCTCGGGTGCATCTTGCCAGGTCTGGAGATGATTGCTGCAGCCATGAAGCGTGGGCCTCCAAACGCACCACCTGCACCTGTTGTGCCCCTTCCTCCTCCCCCCACTCCATCTCCGTCCACCCGCTCCACCAGGAGCGCATCGAGTGTCCAATCCCACCGTAGTTCAACATCACATCTCCTTAAGTCCTCTAATATTTCCTCATTTATGTCATCAACACATCCACGATTCATGGAAATGTTGTGTAAAACACAACAAGCCACAAAGAATGCTGCGACTTTTTGAGGACTGTACTGTAAAGTGCCTCCTGATCTATCCAAACACCTAAAGCGCATTTTCAGTAATATTTTTCTTTTTCACGCTACATTATGGCCAAGCATCCGGCCCTAAAATAGCATCTGAATAAATCGCTGAACTGCCCCCGGGAGCGCAAATACATTCCCTAATTTACCGACGTGCGTCTGTGGAGGGAAAAGTCCGCTGTGCATCGGGTGCAAAATAGGAATGATAAATGCGTCGGTGTACAAAGGCAATTGCACTGAGTGCAAGATAGAGCCCATGGTGTTGTTGATCTCTTTCTGATTTTGTTGTGGTTTTCACCGGATATATATTTAACCGATTTGCTCTTTCATAGTTTACATTTTTACACAATTCTTGTTTTATTTAATTTTTACCTTTCTTTATTTAACTGTTCCTATTCATGTACTTGTGCCGCTGCAGCACCAGATTCCCCCCTCTGTGGATCAATAAAGGCTCACCTTATCTTATATTTTCATTCATTTTACTGACTTTTCTTTTTTTATGATGATTTTTTTTCCTTTATTAGAAGTGACAGTGGATAGACATGAAAGGGGGAGAGAGATGGGGCATGACACGCCGCTACAGGACTCAGCCAACGTGGGGCGAATGCTCTTACTGGGTGAGCTAGAGTCCGCCCCTGCTCACTTCATATTATGTTTTAGTCATTTTGCTGCAGACCAGATACGAGATGCTGCAGACCCAATACAACCAACTGAGCAACAACAACAGTCAGCTCCAGGTGAAAGTTTCAGGTAAGAAAGGTTTCGAATCACCATAACACACAGGATCCAATGTCACACTGCATAAGCATAAATAATCTCATAATGTCTTAATTGTATCTATTGCTGTTTATCACAAGACATCTCCATCAACTACAGTCAGTTACAGAGCAGTTATGAAACACTGAGTGTAAATCACAGTCACTTACAAGATGAAATAAAGCAGTTGAAGAACAGAACTAAAGGTAAGAAAAGTTTAAAATCAGTAAACTCCTGTATTATACACATTTACATTATAGACGTTGATTATGTAGTTACCGTTGATTATAATTGTTTCATGCTGTTAAACGGTGATGATGTGAATATTTCTGTTAGAGACGGTCACTTACAAATGAGTTATAAAACCTGAGTGAAAATTCAAATTATTTACAGAATAAACTACCTGAAAGGGAAATGTAACAGAGAAAGGAAGTTCTTTAACTAAATAGTTAAAACTCCAAGTGTTATCACTTTGACACTGAATGCTATAAAATCTGACTTTAAAAGTTGGTGTTTAACATTAAGATAAAAGCTGCCCTGATGGATGGACGACATTTGGATCCCATTGTTACTTTAAATCTAAAGAGAAGAAAACTTGGGATGGAAGCAGAGCTATCTGTCAGCAGAGAGAAGCAGATCTAGTCGTCATAAACAACAAAGAGGAACAGGTGAGTGTGTTTGTTTCTGAGTGAATGATTTTAGAGAAAATACTTTAAATCGAAATATTTAAGTATACATGAAAACTTTGAAAAATGCCCTTGAAACGTTGATTTTCCTTTTTAAAATGCATTCTGATGAAATGAAATGTTAACTGTGTTATGAGTACAAAACGTGCAGTTCCTCATGCATTCTCTGTTTCTCTGCTGATTACAAATGTCTTTCTTCATTTTCCTCCATTACTGTGTGTTTACTGTCATGCCGTTTGGTCCAGTCCTCAGTGTGTGGTGTACTGAGGTATCCCTCTTGTGTTTGTTGTGGCGTATGAAGTAACAAGATGAATTTACTTTAACAGAAATGCTGAACTGTGAACAGAGAAATGATTGTTGTCTTTCGTCAACTACTAGAAGTTTGTTACTGAGCTGAGTAAGGATGGAGAGTCCTGGATTGGTCTACTGTATGAATCGAGCCAATCTGGATACAAATGGGATTGGGTCGATGGATCACCACTGACAGAAACGTAAGACATTTTAAAGTTTTTTATTTTCATCACAATTCCATCATGGACACCATTTACATTGAAAGACGCTGGGTTGGTTGGTTGGGAAAAAAAAAAAAAAAAAAAAAAAAAAAAAGTTTAAGATCTATGCAGTTGTCAGTTTTAACCGTCCGGCACCCATGTCATTAAAATAGCAAATGCAGCTGTGCCCAGGTGTGTTCAGGTGTGTTCAGGTGCATTCTTGGCGTATTGCTATCTTGAGGCAGCAGAAAGTGATCGTGCCATTGACAAACACAAACTTGGTGTAAAGTCAATAACGCAGCATTTCATTGTTATTTTAGCAGAGCATTAGTAAAATGCTCATAGGCTTGTCCACAGCATGCACACTCTATGCTTGTTACACACACACAGTAGTCTCGCTTTGGCAGACCCTCCTCCAAAGTGTGCTGGAGGAGGGTCTGGAAGAAAACGTGCTCTGGTTTATTGTCATTTTTTAAGCCAATCACAATCGTCTTCGGCTGTGCTAAGCCGCGAAGAAAACAGCGTGCGCTCTGCAAAATAGGCTCGGGAAGGAACTTCTTTTGATGGAACATGTGTATGTTTAAAAGTTGTTTTAGTCATGCAACAAAAACTCAGATTGGACAGATCGTCTAGCTAGCTGTCTGGATTTACCCTGCAGATATCTGAGGAGCAGTTAACTATAGTCCTCATAAATCCACCCGAGTTTAAAATGCCAACACAAAGGAAGTCCAAGGCAACGGATATCCGGCGGCAACAGAGAAATCCCGGAAGTGGAAACTCAAGGATATAGAATACGCACACAGGGATGCGCAGCAGCACACAAACTGAAAAAAAGCTAAAGATTACAAACAAAACTAGGACTGCAAGAAATTATGACGGGGTCCAAGCCTCTGATGCCAGTCACCCCCAACGCCCCAGGGAGCTGCAAAGTGGCACCTAAAGCATTACGTGGGGGGGCAAAATTGGTGAATATCAAGAGGTTTGATCCACAAGGTCTGCGGTACTCTGCCATTGTAGTGGTTAACAGTTCATCTCCATACATATACAGACTACCTTTAACAATTCTCTACAATAAACAAACTTCTTACCCACCCTGACCACAGGGGACAGCAGAGAGAAATGAGAGAGTGACTGAGAGGGTGGAGGGGGGTAGGCAGGTGTGGTGGTTGAAAGAGCAGGGGAGGTGGTCAGATTGTTGTATATGGTGTAACGGCAGATTTATTTTAAAACAAATAAACGTTGCTTATAGCGCCCCCTAAAGGTTGATATATGCCTAATTTGGTACAGAGCATCGTAGTGGGAGGTTGAACAAGGATCTCAAGTCCTTTGCTGATAACATTAAATTTGGAAGAGATATGATAAGTTAGTGTTTAGTAGCTAGCTAGGAAAATTAGTTTGGTCGTCAAATGCGCAAGCTTTAACGTAGCAAAATTCCTTCAATAACTTTTTGGTCGGGTCCATCTGGACATGCTATATACCAGGTTTCGTGCAGATTGGTTGCACAGCCGAGGACAAGTTCGAAAAAGTTGGTTTTGCGCATTGCGCAATATTGCGAAAAAACGTTTGCGCGGAAAAGGGTGTGGCCTATATCATGTGATTCAGCTTTATTCATGGAGGACGTGGATGTAAGGTTTTCTAATGTGCGATGTGTTATGTGAGAGTTAAAGGCAAAAAATCACTATTGCGCCACTTAGTGGTACACATGTGTAATTTTTGGTAGGTGTGTTCCTTGACCCATTGTCCATCTACCCTGTAAATTTAAAGTTGTTCACATTATTGTAAGTGATACATTTTGACATTGGTCCCATAGGCCACGCCCACTTTGACCCCTTGGTACCCCACTCTAGGGTTGGCCTCAGGATTGGCCCTAGATGATACCCATCAAAATTTGTATAAATCGGATGAGCTGTTCATGAGATATAAACTTTTCGTACTTGTAGCGCCCTTCCTAGTGACCAATTTTGGTAAAACGCATGGAGGACCTTCAGAGGGGAATGTCAAAGAAGATTCTAAAGTTTGGCGTTAATAGCTTTTATTTGGGCCGAGATAAGGCAAAGTTAGTGTTTTCATAGTTAGCTACACAAATTATTTTGTGCGTTATATGTGCAATTTTTATGGTATAAAAATTCTTTTTATACATTTTTGTCAGGTCAGTCTGGAGATGCTACGTTCCAAGTTTCGTGCAGATCGGTTACACGGTCTAGGAGTGGTTCGAAAAAGTAGGTTTTTGATAAAGCGCGATTTTTCAAGCCTAAAAGTCTAGGCGGAAATGGGCGTGGCCTATATCATGGTTTTTGAATGTCGGGTGTACGGTGTGAGTTATAGTGTCAAACGCATGTTTTTTCTGCTATAGCGCCACCTAGTGGTGGAAGTGGGTCAATTTTTGCATCTGAGGTCCTTGCGGAGTTTTGGACCAGTCCTGAAAATGGCAACCCCCCACCATGTACGGTTTAGGCTGTAGTCGGAGTTTTAGGCGGAGAAGAATAATGGAAACTCAGTAGAAAAACAATAGGGTTCCACATGCCCCCTCGGGCTTGGACCCCTAAATATTAAAGTGCAAATCTGCCATCATAATAGCAATGTGCCAAGGTCCAAACGCGCCTGGATTTTAAAGGGAATGGGAGATGACACTCTGATTGGTTTATTGTATGTTACGCCCAAAACACACCTATGATTAATTAAGACACTAAGTACGACCCTTTTTGAACCCTGCGTCGTGCGGCGCGGCCCACCTTTTTCCACAGTTAAACTAGGAAAGTTGGATTTGGATACGCCCTGAATGCACCTGCATCAGGCGCTTCACGTCGTGAGCTTAGATCATTAAAATAGCGCCCATAGACAGAGAGAGAGACAGAAAGAGAGAGAGAGACAGAGGCAGAGAGACAGACAAAGAGAGAGAGAGAGAGAGAGAGACAGACAGACAGACATACATACATACAGACAGAGACAGAGAGAGACAGAGAGAGACAAAAAGCGAGCAAAAAAAAAAAAAAAAAAGAAACAAAGAATAAAAGAGAAAGAGAGAAAGATTTCATCCGTTTTCATTCTTTATGCAGCTTTAATCTTAAATGAGTTATTGAAATAATTTGATCATTTACAGATAATATAAATATTTTATTTAAAGTGAAAATCAACAGTTTATTTCAAAATTAACAACAATAGGAGTTTTCAGCTGTTTGATAAAAGGACAACATTTTATTTGTCTGACAGGTTCTGGGCAGCAGGACTGCCTCACTATGACGGTTACAGGTATGCTGCAAAATGCTGCGATCAACAAGAAAAATGGACACAAAGGCGATATTATGATAATAAGAACTGGATCTGTGAGAAAGTTTTTCTCTGATCTCTGTGATGACACAGGGGTGTAGTGTTAGGATCAGCTTTGTCATGCCATTCCGGGTTAGCACTCTACCAATCAGATGAGTCATTTGAGTCCCACTGCCGGCAGTGCCCGCCCCGCCGATTATACATGTCAAATCGGCCAAAATGAAGGCCGACGGACCCTCGGATGGACGACGGAATGGAACACAACGAACAGACTCGAGTCACTGACCTCGCCAACGGCTGAAAAATAATGTACATTTCAGTATTTTACAAAAAGGCCTTTTTCAGGGAACAAGAAATGGGTAGACAACGTAAAGCTGTTCTGCAGCAATGTTGATTGATCAAGCTTTGAAAGTTGGTGCTACTGATTCCCACAGTTGTTCCAACTTGTCTGGATTACTTACAACCCCCTCTGTTTGTATAAAAGTATTGTTGGAACACAGTGTGGTACCGTACCCTCGTGAGCATTATATGAACAGTATTGTACTGCAGAAAGTAGTGTGTTGCTATAAAAATGGCGGGAAAAAGGCAATTAAGAATGGAAGAGAGACAGACCATCATAACACTTAAGAATGTTGGTCTTTCCTACAGAGAAATTGCGAAGAAAGTCAAGGTGTCAGTGACTACGTTTACAAGCTGTCAATTTTCGGGTTATGGTCGGGTTAAGGTCACTATTCGGGTTTCTGAAACATTCGGAATAACCCGTTTACATGCGAGAGCAGAGAGAGTTACTCCTACATGTCATTTGTAATCAATTGGCAATATCCCGACGTAAACGGCGACGCACGGTTAGCGTCTGGACGTAGCCTACGGACAACCTTAAGAAGCAATAACTTTTCGGTCACCTTCTTCTCACTATTTCGGTACTTTCTGCCGTCAACAAAAAACATTATATTCATGGTTTTCACCACACTAATAAAGAAATTGGTTTCCTCCTCGCTCCAAAAGTGTGGTGCTGTGCTGCGTCTCGCCATGTTTACCTCTACTTCTTGTTTACTTCCGGTATATTGCGCGCAGGTTTTCTGCATTGACATATATATATATATAACTATATTATTATAGTATATAATTATTATTATAATTATGTTTTCTGGCGAACAAAGAAGTTCCTCTACTCAAAAAACCAAGATTCCCTCGAATAGAACATGCGCCAGAACACAAATCAATGTTCCTTTTGATGGAGATATGCCGATACCGCGTTTACTGTCCAAAATTTCGGGTTAGAAAAGGGTAACCCAGGTAGAATATTCCGGTTTTAAAAACGGAATATGAGCATATTCGGGTTTTGCCGGTGTTTATGGCCGTCTTGCCGACCGGGTTATTGCTAATATTCCGGTTTTGAACGGGTTATTGGCTGCATGTAAACGTAGTCAGTGAGTACAGTATTCTTCACCATCAAAAGGCACTTAGAAACTGGGGGAAACTCTGGCAGGAAGAGGTCTGGCAGACCCAAAGGCACAACAGAATCAGAAGACAAGTTTCTGAGAGACAACAGCTTGCATGATAGGCGGCTCACAGGACAACAGCTTCAAGCACAGCTTAATAGTGGTCATAATAAGCAAATCTCAGTTCCAGGTCAAGTTACAGCAAGAAAGCTATTGCTAAGATGTCAGAATAAGAAAAAGAGGCAACACTGCCAATGGACTACTGAAGACTGGAAGAAGGTGTTATGGACTGATTAATCAAAATTTGAAATCTTCGGAGGAAATCTTGATCACGCAGGATTTTTGGACACCGTCGTGTAGGCGAAAGGATGGTTCCTCATTGTGTGACATCAACTGTCAAACATGGAGGAGGAAGCATGATGGTCTGGGACTGTATTGCTGGATCCAGGGCTACTTTGATGAGTAAAAAATGTAGACTACATTTTGTTTTATAAATTGATTCTATGATTTCTTTTCTAACTTAAATTGTTCATTCTGTTCTATTCTTTCATTTCAAGAGTACAATAAGACACTGAACTGCATGAATTTCAGTAAAACCTGGAAAAATTGGGGTTTTCTAAAACTTTTGACCGGTAGTGTATACATGTTCAAGGCTCTTTATCCATTATAAAAGTTTCTCTAAAAGTACTGAAAGTATACAAATAATGTGATAAATTAAATTGTAGTACATATTCAGTTTATGTGACCTCACTGTTGGAAGAGTGCATTGTAACTCTAGCTAGCTAACATTGATTGAACATTGGCGCCATCTACTGGATCATTTGCACTAATTACCTTACTGTTTATAAGCTTCATATCTGTTTACATATAACTTTAATGCGTATATATATATATATATATATATATATATATATATATATATATATAAAACAGTATTAAACTGTATATATATATATATATATATATATATATATATATGCATTATGCATGTATACACTTTATTATATACAACTTATATCTGTACATTGTAGTCGAACGTTCATGTTTAACCTTACCTTGTTTATCTTTGTTTTTAGCCATAAAGTTAGTCTGTTTCTGTGTTGAAAGCAACACAAAGCCAGACTCAAATTCCCTTGTCTTTACACTTATTTGGCTAAAGAAAGCAGTTTCTGATAAAAAAATCCGAAATATACTGTAAGTTCTTTATTTATCACAAAAAATAATGAATAAAAATAAAAACTCTGATTTGAGTCAAAGGCACCACGATCTCACTGTGTGGGCTCGTGCTCTGTTCTTTAGCTAGTTGGCAATAACCCCAGCAAAGCTATGAAGACCAGCCAAATCACTGACTCATTTATTCTGTAATGGGTAAATGTCACTCAAGCACCTTCATATGTGTTTAAACGTTAGGAGAATGCCCATAATAGTTGATTTGTTTGTATTTTTGAGTGAATTGACATTCAATTTGGGTAACAAGGTGGGATAACTATCACTAAGGCTAGCAAGCTCCCCGGGCTATATAAGCTGTTGTTTTTATGATTTTTATCATATATCTTGTGAATATACCTTCTTTAAGGTCCTAAGGCATAAGACAGTTGATGATTGTTGTTGATTTTGGTTAAATATGCCAAATATCTATTTTATTTATGATTGTTGTTCAGACGGCTTAGCTAAGTTAGCTAATGCTAGTGGTACCTGTCTCTTGTTGCCATGGAGACATTCCGAGTGTTCACTCAGCAGTTTAATACTGTTTTATAAGCATGATATATTATTAGCCACACATTATGAGTAACACACAAGCACCAGAAAGTAAGCAAAAGAACACTAACAAAATGTGAATCTAAACAATGAGAATATACCTATACTCTAGTTATCAATATTAGGGGAAAAGTCCCACTGGCGGACGTAGCTACATAGTTCAGACTTCTTTAGATAGTGAAAGCATGCGTTTTAACATTTGTAAAGGCGCGTAGCCTACTTAGTTTACCGTATTTTCGGCGCTATAAGTCACACTTTTTTCCTACTTTGGCGGAATTGGTGACGCTTATATCAGGTGTGGCTTATACATAAAAAAATATATAATTTAACATGTTTTTAAATGTTAATTCATACTGAAAACATTACCATCTACAGCCCGGAGGGCTCTAGGCTTGTGACGACTAGAATGCTTCTCCTAAAGAAAACTCAGAAAGAAAGAGATAAACTGCAGGTAGTAAAATATGCAGCCGCAACGGTAATCGAGCAGCAGAAAGAATGTTTGAAATGAGAGAAAAACTTGTGAGGGACTGGGCAAAAGGTGACTCTTACTGCAGTGAAGAAATCAAAGAAAGCTAATTGGCCAATCGCGGGCTGAAAGCAAAGGGCCCCCAGAGCTGGAGGAACGAGTCCACAGGTGGGTGCTTGGCACACCGCACTGCCCGGGGGGGGCTTGTCAACGGTAGAGTTACGTCTCCACGCCCTGCTAGTTGTTCTGTGTGCTATTGTGTAGTGTGAATTACATTACTGTTAATGTGTTAAGTTAACATACTGGATACCTACCGTATTCAGCCTGTTGTTCTGTGTGCTATTCTGTAGTTGACAGATGAAAAAGGCTGTTTTTGGTCTTTGAGTTTGTGAAATACTTGTGAAAACTTTGAAAAATGCCCTTGAAACGTTGATTTTCCTTTTTAAAATGCATTCTGATGAAATGAAATGTTAACTGTGTTATGAGTACAAAACGTGCAGTTCCTCATGCATTCTCTGTTTCTCTGCTGATTACAAATGTCTTTCTTTCATTTTCCTCCATTACTGTGTGTTTACTGTCATGCCGTTTGGTCCAGTCCTCAGTGTGTGGTGTACTGAGGTATCCCTCTTGGTGTTGTGGCGTATGAAGTAACAAGATGAATTTACTTTAACAGAAATGCTGAACTGTGAACAGAGAAATGATTGTTGTCTTTCGTCAACTACTAGAAGTTTGTTACTGAGCTGAGTAAGGATGGAGAGTCCTGGATTGGTCTACTGTATGAATCGAGCCAATCTGGATACAAATGGGATTGGGTCGATGGATCACCACTGACAGAAACGTAAGACATTTTAAAGATTTTTAGTTTCCATCACAATTCCATCATGGACACCATTTACATTGAAAGACGCTGGGTTGGTTGGTTTCCATGGAGAGAGAGAGAGAGAGAGAGAGAGAGAGAGAGAGAGAGAGAGAGAGAGAGTTTAAGATCTATGCAGTTGTCAGTTTTAACCGTCCGGCACCCATGTCATTAAAATAGCAAATGCAGCTGTGCCCAGGTGTGTTCAGGTGTGTTCAGGTGCATTCTTGGCGTATTGCTATCTTGAGGCAGCAGAAAGTGATCGTGCCATTGACAAACACAAACTTGGTGTAAAGTCAATAACGCAGCATTTCATTGTTATTTTAGCAGAGCATTAGTAAAATGCTCATAGGCTTGTCCACAGCATGCACACTCTATGCTTGTTACACACACACAGTAGTCTCGCTTTGGCAGACCCTCCTCCAAAGTGTGCTGGAGGAGGGTCTGGAAGAAAACGTGCTCTGGTTTATTGTCATTTTTTTAAGCCAATCACAATCGTCTTCGGCTGTGCTAAGCACCGGAGAAAAGCAGCGGTGCCTCTGCAAAATAGGCTCGGGAAGGAACTTCTTTTGATGGAACATGTGTATGTTTAAAAGTTGTTTTAGTCATGCAACAAAAAACTCAGATTGGACAGATCGTCTAGCTAGCTGTCTGGATTTACCCTGCAGATATCTGAGGAGCAGTTAACTATAGTCCTCATAAATCCACCCGAGTTTAAAATGCCAACACAAAGGAAGTCCAAGGCAACGGATATCCGGCGGCAACAGAGAAATCCCGGAAGTGGAAACTCAAGGATATAGAATACGCACACAGGGATGCGCAGCAGCACACAAACTGAAAAAAAGCTAAAGATTACAAACAAAACTAGGACTGCAAGAAATTATGACGGGGTCCAAGCCTCTGATGCCAGTCACCCCCAACACCCCAGGGAGCTGCAAAGTGGCACCTAAAGCATTACGTGGGGGGGCAAAATTGGTGAATATCAAGAGGTTTGATCCACAAGGTCTGCGGTACTCTGCCATTGTAGTGGTTAACAGTTCATCTCCATACATATACAGACTACCTTTAACAATTCTCTACAATAAACAAACTTCTTACCCACCCTGACCACAGGGGACAGCAGAGAGAAATGAGAGAGTGACTGAGAGGGTGGAGGGGGGTAGGCAGGTGTGGTGGTTGAAAGAGCAGGGGAGGTGGTCAGATTGTTGTATATGGTGTCATAGGCGCAGATTTATTTTAAAACAAATAAACGTTGCTTATAGCGCCCCCTAAAGGTTGATATATGCCTAATTTGGTACAGAGCATCGTAGTGGGAGGTTGAACAAGGATCTCAAGTCCTTTGCTGATAACATTAAATTTGGAAGAGATATGATAAGTTAGTGTTTAGTAGCTAGCTAGGAAAATTTGTTTGGTCGTCAAATGCGCAAGCTTTAACGTAGCAAAATTCCTTCAATAACTTTTTGGTCGGGTCCATCTGGACATGCTATATACCAGGTTTCGTGCAGATTGGTTTGCAAGACCAAAATCACTATTAGCGCAACATAGTGGTACATATTTTTTTTTTTGGGTGGGGGGTTCCATGACCCATTGTCCATCTACCCTGTAAATTTAAAGTTACATTATTCATTATCACATTATTGTAAGTGATACATTTTGACATTGGTCCCATAGGCCACGCCCACTTTGACCCCTTGGTACCCCACTCTAGGGTTGGCCTCAGGATTGGCCCTAGATGATACCCATCAAAATTTGTATAAATCGGATGAGCTGTTCATGAGATATAAACTTTTCGTACTTGTAGCCCCCTTCCTAGTGACCAATTTTGGTAAAACGCATGGAGGACCTTCAGAGGGGAATGTCAAAGAAGATTCTAAAGTTTGGCGTTAATAGCTTTTATTTGGGCCAAGATAAGGCAAAGTTAGTGTTTTCATAGTTAGCTACACAAATTATTTTGTGCGTTATATGTGCAATTTTTATGGTATAAAAATTCTTTTTATACATTTTTGTCAGGTCAGTCTGGAGATGCTACGTTCCAAGTTTCGTGCAGATCGGTTACACGGTCTAGGAGTGGTTCGAAAAAGTAGGTTTTTGATAAAGCGCGATTTTTCAAGCCTAAAAGTCTAGGCGGAAATGGGCGTGGCCTATATCATGGTTTTTGAATGTCGGGTGTACGGTGTGAGTTATAGTGTCAAACGCATGTTTTTTCTGCTATATAGCGCCACCTAGTGGTGGAAGTGGGTCAATTTTTGCATCTGAGGTCCTTGGCGGAGTTTTGGACCAGTCCTGAAAATGGCAACCCCCACCATGTACGTGTAGCTGGCTGTAGTCGGAGTTTTAGGCGGAGAAGAATAATGGAAACTCAGTAGAAAAACAATAGGGTTCCACATGCCCCCTCGGGCTTGGACCCCTAAATATTAAAGTGCAAATCTGCCATCATAATAGCAATGTGCCAAGGTCCAAACGCGCCTGGATTTTAAAGGGAATGGGAGATGACACTCTGATTGGTTTATTGTATGTTACGCCCAAAACACACCTATGATTAATTAAGACACTAAGTACGACCCTTTTGAACCCTGTGCGTGGCGCAGAGACCCTTTTTTCCACAGTTAAACTAGGAAAGTTGGATTTGGATACGCCCTGAATGCACCTGCATCAGGCGCTTCACGTCGTGAGCTTAGATCATTAAAATAGCGCCCATAGACAGAGAGAGAGACAGAGAGAGAGACAGAGAGAGAGACAGAAAGAGAGAGAGAGAGAGAGAGAGAGAGAGAGAGACACAGAGAGAGAGACAGAGGCAGAGAGACATACAAAGAGAGAGAGAGAGACAGACAGACAGATATACAGACAGAGACAGAGAGAGACACAGAGAGACAGAGAGAGAAAAGGAGAGCGAGAGAGAGTCAGACAGACAGACAGACAGACAGACAGACAGACAGACAGACAGACAGACAGAGACAGAGAGTGAGAGACAGAGAGAGAACAAAAAAAGAAAAGAGAGAAAGAGAGAGAGCTCTGAACAAGGTTTCATTCTTTCATTAGCAGCTGTTAACAGATTACATCGCTTTACAAAGCTTAATCTTAAATGAGTTATTGAAATAATTTGATCATTTACAGATAATATAAATATTTAAAGTGAAAATCAACAGTTTATTTCAAATTAACAACAATCAGGAGTTTCAGCTGTTTGATAAAAGGACAACATTTTATTTGTCTGACAGGTTCTGGGCAGCAGGACTGCCTCACTATGACGGTTACAGGTATGCTGCAAAATGCTGCGATCAACAAGAAAAATGGACACAAAGGCGATATTATGATAATAAGAACTGGATCTGTGAGAAAGTTTTTCTCTGATCTCTGTGATGACACAGGAGTGTAGTGTTAGGATCAGCTTTGTCATGCCATTCCGGGTTAGCACTCTACCAATCAGATGAGTCATTTGAGTCCCACTGCCGGCAGTGCCCGCCCCGCCGATTATACATGTCAAATCGGCCAAAATGAAGGCCGACGGACCCTCAGATGGACGACGGCACGGAACACAACGAACAGATTCGAGTCACTGACCTCGCTAACGGCTGAAAAATAATGTACATTTCAGTATTTTACAAAAAGGCCTTTTTCAGGGAACAAGAAATGGGTAGACAATGTAAAGCTGTTCTGCAGCAATGGTGATTGATCAAGCTTTGAAAGTTGGTGCTACCGATCCCCACAGGTGTTCCAACTTGTCTGGATTACTTACAACCCCCTCTGTTTGTATAAAAGTATTGTTGGAACACAGTGTGGTACCGTACCCTCGTGAGCATTATATGAACAGTATTGTACTGCAGAAAGTAGTGTGTTGCTATAAAAATGGCGGGAAAAAGGCAATTAAGAATGGAAGAGAGACAGACCATCATAACACTTAAGAATGTTGGTCTTTCCTACAGAGAAATTGCGAGAAAGTCAAGGTGTCAGTGACTACGCGTTACAAGCTGTCAATTTTCGGGTTATGGTCGGGTTAAGGTCACTATTCGGGTTTCTGAAACATCTGAATAACCCGTTTACATGCGTGAGCAGAGAGTTACCTTGTATACCGGTGCATTTGTAATCAATTGGCAATATCCCCGGACGAACGGGACGTACGGTTAGCGTCTGGAGCGTAGCCTACGGACAACCTTAAGAAGCAATAACTTTTCGGTCACCTTCTTCTCACTATTTTTGTACTTTCTGCCGTCAACAAAAGACATTATATTCATGGTTTTCACCACACTAATAAAGAAATTGGTTTCCTCCTCGCTCCAAAAGTGTGGTGCTGTGCTGCGTCTCGCCATGTTTACCTCTACTTCTTGTTTACTTCCGGTATATTGCTGCGCAGGTTTTCTGCATTGACAATATATATATATATATATATATATATATATATATATATATATATATAATATATATATATATAACTATATTATTATAGTATATAATTATTATTATAATTATGTTTTCTGCGCATACAAGAAGTTCCTCTACTCAAAAGACCAAGATTCCTTGCGAATAGAACATGCGCAGAACACAAATCAATGTTCCTTTTGATGGAGATATGCCGATACGCGTTTACATGACCAAAATTTCGGGTTAGAAAAGGGGTAACCCGGGTAGAATATTCGGGTTTTTAAAAACCCGAATATGAGCATATTCGGGTTTTTGCCGGTGTTTACATGGCCGTGCGCGACCGGGTTATTGCTAATATTCCGGTTTTGAACGGGTTATTGGCTGCATGTAAACGTAGTCAGTGAGTACAGTATTCTTCACCATCAAAAGGCACTTAGAAACTGGGGGAAACTCTGGCAGGAAGAGGTCTGGCAGACCCAAAGGCACAACAGAATCAGAAGACAAGTTTCTGAGAGACAACAGCTTGCATGATAGGCGGCTCACAGGACAACAGCTTCAAGCACAGCTTAATAGTGGTCATAATAAGCAAATCTCAGTTCCAGGTCAAGTTACAGCAAGAAAGCTATTGCTAAGATGTCAGAATAAGAAAAAGAGGCAACACTGCCAATGGACTACTGAAGACTGGAAGAAGGTGTTATGGACTGATTAATCAAAATTTGAAATCTTCGGAGGAAATCTTGATCACGCAGGATTTTTGGACACCGTCGTGTAGGCGAAAGGATGGTTCCTCATTGTGTGACATCAACTGTCAAACATGGAGGAGGAAGCATGATGGTCTGGGACTGTATTGCTGGATCCAGGGCTACTTTGATGAGTAAAAAATGTAGACTACATTTTGTTTTATAAATTGATTCTATGATTTCTTTTCTAACTTAAATTGTTCATTTGTTCTATTCTTTCATTTCAGAGTACAATAAGACACTGAACTGCATGAATTTCAGTAAAAACCTGGAAAAATTGGGGTTTTCTAAAACTTTTGACCGGTAGTGTATACATGTTCAAGGCTCTTTATCCATTATAAAAGTTTCTCTAAAAGTACTGAAAGTATACAAATAATGTGATAAATTAAATTGTAGTACATATTCAGTTTATGTGACCTCACTGTTGGAAGAATGCATTGTAACTCTAGCTAGCTAACATTGATTGAACATTGGCGCCATCTACTGGATCATTTGCACTAATTACCTTACTGTTTATAAGCTTCATATCTGTTTACATATAACTTTAAGTACGTATATATATATATATATATATATATATATATATATATATGCATTATGCATGTATACACTTTATTATATACAACTTATATCTGTACATTGTAGTCGAACGTTCATGTTTAACCTTACCTTGTTTATCTTTGTTTTTAGCCATAAAGTTAGTCTGTTTCTGTGTTGAAAGCAACACAAAGCCAGACTCAAATTCCCTTGTCTTTACACTTACTTGGCTAATAAAGCAGTTTCTGATAAAAAAAATCGGAAATATACTGTAAGTTCTTTATTTATCACAAAAAAATAATGAATAAAAAATAAAAACTCTGATTTGAGTCAAAGGCACCACGATCTCACTGTGTGGGCTCGTGCTCTGTTCTTTAGCTAGTTGGCAATAACCCCAGCAAAGCTATGAAGACCAGCCAAATCACTGACTCATTTATTCTGTAATGGGTAAATGTCACTCAAGCACCTTCATATGTGTTTAAACGTTAGGAGAATGCCCTTAATAGTTGATTTGTTTGTATTTTTTGAGTGAATTGACATTCAATTTGGGTAACAAGTGGACGCAACTATCACTAAGGCTAGCAAGCTCCCCGGGCTATATAAGCTGTTGTTTTTATGATTTTTATCATATATCTTGTGAATATACCTTCTTTAAGGTCCTAAGGCATAAGACAGTTGATGATTGTTGTTGATTTTGGTTAAATATGCCAAATATCTATTTTATTTATGATTGTTGTTCAGACGGCTTAGCTAAGTTAGCTAATGCTAGTGGTACCTGTCTCTTGTTGCCATGGAGACATTCCGAGTGTTCACTCAGCAGTTTAATACTGTTTTATAAGCATGATATATTATTAGCCACACATTATGAGTAACACATAAGCACCAGAAAGTAAGCAAAAGAACACTAACAAAATGTGAATCTAAACAATGAGAATATACCGTACTCTAGTTATCAATATTAGGGGAAAAGTCCCACTGACGACGTAGCTACATAGTTCAGACTTCTTTAGATAGTGAAAGCATGCGTTTTACACATTTGTAAGGCGACGTAGCCTACTTAGTTTACCGTATTTTCCGGACTATAAGTCACACTTTTTTTCCTACTTTGGCTGGTCGACTTATAGTCAGGTGCGACTTATACATAAAAATATATATAATTTAACATGTTTTTAAATGTTAATTCATACTGAAAACATTACCATCTACAGCCGCGAGAGGGCGCTCTAGGCTTGTGACGACTAGAATGCTTCTCCTAAAGACAACTGAGAAAGAAAAGAGATAAACTGCAGGTAGTAAAATATGCAGCCGAAAACGGTAATCGAGCAGCAGAAAGAATGTTTGAAATGAGAGAAAAACTTGTGAGGGACTGGCGAAAAGGTGACTCTTACTGCAGTGAAGAAATCAAAGAAAGCTAATTGGCTAATCGCGGGCTGAAAGCAAGACGGCCAGAGCTGGAGGAACGAGTCCACAGGTGGGTGCTTGAACAACGTGCTGCCGGGAGGGGCTTGTCAACGGTAGAGTTACGTCTCCACGCCCTGCTAGTTGTTCTGTGTGCTATTGTGTAGTTGAATTACTGTTAATGTGTTAAGTTAACATACTGGATACCTACCGTATTCAGCCTGTTGTTCTGTGTGCTATTCTGTAGTTGACAGATGAAAAAGGCTGTTTTTGGTCTTTGAGTTTGTGAAATAAATTTCTAAATAAATGCAACTTATAGTCCGGTGCAACTTATATATGTTTTTTTCCTCTTCATGACGCATTTTTGACTGATGCGACTTATACTCCGTCTACCTACTAAATACGGTAGACGGTTTTAGTAGGTGTAAATTTGATGGGAATTCTAACATACGCCGTCGCCACGTCGCTGCCGGAAAATGTTTCTAACACACTAGCCCGCCGCCAGAGATGGAGACCCTGCGGATGTACGTTAACGAGTGGCTGGCGGTGGCGGTGGACGACATCCTGGGGCTGTTCGGGGAAACCGGGGCCCGGTACCGGGAGCAGATAGGGGGCAGCTTGACAAGCTGAGGTCCAAGGAGGACAAGTGGAGCCAGACAGGTCAGTGTCGGTCTCGGTTACTTTACTATACTGAAAAGATTTATCAATAAGTTATCAACAACTATTATATCAGTGGTGTAGTCTACATGATACACAGTATACCCACTAATAAAGCTCCAGGATTTCCATATACCCACTTAAAAATGCCCAATGACAAGTAACAACATACTTTCTATCATATTTTCTTTTAATTTAATGTTTATTTGACAGGGACAAATGCATAGAACATTGCTTTATAAAGAATACAAAGTAGATGGCATGCATACAGGTTTATAGCCATGACTAATTTGTAACCCCTGTCCCCTATTTTTGATATATTTTGAATTGTCATGTGTTTTTCTTCTTCACATAGGCTAAATAAAGGGATTTCCACAGTAAATTGGGGCATAAAAGTGTATCAGAATACAGGAAATGAAGTTGTTGATGCTGAAAACTTCCCTGGGGGAGGACACCCAGACCCCCCACTATGATATGCACCCCTAATCCTTACCTCCTTTACATACTTCCTTTTTTATGTCTTCTTTCCTTCCTTCCCTCTTCTTTCCATCCTTCCTTCTCTGCATGTCTTTCCTTCCCTATCTCCTTTACATACTTACATCTTCTTTCCTTCTCTCCCTTTTTTCATTCTTCCTATTTCTTCCTTCCATCCTTCCCTCTACTTTCTATTATTCTCTCCTTACCTTCAAACCTCTTTCCCCAATACATCCTTTATTTCTTCTTTTCTTCCCTCCTTTCATACTAACTTAACCCTCCTGTTGTCCTCGGGTCAAATTTAACCCGTTTTCAAAAAGTCACAAATTTGGGGTTTTCTTTCAACCAAATTGTCAAAAAAATAAATAACGTAAATGGTTCAACATCTGAACTTTTGAAAAAAAGCGAAAAAAAACAAAAAAACAATAAAAAGCACAGTAAATTGGAAAAAAAGTGTCAGATACGTTGAAAAAAAGTGTCAAAACAATTTGCAAAAAGTGACAAAAACATCGAAAAAAGGTGACAAAAAAAGTTACAAAAATGTTGAAAAATACGACCAAATAGTTTTAGTTTTAAACCTAGAAAAACAAAATGTTGTATGGTCGACAGGAAGACAACACCATGATTGATCGATTAGTCATTGAAGTCAGATCCCAGCCCTGAAAAAAACTCAGGCGCAGGGCATCCACCTGGATCAAACTCAGCCCTGATGATCCGATCCAAAGCTTCCCGCTGGACCGTACGGGTGTAACAGGCGCCGGTTTCGCCGCCGCTCGGATCAAAACAGAAGTCGGCGGCGAGGACTGCGATCCAGCCAGCCGCTCAGAAGCAGTGAGTAACGGCCGACAACCCGCCAAGTCATCCAACACGGAAGACAGTGGCGACTGGGGAGAGGCGAGACTGTAAGAGGTGACTGTTACACTCAATTTAGGAAGACTAAATTTGGTCAATCAGCTTTTTCATTTACTGTAGTAAAAAAGTGGAACTTAATTCCACTTCACATTAGAGATTGTGCAAGTCTCAGCAGTTTTAAAATGTCCTTAAAGACTTGACTGAGGCAAATCAGCTATGTGATCATTGATCTTTTTATAATGGAATGTATATTTTGTATTCTGGTTTATATGTGATATAATGCTTGTCACATGTTGTTTGTTGTTAAGTTTTTATCTGTTTTGATATAGTATTGTCTATATTGTCTATATTTGTCTATATTGTCCTTTTATCTCCCTTGCCAAGGGGCCACAGATGTACATTAGCTGCATTGCTAACTCTGTTACAGGGCCTGAACTGTGCATGGTCCCTGACAAATGAACTAATAAAATACAAAAATAAAATACAAAAATACTTTGGAGACCGGAGGAGACGGAAGAAGCACGGGGACAAAGTTCACCTCTGGGAGGGAAGGCGCGGAGCTCCGCCGATCTGCCGCACATGTCAGGCTCATCTGGCGTTTAGCTGCAGAGTCCTTCAAGAGGATCAGTCACCTAACCACGCACGCTTCGGCGCACCCGAGAGACTGTGGCCTGTGCGGGAAGCGCCTGGAGCAGCCAGAGAGCCTGAAGCTCCACCTGCGCGTCCACCGGGACATGGCGTTCCGCTGCAGCGTCTGCAGCCAGGGCTTCACGCTGCACAGTTGTTACATTAAAGCTAAAGAGGAGAAGACTGTGATCTATTGGCACAGACTGATTTTCCTGAATTGGTCCTAGGTAGTACCTTACAAAGTACAGAGTTCGGTACCCAACCCTACCCTAAACCCACTGATAACGTTGGCTTTTCTGTGATAATAATATTTCCCAAATCTTAACTAAGGTCTCATTTACACTCGTCATTTCAAGTGTCTTATATCTGGATTAAATCCACATGCAACTTTTTTGTAGACACCTTGCCACATACTGTATATGAGTCTCTGTTAGCCACGTCACTAATCTGATTTCAGTCAGTCTGTTTTCCAGAGCTACATGCAAATCAGAGTCAGTACTACTCCAGTCCAGATGGTGGTGGTAATGCACCTGAAGCTGTAACTGACAAAAAGAGCCACAAGAGAAAATAATATTAGGTTCAGTTACAACCACAACACTTCAGCTAACTATCCATTTACACATACACATGCATAAACTATTACACATGGAAGACTTGCAACATTGATCACTCATCTCTTGATCTTTTTTCTGTGCTCCTCCTAATTATCAGACCCTGGTTGTGTGTCAGTAAAGAAGATGGTCTATCATGTGTTTTGTTTGTTTCACTCAAACAATAAAATTCACACCTATACTTCACTTCCTCTAAAATGAGTGTCTGGTCCAACAACAGTTCCTGTGTCAGAGATGTGTGAATGCACAGATATGTTTATTTGCTCAATAATGTGCTAAGCTTTACTTTACTTTAACATACTTTTATCTGAAGGTTTCATAATTCCAACTCCCAAACGACTGAATTCTGCAATTTGAGTCATATATTTGGAATTTTTTGTCAAAGAGTAACACATGTATTAGGATGTGCATCTGCCTTAGTGGTTTGTGCTGCAGCCACTTCCTGTGTTAAAGGTGTGATGAACTCAAAGGCAGACAGTGACAAAGAAAATACGTTCAGTTCAGTTTTTCAGTTGGTCAAGATGGCTGCAAATACTGTCGCTGCGCCATGTTTGAGCCTGAATGTGAGATATAACAGAAACTTCCAAGAGAAGAGCGGAGAGGAAGAGGAGAGTCAGGTGGAGATCTTAGAGGATGAAGAGCATTACGCTGAACTCGGGCCACAAAGAGCCGGTAAGTCTGGAATGATAATTGGTGTAAAGGGGAAGTTCATGTCAGTTTACGTGTGGCTTTATTACAATTAGATACTGAATAATAATTCACAATTAATCAATCAATCCACCATTAACTCTGGGTCATTATCAGGTGTGTTGGTGTTGTAATTTGGTGCCACGTGAGTCATTCTTATTGTTCAAACTTCAAACATAATAAAAAATGTTCTGGATGGATTTTGTCTCTGTAGGACCACAAACTCAAAACAGCCCTGCAGCCAACAACAGAAGGTGTTTCAAAGCTACTGCAGTGACTCTGGGAGGGTTTTATCTTCTGATGTTGGCAGGACTCTTCATTCGCTGTGAGTATTTTGTTTTAATACAAACTGTCCTATCTTAAAATAGACATGTCAAAAAAAAATACTTTTCCAGTTCTTATATACATTTGGGTATCTGGAGTGCCTACGAACCCACCAACTGTGAAATAAGACAACTCAGTCAGTTTTTTGATGAGTCTGAGTCTGAGTATCTCCGCCCACGGCTTAACAACTACTTTTTGCATAGCTGCGCCATATTTTTTAAATAAGCCAATCAGAGCAGACTGGGCTTTTACAGGAGGGGTCTTAAAGAGACAGGCGCTAAAACAGAGGTTGTGGTTCTTGTTCACACTTGATGCTTCAGTTAAAGGTCCAATATGTAATATATTTACTGTAATAAATCCAAAAATGACACCAATGCCTCATCAGGTATTAAGGAAACATTATCAACTGCCCAGTTTGACAGCCAGGCCATAAAGTGATCCCGACTGGTCCTGGCTAGTCCTGGATAACGCCGCCCTGCTAACTGCTATCGTTAACGGAAGACCAGGCAAGCAGCCCATGGCTGTTTACAAAGTGTAGTTCGCGGCCAGAAGGAAAAATATTTTAAGCCACAAGAGGGGGGCTGTAAATCGGGGAGAGAGGACTGTGAATTTGCAGTGTTTTAGCGATTGTTGCCGTAATCCTCAGCCAATGAAATGTGTTCAGTCGGCAAGTTAGTGGTATTTTTAGCGGTTCCTATTGTAATTCTAAGCCAAGGAAGTGTGCCTGTCTGGCGTGTGGAGAGGACGGCGAGGTTGTAGGGTTTTTGGCGGTTCCTATTGTAATTCTAAGATGAAAAGCTGTGTCTGTCATTTGGGTACAGAGCTCTGCGTGAGCACAGGCTTTTATGACTGTCAATATAGCCAGCATCTAACGTTAGCTACTCCGCTGTGCTGTGAAGTAATGTCTGGCTATGTGAGACAATCATCTAGCGATATTGCTGTGAATGCTGTGGTCTCAGTCTGGCAACCTCTGTGAACTTCGAGTCAGGGGAGGAGGGGGCGAGGGAGACGACTCTCTCCAGTATTTTGAATTTGTACTGCAGTAACTTTTTTAAACACTAGCTGTCAGTATTACATATTGTATCTTTAAGAAGTCAGTGATCCTCTATTGACTAACATCTCAACATATAGCAGGTTAAAGGACAGGCACACCAAATAACTGCATTCCAGTTTGAAATAATGACTGATATTTCTTTGAGCACCTGCAGTCTTTAGTTTAAAGCAGAATTATTTGGTTGATTGGTTTCTTATTTTGTTGTGGTTTTCACCAAATTTTTATTTTGAACAATGTTTTATTAATTTTACTTTTCCTTATGTAACTGTTCCTATTCATGTCCTTGTGCCGCTGCAGCACCAGATTTCACCCTCTGTGGATTAATAAAGGCTCACCTTATCTTATATTTCAGTCATTTTGCTGCAGACCAGATACGACCAACTGAGCAACAACCACAGTCAGCTACAGGATGAAGTAAAGCAGCTGAAGAACAGAACTGAAGGTGAGAAAAGTTTAAAACCAGTAAACTCCTGTATTATACACATTTACATCATAGACCGTGATTGTGTAGTTACCGTTGATTATAACTGTTTCATGCTGTTGAACTGTTTCGCTGATGATGTCAATATTTCTGTTAGAAACAGTCACTTACAAATGAGATATAAAACCTGAGTTTAAATTCAAATTATTTACAGAGTAAACATCCTGAAAGGGAAACGTAACAGAAGAAAGAAAGATCTTTAACTAAATAGTTAAAACTCCAAGTCTTATTACTTTGACACTGAATAATGTAAAATCTGTCTTTTAAACTTTATTAAGAAAAGTTGTGTCCTGATGGATGGATGAGATTTGGATGCAGTTGCTACTTTAAATCTAAAGAGAAGAAGACTTGGGATGGAAGCAGAGCTGACTGTCAGCAGGGAGGAGCAGATCTAGACGTCATAAGCAACGAAGAGGAACAGGTGAGTGTGTTTGTTTCTGAGTGAGTGATTTTAGAGAAAAATAAATGTAATCGAAATATTTAAATCTACATAATGTCAATTTGAAATCTTTGGAAAAAACCCTTGACATGTTTATTTTCCTTTTTAAAATGCATTCTGATGAAATGTTAACTGTCTTATGAGTACAAAACATGCACTTCCTCATGCGCTCTCTGTTTCTCTGCTGAGTATAAATGTCTTTCTTCACTTTCCTCCATTACTAATGTGTGTTTACTGTCATGCTGTTGGGTCCAGTCCTCACCTCAGTTTGTGGTGTACCGAGGGATCCCTCTTGTGTTTGTTGTGGCTGATGAAGTCACAAGATGACTTTACTACAACAGAAATGCTGAACTGTGAACAGAGAAATGATTGTTGTCTCTCGTCAACTTCTAGAAGTTTGTCTCTGAGCTTAGTAAGGATGAAGAGTCCTGGATTGGTCTACGGAATATAGGGACATACGCATACTCAAAATGGGAATGGGTGGATGGATCACCGCTGACAGAAATGTAAGACATGTTAAAGGTTTTTGGTTTCCATCACAATTCCATCATGGTCACTGTTTGTGTCACTAACATAATTATGTTTTACACTGAGTTGGTTGGTAAAGCAACATGAAATTGAAAGAGACACAGGAAAGAGAGAGAGAGAGAAAGAGAAAGAGAGAGAAACAGATAGAGAGTGAGAGAGAGAGACAGAGTGAGAGAGAGAAAGACAGAGACAGAGAGTGAGAGAGGGACAGAGAGAGAGAGACAGAGAGGGAGAGATAGAAATGGGATGATTGAGAGAGAGAGACAGACAGAGAGAGGGACAGAGAGAGAGAGAGAAAGAGGAGACAGACAGAGTCATAACAGCAGCATTGAAGGGGGCGTGGCTCATGTCGTGCAGGAGTGCAGGTGTGCTTGTGTCTGAGTGTTTTCTGTGTTAAGAGTTGCTTTTTCGTCATTGTTTTTGCCGCATATTTTCCAGAATTTCTATGTCTGTTTATGTAAGCAGTCATGGATATATTTGGTACTATGGATGCGATGGATCTATTATGCACAGAGTCTCCAACCTCAACCACGCCACCCACTAAGGCAATATTCTCAAGATATTGATGAACTCACTGACACTGTATGCAGTTATATTACCTTTTGTGAGGATACTGTCAATCCTAAAAAGTATGTTTAGTTGTACCCTAATAACAAGCCATGGGTCACTAAATCATTGAAAAATGCGTTAAACAGAAAAGATAAGGCCTTTCGTAAAGGTGATGAGACAGAAAAAAGGAAGCAAGGATCGAGGTCAGACTGCAAATTAAGAGGGCCAAGTTACAATATAAAAATAACCTAGAGGAAAATTTAAGCAGCAACAATTTGAAGGCAGCATGGCACGGAATGAGGAAAATAACCAGCATAATAATACTGAAAACAAGCCAGTTAGTATTGCAGTCTATGATAGCAACAAAGATTTAGCTGAAGCTCTTAACTCATTCTATTTAAGATGTGATAATCATGACTTCACAGAGCAACTTCCACAAAACCGAGCCAGATGTTTGATGCCCATGATGTTAAGGCAGAGTTTCAGAGTGTTAAAACAAATAAGAGCATGGGGCCTGATTCTATTACAGGAAGATTGCTTAAGCACTGTCCAGAATAGCTTTGTGAAGGTTTCTGTAATATATTTACAATGTCTCTGGAGGAGGGAAGGGTCCCAAATTTATGGAAGGAGTCCATTGTTATTCCAGTGGCTAAAAGCAGAACCCCTAAAGCCCGGGACACACGGGGACGATTATCGGACGTTGGACAGTCTGGCGAGGTCAGTGACTCAAATCTGTTCGGTGTGTCCCATGCCGTCGTCAGTCTGGGGGGCTGTCGGCCTTCATTTGGGCCGACCTGACATGTTCAGTCGGTGGCAGGGCAGTCGGTACTCACCCGGAAATGGCGAGTGGAATGAGCATGACTAGAGTCTGTCAAAATCGGACGAAAATCTTTTAAACTGACCTTTGTTGAGCTGAAATGAAGACAGATTCAGCAACTGCATGGCCTATTTCTCGCTTAAAATGTTTTCAGAAACATGTTTCAGTGATATTGTAAAGGTGGCTGGCAAGGTGATAGGTTTCCCACAGTCCCCCTTGATGGTTATCTTTGACCAGCAAGTACTTCGCAAGGCCTGGTCTATATTAGACTGTACAAACCACCCCCTTCACTCTGAGTTCGTAATACTCCCCTCAGGTCGCAGATTTAGAGTACCCCGGTTGAAGAGCAATAGGAGTAAAAACTCCTTTGTCCCATGTGCAATAACTCAGCTTAATTTGTACATGTAATGTAGTACTTTTTTGTTTTTGTTTTTAGAGATTGTTCCAGTGGTGATGAATTGTGTTGTGTGTATTACATACAGGAAACCTTTTTGTACTCATGTCTTTGTATTGTTGCCTTTATTTGTATGTTGTTTGAATGTGTTTCTTTTTTATCTTTCACTCCTGACTGCACATCAAGTTTCCCATTTGGGATAATAAATTCACTAAACTGAACTGAGAGAGAGAGAGAGAGAGGGGGCAGAGTGAGAGAGAGACAGAGACAGAGAAACGTCATACTCACAGCAAGATAAAAAGAAAAGAGAAAATCCAGACAGGGGTCAGGGTCTCTGCAGATACAGACACCACCACATACCTCTATTGGGTCATAAGTGATGATTGAGAGGGATTACTTTTATACTAGTCTATAAATATTTGTTAGGGAAATACTGTAGAGTAGACCTTTAATAAAACAAGAACAAAGCTAAATATGAGCATCAGTCCCATGGATTAGGTAGTAGTATTAGTAGTAGTATTATTAGTAGTAGTATTAGTAGTATTAGTAGTAGTATAAGTAGTAGTGTAGTAGTAGTAGTAGTGAAAGTAGTAGTATTAGTAGTAGTAGTAGTATTAGTAGTATATTATTACTCAAGTAAAAGTAAAAAGTCATCCAAATAATTACTTGCGTAAGAGTAAAAAAGTGCTTGGTGAAAAACCTACTCAAGTACTGAGTAACTGTTGAGTAACGTCTGATTTACTTTTTAACAAAAGCATTCAATCAGACAGACAAAAATACAAAATAATCATCTTTAGGCAAATTATAGTTCATCCAATCAATAAAATAAATTAAAATAATCCAGGTAAATCCAAATACTTAAAAAATAAAATCAATAAAATAATAATAAATAAAGAAATAAATAAGCACAAGTAACACAAATTTCCAAACCTTTATACTTTTTAACCAGGCTCTACAGGCAGAACTAGAACAAGGTAATGTAGCTGCTGTTTCGCACTTTTACTAAGGTAAACATGCTTTCAATATGAGGCCAGGGGTGGTCCTCCTCGTCTGTGTCTGCGTTGCCGACGGTTGATTCTGACATTTTTGTTTTGCTACGACTGTAAAGCTAACCCGTCCCGCCACTGAGATGGAGTATGGTCACGTGATGAGACTGCACAGCTACGTTTGATTGGTGAAACACAGTCACGTGGTAGAGCCTTTAGCGGAAGTCTCTCCCTCTCTGTCAAAATAAAACGGCGTATGCGCGGGGGGGGGGGATAAAAACAATGACGCGTAGAATACCAAAGAGGTAAAAAGAAAAGCAACAAGCTCATTGTAGCCTAATGTAGCGGAGTAAGAGTACAGTTTCTTCTTCACAAATCTTCTCAAGTAAAAGTAAAAAGTATAGAGATTTAAATTAATTTTTTCAAAAACGTACTCAAGTAAATGTAACGGAGTAAATGTAACTCGTTATTACCCACCTCTGAGTATTAGTAGTATTAGTATTATATCAGTAGTATTAGTAGTAGTATTAGTAGTATTAGTAGTAGTATCAGTAGTATTAGTAGTAGTATAAGTAGTATTAGTAGTAGTATTAGTACCCAAACCATGAAGATTTAAAACTTGTCAGAGATGAAAAGCTTCTGTAGTGACTCAATCACAATGTAAAGTCTATGGGACAGGCTGCTGATCTTATGAAAAGAGATAGTAGGGGCAGAAAACAATGAAAGGACGCCATCTTGGTGTTAAATATTAAAAAACACATACCTTATTTTTTGATGATTTCTGTAAATAAAAACCCTTAAATGAAAACAGAAGATATGGGAGCACTGAACAAGGTTTCATTCTTTTATTATCAGTCACAGATTACATTGATTTACAAAACTGAATCTTAAACGAGCTATTAAAATGATTATATTAATCACAGATAATATACATATTTAAAGTGAAATGCAACAGTTTACTTCAAATTAATAACAATCAGGAGTTTCAGCTGTTTGATAAAAGAACATTTTATTTGTCTGACAGGTTCTGGGCAGCCGGACTGCCTCACTCTGAAAGTTACTGGTCCGTTGCAACATGCTGTGATCAACAAGGAAAATGGACACAAAATAGTTCTTCTTTTTATAAGAAGTGGATCTGTGAGAAAAAGATTCTCTGAACTCTTTGATGATGGAGGGGTGTATAGTGTTGGGATCAGCTTTGTCAAATCAGACCAATTCTTTAACATTTACTCAGCTGTTTATTCTGTGTTGCTAAATAATCTGGATTACAGAGATATTGTTCCTCTGCCCTTCATAGTGCACAATCTGGTTAGAAGTCATGTGCACTTACTCTGTAGTCCTACAGGTTTATTATAATCAGAGGAAATAAAAACATGTATTAGCACGTTGCCTTTAATTTGGTTTACTTCTGGTTGATTACAATGTTTGTAATCAGTTAGTTAGAAGTTGTTCCTGTGTTTCCTTTGATAAACCTGCAGTCAGCTGCTAATTTCCAGCTGCCAGAGAGAAGCTTCACCAGGAGAGTGGAACATGCATTAAGGTTCATGTTATATCACGTGACCAGAGTTCATGTCCTGTAACTAGGGTTGGCTACCGTTCACATTTTAAACGGTACCTGAATTTCAGTGTCTGAGGCAAAGTTTCCTTTTCCTGTACTTTGCGTTTGTAATAACAAAAACTTTATTTCACTTGTAAAATAATTCCAATCCTATTTATCCTTTATACTTAGAAAATGTTACACTCCACACAAAATAAAACCCCATCCCTCCCTCCCTCCCAAACCCATCCCTACAACCCATTTAATCAAATTATTGTTTACATCTTAAAGTGCACTGTAACTTTTATTCTTGTTGTACCTTATTCTCTTTTAGCCTGTTTTTATTTTCTATCTCTTTCATGACAGTTTTTAATTGCTCTTGAATGTTTGATGTAAAGTATTTTGAATTGTCTTGTTGCTGAAATGTGCTATAGAAATAAAGTCGCCTTGCCCTACAACCTCCAGCCTGTCAGTCTGTCACCAGGGCAAAGAGAAAGCTGTGTTTCCTGTCTGTCTAAGAGGGAGTGTAACGTTAACTGCACTATGGTCTCTAAAAGTAGAATGGGAGCCAGAGCCTTAAGCTATCAGGCTCCTCTCCTGTGGAACCAGCTCCTGGGTTCGGGAGGCAGACACCATCTCCACATTTAAGAGTAAACTTAAAACTCTCCTCTTTAATAAAGTTTATAGTTAGGGAGTGAGGAGTGCTTCTCTTCATAGTCGTCTGATTCATCTTTCTACCCTTGTAGGCCTGGCTCAGGTTTACTTTGGACCAGCTCTTAGTTATGCTGCTATAGGTCTAGGTTGCTGGGGGACTTCTTTTGACACACTGATCTCCTCTCTCTTTCCATCTGCGTGCATTCATGTCAAAGAAATGCTTGTCACTAACTTATCTCCGGGGAGCTTATTTCCCGGATTCCTTATGTTTTCTCGCCTCACAGTTTTTCTTGGATTGGGGTGGCACCTAAATCATGGTTGCAGCTGCTGACGTGGTCCTGCTTGACACCCTGCTGTGCCCTACTATGCCCAGCAACGCCATGCTACACCCCGCATTGGCCCATTATGCCCTACTAAGCCCTGCTATACCCTGATATGCCTTACAATGCACAGTTACGCCCCGCATTGGCCCGCTGTGCCCTACTAGTGCCCTGCTATGTCCCGCAACACCCTGCTACAGTCCACTACACCCTGCAACGCCCTGCTACACCATACTATGCCCAGAAACACCCTGCTACATCCCACATCGCCCACTATGCCCTACTACACCCTGCTATGTCCTACTATGCCCTACTATGTCCTGCAACGCACCACCACACCCCGCATCCCCACGCTACGCCCTGAACTGCTGCAACTATTATTTCTAGTCATAGTTCCACTATCTTTATTGTTACTATAACTTCCACTGTTCATCTTTGCAACTGCTGTAATTATGAATCATATTTCTCTATATCTGTATACCTGTATCAGTGTCTCTGTGTCCTAACCGGCAGCTAAAGATGCCGCCCACAAAAAGCCAGGGTCTGTCCGAGGTTTCTGCCTAAAAGGAAGTTTTTCCTCGCCACTGTTGTACCAAATACTCGCTCTTGGAGGGAGGGAATTGTTGGATCTTTGTAAACTAGAGTGTGGTCTAGACCTGCTCTATCTGTAAAGTGGCCGGGCGATCTACCTACCTGCACAGCTGCTGGAGATTCCGCCAATCTCAACCTGCTCAGCTGATGTTGATTCCGCTAACCACTGCTGCTGTATTTAGACCCGGACGGAGTTCACCTTTGGCACCAGATCGTTGCACCTACCTATGTGGTAACTTGGCTCCCAATGTATAACCTTGTCTGTTCTAATTAGTCCTCATCTTGTATTTCCTCGAGCTTCGTTTAACTGTCTACCTCTCTGTTCAGACCTATGCCATCAAACCTGCTGCCGTTGCCTGCTGTACCGCCAACTTTACACCACTCAGACCTCTACCTCCCTGCTCGGATTCCTGAGAGAGAGCTTTGACGCACCTGCCGACCTCAGTCTGAGTCCTCCAGTCTGAGTCCTCCAGCTCAGCTAGTCAGTTTTCCAGAGCTACATGTAAATCAGAGTCAGTACTACTCCAGTCCAGATGGTGGTGGTAATGCACCTGAAGCTGTAACTGACAAAAAAGCCAAAAGAGAAATAATTTTAGGTTCAGTTACAACAACAACACTTCAGCTAACTAGCCATTAACACACACATATGCATAAACTATTACACATGGAAGACTTGCAACATTGGTCACTCATCTCTCATCTTTTTTCTGTGCTCCTCTACTCTGTTTTGCATCTATGATCTGCTCTATGTGTGTTACTAGCTGTGCATGTAGCATGGGCAGCAGAGCTTATTCTTTATTCTATCCAGCTGAACTTCAGGTAATTATCACAGACCCTGGTTGTGTGTTAGTAAAGAAGCTGGTCTATCATGTGTTTTGTTTGTTTCACTCAAACATTAAAATTCACACCTATACTTCATTTCCTTTAACATGCAGAAAAAAATAAGTGTCCGGTCCATCAACAGTTCCTGTGTCAGAGAGGTGGGAAGGAAGCTATTCACAGATATGTTTATTTTCTCAATTTTGCAGTCAAGAAGAAACAGCTTTACTTTACTTTAACATACTTTTATAAAGTTTATCTGAAGGGTTTCATAATTCCAATTCCCAAACGACTGAATGCTACAATTTGAGTAATATTTTAAGTTAAGTGGGACTTTTTGTCTAACAGTAAGAAATGTATTATGATGTGCATCTGTCTTAGTGGTTTGTGCTGCAGCCACTTCCTGTGTTAAAGGAGTGACCAACTCAAAGTCAGACAGTGAGACGGAGAATACGTTCAGTTCAGTTTTTAGTTTGTCAAGATGTCTGCAGATACTGTCGCTGCTCCACGTTTGAGCCTGAATGTGAGATATAACAGAAACGTCCAAGAGACCAGCGGAGAGGAAGAGGAGAGTCAGGTGGAGATCTTAGAGGATGAAGAGCATTACGCTGATCTCACGCCACAAAGAGCCAGTAAGTCTCAAATGATGATTACTGTAAAGGGCAAGTTCATATCAAATTACCAATTAGATACTGAATGATAATTTACAATTAATTAATCAATCCACCATTGGTCACCATTAACTGTGGGTCATTATCTGGTGTCTTGGTGCTGTAATCTGGTGCCTTGTGAGTCATTCTTATTATTTCAAACTTCAAACATAATAAAACATGTTCTGGATGTATTGTGTCTCTGTAGGACCACACACTCAAAACAACCCTGCAGCCAACAACAGAAGGTGTTTCAAAGCTACTGCAGTGACTCTGGGAGGGTTTTATCTTCTGATGTTGGCTGGACTCTTCATTCGCTGTGAGTATTTTGTTTCAATAGAAACTGTCATATCTTAAAGGAGACATGTCATGAAAACATAATTTTCCAGTTCTTATATACATTTGGGTATCTGGAGTGCCTACCAATCCACCAACTGTGAAATAAGACAACTCAGTCAGTTTTTTGACGGCCGCCTAGATGAGGAAACATGCGATTCAACAAGCTACTCACATTTGACTCCCCTTCCTCTGTCACAGTCAGGTTCATTAGAATATACTTCCCCCATCTGAGTATCTCCACCCACAGCTTAACAACTACCTTTTGCATAGCTGTGCCTCTTTTAAAAAGCAGACTGGGCTTTTACAGGAGGGGTCTTAAAGAGACAGGCGCTAAAACAGAGGTGGTGGTTCTTGTTCACCCTTGATACTTCAGTTAAAGAGTTCATATTATGCTTCTTGGCTTTTTCCCTTTCCTTTATTGTATATCTTTTTTGAGCATGTTATAAGTTTACAAAGTGAAAAAGCCCAAAGTCATCTCCAACAGAAAACACTATTCACAAACTGCTCCAAACAGCTCTATTGTAGCCTTTACTTCTGCGACAAACGTGCGTCACCTTGTAGCACACGCTATTTCAATCAGGAGAGACTTCTTTTGCAGATATGCAAAAAGACTTAAAGTCATGTTTCATCATCCAAAGTCCGAGTCCCGCCAGACTCCCTTTAGGAAACCTCTGATTTAAACTTCAGTAGGCTGTGACAGTCCGCTCCGCTTAGTCCTGGTTCTAGTTCTCCCAGGCTTCCCTTCCCTCCAGCGGGCCCAGCAGTACGGCCTGGGCCTCCAGCAGCAGGGTGTCAGTTTTGGCTCATTCATCCTTCAACTACCCGAAGGTCTGTCACAGTAACCTGAACATGAATTGTGAGAACTGAATGTGAAGATATCTAGAGAGTTGAATTTTCAGTGAGGATCAAAGTTGATTGGACTTCGGTTTCGAAAGAATAAATTCAATTTCAAATTATATTATTCAGATTCAGTTTTCCAATGCAATTATTCAAGTTTAGCAATTCAAATTCAAATGTAAATGATTCAAAATCAGTTTCTTGTGGCACATATTTCAGCCAATAGAGACAGAGAGAGAGAAACAGAGAGAGAGAAGCAAGAGAGAGAAAGAGAGAGATAGAGACAGACAGAGAGAGGGACGGAGAGAGGGAGAGAGAGAGAGCGCTAGAGAGAGACAGAGTGAGAGAAAGAGGTACAGAGAGAGACAGATGGGATGATGAAGAGAGACAGAGAGACAGAGAGAGAGTGAGAGAAACAGGAGAGAGAGAGAGACAGAGAGAGAGAGAGAGAGTGACAATATTAGTTCATCAGGAAGTTTTCAAATTGGTGTGAATGAGCTGAGAGACAAATCAAGAAGAGCATTTTATGCAATTAAAAGAAAAATCAAAACAGACATTCCAATTAAAATTTGGTTGAAAATATTTAAATCAGTAATAGAACCCATTGCTCTATATTGCAGCGAAATATGGGGCCCGCTCAGTAGACATTTAAAATTTACTGACAATCACCCAATTGAGAAATTCCATGTAGAATTTTGTAGAAACCTTCTACACCTACCAAGACACATCCCAAATAACGCCTGCCGAGCAGAACTAGGCCAGTATCCCCTCCAAATTACAATTGAAAAAAGATCCATTAAATTCTACAACCACCTGAAAACAAGCGACCCCCATTGTTTCCACTACAAAGCACTACAATACCAAGAGAGAAACATAGACAAAAGTCCCCTCAGTCAGCTAGCCCTGTCCCTTAGCTCCCTCACCTCACAGCAAACAGAGCCTAGGACACCCCACTCAGCTCCCTCACCTCACAGCCCCCAGAGCCTCAGGACACCCCCCTCAGCTCCCTCACTTCACAGCCCCCAGAACCTCAGGACACCCCCGAAACCATCCGGACAAACCAAATCATCTGCAGACAAAAACAGAAATACATGACCTATTGGAAAGACACTACTAAACGTCAAAGCTAAATGGATTGTTACCTAGCCCTAAACAGAGATTACACAGTAGCTGAATACTTGAGCACCATACGTGACCACAGACTCAGAAAGACTCTGATCAGGTACAGGCTGAGTGGACACAGTCTGGCTGTGAAAACCGGCCGCCACAGACAGACCTGGCTGCCTCCAGAAGACAGGCTGGGTCAGCTCTGTCCACAGAGACAGGTGGAGACAGAGCAACATTTCCTGCTTCAATGTAGCACATATACTGACATCAGAACGAAGTTCCGTACCAAAATTAAATGTAAACTCCCAGATTTTGATACACTTACCACCCAGACAAAAATGCAACATCTACTTGGAGAAAATAGTGTGAGCGCCAATTCATGCCAATAAAGCAATTTGAATTGAATTGAATTGAATTGAGAGAGAGAGTGAAGAGAGAGAGCGAGAGAGCGAGAGAGAGAAGAAGAGAGAGAGAGAGAGAGAGAGAGGGATAGAGAGAGACAGACAGAAAGAGAGAGAGACAGAAAGACAGAGAGAGAGAGAGAGAGAGAGAGAGAGTGGGGGAGACAGAGAGAGATGCATTTTAAAGCACTATTATTACAGATAATATAAATATTTAAATGAAATGCAACTGTTTACTTCAAATTGACAAAAATTAGCTGTTTGATAAAAGAACATTTTATCTGTCTGACAGGTTCTAGGGAGCAGGACAGCCTCACTATGACGATTACTATGAAACATGCTGCGATCAACAAGGAAAATGGACACAAATTAGATATGATGTAACTAAGAAGTGTATCTGTGAGAAAAAGATGATCTGAACTCTTTGATGACAGAGAGGTGTGTAGTGTTGTGTAGATCAGCTTTGTTAATCAGACCAATTCTTTAACATTTACTCAGCTGTTTATTCTGTGTTGCTAAATAACCTGGATTACAGAAATATTGTTCCTCTGCCCTTCATAGTGCACAATCTGGTTAGAAGTCATGTGTACTTACTCTGTAGTCCTACAGGATTATTATAATAAAATAAAATAAAAACATGGATTAGCAGGTTGCCTTTAACTTGGTTTATGTAGTTGATTATAACGTTTGTAATCAGTTAGTTAGAAGTTTTTCCCTTTTACACTCCACACAAAATAAAACCCCGCAATACCTCCATCCCCCCTTCCAAACCATTCTGTACTGTAACCTTAACCTTACTATTGTATTTGTATTTTTTATTTTTATTTGAGCCTGTATTTCTTTCATGAAAGTTATTAATTGCTGTTTAATGTTTGATGTAAAGTGTTTTAAATTGTCTTTTTGCTGAAATGTGATATAGAAATAAAGTTGCCTTGCCCTACAACCTCCAGCCTGTCAGTCTGTCTCCAGGGCATAGAGAACACTGTGGTGCCTGTCTGGGTCAGATGTACGCACTGTACATTTGTGAATGTAGCGTTATCAGCTCCATGGCCAACCTGCAGAAAGCGCACGCTGTGATACTTCAGTTTACGTCGTATTCACCAAAACCTGCAGTTCATCGGGTAATCAGCGCCATTCTCCGCCCACTATACCGTAAATTGTGCCCATCTTCCTATGATGGATCAGCCACCAAGTCAGTCAAAACAGCGAAAACAAAGATTTAGCCATAACGAAGTTGATTGGCTCGTTTTTGAGGTAACAGCTTGATGTGTGTTATTTCGGCATTAGTGATGGGGAAATGTATATATTGACTAGTGCGCTGCAGCAAAGCGTTAAGTACAGTTGCTATGATACGGCTGAGTGCAGACTGCGATATTCCCACTGTTGATGCTATGAATGTTTGAAATGATCCTGATGCCAATATTTGTAATGTAGCGAGGAATTTAACAATTGCTGGAATAGGATGTGAACACTGAGTGGGAGATTCAATTTCATCTTTGATTTCTTCCAGTAACTATAATATGGCATGGCTTCTTAATCTGTAACGCTAAATGATTTTGTGTTCACTCCACAGAAAAAGTGTGATCCTTGTGACAAAAATCCTTTCAGCTCGTCTACTTGACCTAAGTCTTCGTCTTGCTCGGATTACTGCTGCCATTTCACTAGGAGGAATATGCGAGGAAACCCGCTTGTGTCCTTAAAGGAACACGCCAACTTATTGGGACTTTGTCTTATTCACCGTAACCCCCAGAGTTAGACAAGTCCATACATACCCTTCTCATCTCCGTGCGTGCTGTAACGCTGTCTGACGGCTCCAGCATTAGCTTAGTCCAGCACAGATCCTGCAGGTAACTGGTTCCAACTAGCCTACTGCTCCAAATTGTGACAAAAGTGACAAAATAACGCCAACATGTTCCTATTTACATGTTGTGATTTGTAAAAAACAACGTAACATGAGACACAGCCATCTTCTATCAGTAAACAAACTGGGAACTATATTCTCAGACAGGCTTGCTGCAAGCATATCACTCCGCCCAAGTACTATAGTCTTCCGCCTGAGAATATAGTTCCCGGTTTGTCCCAGCTGTGTCTCATGTCACATTGTTTTTTGTACACGCTGTGACTCTACAAATCACAACATGTAAATAGGAACATGTTGGCCTTATTTTGTCACTTATTCGGAGCAGTAGGATTACTGGAACCAGTTACCTGCATGTTCTGTGCTGGCCTGATGCTGCTGGAGCCGTCAGACAGCTTTACAGGAAATAAAGGGTATGTACGATCTAGTCTAACTCTGGGGGTTACGATGAATAAGCAAATGGCGATATTCCTTCTAAAGAGGCAAATTTTCACCGCAAAGTAGAGGCGTGCTTCCACCGGCAGATTTTGTACATACCGTGGAATACATAATTAGGCGCACTTTACGCTTCCCCTCCCATCTGTTTATGGGAAACTCCCACTTTCCCCTTCACCCTCCCATGAATGCATTTGCATGACACGGAAAAGCACAACTTGCCATTTTCAGTCCCAGCGACAGGCAGTCTGCTCTTTTACCTCAGTGCGGCCTGTTTGTACATACCTCGCCAATGCCTTATGCGCACATTGCAAACCAAATATGGCTGAAGTGGGCGCAAAACTGTTAGTAGATCTGGCCCTCTGTCTCAGAGGTAGTGTAACGTTTACAGCACTACGGCCGCTTTTCTGCTGCTAATTATATTATATTGCAGTCAACGCTGTCTGTGTGGAGTTTTGAAATGTGTAACCACACTTCCGTGACTCGCTTTGACTTGAAGCTGCAGAGACGACGTAGTTTGCTCTGTCTGCACCGCAGCTCTGTGTCAAGTCAATTTATTTATAAAGCACATTTAAAACCAACCTAGGCTGAAAAAAGTGCTGTACAAAGTTATATTATGTTATAAAAACAAAGGAAGACAATAAAAATAGTATAGGAGGACCTAATATGAATGGGAAGTTTGTTCCAGAGTCTCTGGGCCACAACGGAGAAGGTACGATCACCCTTTGTTTTCATCCGAGACTGTGGAATAGCTGTGTGTGTCGGAGCTGAGCCTCGCTCTCTGTCAAACATGCAAAGAAAGCAGAGAAGCTCGCGCTTGCGGACGCGCATTAAGGTACCGCAATTTGGCACCATTGATTTATTTCAGTGGTTCATCAACTCGTAACCGAGTGAACGGCACTTCTGCATTCCCTTTGCGGCTCTCTCTTTATAGGAGCAGTGTAACTTACTCCCTGCAGCTTGTGTGTTAGCGCCATCCGGTGGTGTTCAGAGGACGAGGCACTGAAGCAAAAATAACAGATCCACATTTCCTTTTTGTTTAATTTAGCGCATTAATTTAGAACAGTAAACAGTCAATTTCACCAGAACTCCTTTAGTAGGTCTCCTACATCACTTTTTTATGGACGCCCTGCAGCCAATCAGAATCGAGTATTCACCTGTTAAATAGGTTTGTGGTGTCTTGTAATCCCATATTATGGGATGGGCCAAGTGTTTGTTATGAAACATAAATAAATTAAAGCTAACTCTAGTCGCCAACTATTTGGAATTTGTCTTGAGTCACTTTTTTAATGAAAAATAAGTTCAATTGTTGTTAAATGTTGAAACTTTTCAGTTTCATTAAACTGAATCCTTTTTCCTTTCCTTTCATCCTTCCTTTCTTCCTTCTCTCCATTTCTTTCCATCCTTACCTACTTTACATACTTCATTTCTTATGTCTTCTTTCCTTCCTTCCCTCTTCTTTCCATCCTTCATTCTCTGCATGTCTTTCATTCCCTACCTTCTTTACATACTTTCTTTCTTGTCTTCTTTCCTTCCTTCCTTCTTCTTTCTACTTTCTTTCTTACGTCTTCTTTCTGTCCTTCCCTCCTTACCTTCAAACCTCTTTCCCTATACGTCATTCATTTCTTCTTTCCTTCCCTCCTTACATACTTACTTAACCCTGGTGTTGTCCTCTTGGGTCAAAACTGAAATTTAACACTTTTGGCGCTTTTTTTCAACCTTTTCATTGTTTTGTTTTTTTACATTACCATCTGTATACTGTAAAGACCAGTCACACCAATGTATTAACACTAGTTTTACACTAATTTTAGTTTTTCAAATTCATGGTCAAGAAACCTCATTTATATGAAATGACGTCAATGTTTTGTCAAAGTTTAGTTTCAGGATACTGTTTTGAAACCATTTAAACTGTTTTTTGTGGGAAAAAACACTCAAAATTCAATAAAGTAATGAACTGATCATTTATCTTGCAAGGAGCGTCGTATGGAACCATCCATGTAATTTTTGGAGAAGAATCCCAAATTTCTGATGCAGAAACTTTTAATGACGTGTCAAATTTGACCCGAGGACAACAGGAGGGTTAAAAAGTTAAAGTAGAGCTGCAACGATTAATCGATTAGTCAACGAATTCAGTACCCGGCCCTTAGAAAAACTCAAATCTGTTTTGATCACTCGGATCAAAACAGAAGTTGGCGGTGAGGACTGCAGAGTTTCTGAACCAATGAGTGACTTCGATCCAGCCGGCGGCTCAGAAGCAGCAAGCGACGGCCGACAACTCGCCAAGTCATCCAACACGGAAGACAGCGGAGACTGGGGAGAGGCGGCGGGACGTTGGAGACCGGAGGAGACGGAAGAAGCACGGGGACAAAGTTCATCTCCGGGCAGGAAGGCGCAGGGGCTCCGCCGATCCGTCGCATCCGTCACGCCAGGCTCAGCCGGCGTTTAGCTGCAGAGTTTGCGGCTATTCTTTCAAGAGGATCAGTCACCTAACCATGCACGCTTCGGCGCATCCGAGAGACAGTGGCCTGTGCGGGAAATGGTGGAGCAGACGGAGAGCCTGAAGCTCCACCTGCACGTCCACCAGGACACGACGTTCAGCTGAAGCGCCCAGAATTTCACACTGTGCAGTTGTTACATTAAATCTAAAGAGAAGAAGACTTGGTATCGGCACAGACTGATTTTACCTGAATTGGTCCTACGTAGTACTGGCCTACTCCGGTTGGTACCTTACAAACTATCTAGATTAAATCCAGATGCAACACTTTTGCAAACACCTTGCCACATACTGTTTATGAGTCTCTGTTAGCCACGTCACTAATCTGATTACAGTCAGTCAGTTTTCCAGAGCTACATGTAAATCAGAGTCAGTACTACTCCAGTCCAGATGGTGGTGGTAATGCACCTGAAGCTGGAACTGACAAAAAGAAATAACTGTAGGTTCAGTTACAACAACACTTCAGCTAACTACCCATTAACACACACATGCATAAACTATTACACATGGAAGACTTGCAACATTGGTCACTCATCTCTTCATCTTTTTTCTGTGCTCCTCTGTTCTGCATCTATGATCTGCTCTCTGTGTGTTACTAGCTGTGCATGTAGCAGAGCTTATTCTTTATTCCATCCAGCTGAACTTCAGGTAATTATCACAGACCCTGGTTGTGTGTCAGTAAAGAATATGATCTATCATGTGTTTTGTTTGTTTCACTCAAACATTAAAATGAACACCTAAACTTCACTTCCTCTAAAATAAGTGTCCAGGCCATCAGCAGTTGCTGTGTCAGAGAGGTGTGAATACAGCTATAAACAGATATGTTTACTTCCTCAATTTTACAGTCAGGAAGAAACAGCTTTACTTTACTTTAAGGTACTTGTATAAAGTTTATCTGAAGGGTTTCATAATTCCTGTTCCCAAACGACTGAATGCCTAAATGTAAGCATATTTTAAGTTAAGTGGGACTTTTTGTCTAACAGTAACAAATGTACTAGGATGTGCATCTGTCTCATTGATCTGTGCTGCAGCCACTTCCTGTGTTAAAGGAGTGACCAACTTAAAGATGTGTGAGACCGAGAATATTTTCAGTTCAGTTTTAAGTTTGTCAAGATGTCTGCAGATACTGTCGCTGCTCCACGTTTGAGCCTGAATGTGAGATATAACAGAAACGTCCAAGAGAACAGCAGAGAGGAAGAGGAGAGTCAGGTGGAGATCTTAGAGGATGAAGAGCATTACGCTGATCTCGGGCTACTAAGAGCCAGCAAGTCTGAAATGATGATTGTTGTAAAGGGGAAGTTCATCTCAGTTCACGTGTGGCTTTATAACAATTAGATACTGAATAATAATTCACAATTAATCAATCCACCATTGGTCACCATTAACTCTGGGTCATTATCAGGTGTCTTGGTGCTGTAATCTGGTGCCACGTGAGTCATTCTTATTGTTCAAACTTCAAACATAATAAAACATGTTCTGATGTATTTTGTCTCTGTAGGACCACACACTCAAAACAACCCTGCAGCCAACAACAGAAGGTGTTTCAAAGCTACTGCAGTGACTCTGGGAGGGTTTTATCTTCTGATGTTGGCTGGACTCTTCATTCGCAGTGAGTACTTTGTTTTAAATACAAATCTTAAAGGAGTAACGTTAACAAATATCTTAAAGGAGACATGTCATAAAAACGTAATTTTCCAGTTCTTATATACAGTCCAGTTCTTTCACAGCTGCTAAGGAAACAAGCGACTCACATTTGACTCCCCTTCCTCTGTCACAGTCAGACTCATTAGAATATACTTCCCACGTCTGGGTATCTCCGCCCATGGCTTAACAACTATCTTTTACATAGCTGCGCCATAATTTGTTAAATAAGCCAATCAGAGCAGACAACTGGGCTTTTACAGGAGGGGTCTTAAAGAGACAGGCGCTAAAACAGAGGTGGTGGTTCTTGTTCACACTTGATGCTTCATTTAAAGTGCTCATATTATGCTTTTTGGCTTTTTCCCTTTCCTTTATTGTGTTATATATCTTTTTTGTGCATGTTTTAGGTTTACAAAGTAAAAAAGCCGAAAGTCCACCCCAAAGGCACTTACCATCTCCAACAGAAAACACTGTTCACAAACTGCTCCTAACAGCTCTATTGTAGTCCAGCCTTTACTTCAGAGACAAACATGCGTCACTTTGTTACACGTTGTAATGCTCACCTAACTGCTAGTGTGGCACGCCCTCATACTGAGCTTCTGCCTGGCTAGTAGTCCTTACCTAGCTACTGTCAGGGCACGCCCTCATACTGTGCTTCTGACTGGCTAGTAGTCCTTACCTCGCTACTGCACATGTGCGACTCCCAAAAACAATTGAACAGAAGTGCGATGCCTCACTTGGTAGCTAAAACAGAGAGCTCAACACACAGGGTGAAAAGAGGAGCTGCAGCAATGTGCAGTACAAAAAAAAATATAATGTTTTTTGAAAATTAAACCATGTAAACCTATTCTGGTACAACCTCAAAATACAATTATGAACCTGAAAATGAGCATGATATGGGCACTTTAATGTGATTTGAAAGTGGAATACTACCCTGAATGTATGAAAGTTTGAATAGTTTCTCGAAAATTCTGAATAACCAAACACAAACTCCTTCTATCATGAAGACTCTTCACTATAGGCCGTGTCAAACAGCAGATTTACTGCTGGCCAGTGTTATTCAGATGTGCACCAAGTAGTAAGCACACTGTCAAAATTTCTTGTGGAATTTTCTAGTTATTATATTATTATTATTCTCTTATCCAATAGTTCTTGTTGCCCTCCCTTAAAAAAACTATTGTAAAGGCAAATATTAGACAATGAACTGTTACTCTAAAATGAAAAATGAGAAAGTACACCAAGGCCAAAGTTTTCCATAATATAAAAATCATGCATACATACAGCCCAAGCGGCAACTTCGGGGTCTGAAAAGTGAAGCCATTAATGCTGAAGCTCCTTAAAGCTGCATTCTCTGTAATTTCCAGCAGGAGGCGACTCCACTGGCTCCAGAAAGAAGTCTGTTTCTATAGAAGTCTATAAGAAATTGAGCCTACCTCTCACTTGATGTATTACCCCAGTAAACATGTCATAATGAGTTCATGGTCTAAATCACTAGATAAAGTGTTATTTAATACAGCATGATATTCATTTAGTAAATCATGTTCCCATTTTAGTGTTTGAGCCCAACAGTAGTGGAACTGAAGTCTGTTATTTTTTAATCATGGATTGCCAGACTGATGGTCAATAACTTGTTCCAAAGCAGGATATCCATTTTAGTTCATAAAATGTCATGGTAACGTCATCAACCATTACAAAGTTTTAATTTAGGCAACAGAAAGAACTGTAAAAGCAGCATTTCCTGTTTTGGCCAAACTGCTGTGTGGGGTGTGAAAGCGTTCAACCAAGCTGTGAATAAATGCTATTAATAAATGTTATTTATACATTTTTCAGTTTTACACAAATGCATTTCTTTTTTGTAAATGGTTTAATAAAATAAATCCAAAGAGTGGATTTATTTTAGTGTCCTCAGTGTCCTCGCTGAAGTTAAGAAAACCACCGGACTGGAGTTACTATGTTTAATTCAAATATATCAAATTAATGAGTAATACGATTGTGTGTGTGTGTGTGTGTGTGTGTGTGTGTGTGTGTGTGTGTGTGTGTGTGTGTGTGTGTGTGTGTGTGTGTGTGCGTGTGTACGTGTGTGTGCTACTTCCTTAATCTTTTTTTACTTTCCAAGAAACACTGCCAGCAGCAGCATCAGTAGAGGATGTTACATCACTGAATATATATCTACCAAAGTTTTACAGCAGCATATTGACAGATCTACACAGCGCGGTAAGCAGTAGGTGAAGTTAAGTGCAGCTACAGTTTCTCAAGATGTCTGAAGATATTTATGCCAATCAAGATAAGGTGAGATACAACAGAAATGTGCAGAAGGACAAAAAAGACTGCGAGGAAAGGGAGGTGACAATATACGAGATCTTCAGGAATGATCACATTGATAGTCAGTCACACGGAGGAGGTAAGTGAGAAATTATGACAAATTAATATCATAAATACTCATGCTGATCTGTTTGAATGTGGCTGTACCTTCAAGTCATGTTGGACTGAAGTGTAAACTCTACGTTTGCTCTCAGTTTAAAGTTTGAAACTCTCAGCTGTCAAAACCCAAGGAAACTGCTGCCCATCTATGTTTGTCTCTATAGATGTACATGTACAGTATGGAAACCTTGTGTTATGCAGCTCTTTCCTATAGTTAGTTTTATTATGTTCCACTAAAAATATCAGAGCTCTCTGGTTAGAAGACAAATTTTCAACTGTTGGGATGCGTTTTCTATTAAGAAATGATGCCCAATGTGTTTGGTTATGGTACCATTTAACTGACAAGTGTCGTTTATGAGATCTGAGGAAGCATCAACTCCGGTAAAGACATGAAACCACATGACAGGAAGTAAAGAAGTACCTAAGCCAAGTACAGTGTGACGAAGTCTGTTGAATATCATGAGTAATGTAGAGCCAAATAAAGAGAGAGAGAGAGAGAGAGAGAGAGACAGAGAGAGAGACAGAGAGAGACAGAGAGAGAGAGGAAAATCACTATAAGCCATCAGTTCTGCATCCAATGGCCCATTACAACTCAACATTTCAGATGAGTTTATATTTGTTTTACTTTAGTATAATAATCTGTTCACATAAGTGAAAGTTCACACATTTAATAATTTGTTTAAGGATGCTTTCACACCTATAGTTCACCAGACAGGACAGACACCAGATTCGGGGGTGACGTTGCAGCATTGTTGCATTTATTTATTTTTGGTTGGGTTTGTGTTCACAGTGCACTTTGTCAAAGGCACCAAACACTGTTAACAAATGTCAAATGTGGTGGAAACGGTCGCTTGTTTATTGGACCGAATATCTGAGTGAAACCTGCCAACACTTCTGGTCTCAGAAATAATGGAGCAACACCACATTTATAACGTCTTGGGTTTCCTGGTTTTGCTTCAGTGTTGATGATGTCACACAGACTGATGATGTCACACAGACAACCAGCGATGTGTGCTCTGAACAAATTATGGAACTGAAAGTTATCGTCCCTTAAGTCATATATTAGTCTATAAATTGTGTGCAAGGTTGAAGCTGCAGGCTAGTAAATGCTTGTGGTTTACTTCCTGTATTTGGGTCGGATCGCGTTCTTACCTTAAGTGAACCTGAAGGGTCTGACACACCAACCACAGATCAAAGCAATGAAGCTGCTGCGTAAAAGGTTATTCTTACAGGGACATAATAGGAACTTTAATATCAAAGACTCATGTTGTTTCCCTGTAATGAACCTTGCTCTCTGTGTGCTTTGCCACTTTAGGACCAGACACTGAAGGCATCCTCCAGCCGTCCAAAGGAAGACTTTCAGGGCAGCAGCACTCTGTCTGGCAGTGCTGATGATGACTGGAATCATCCTCAGAATCATAATACTGTAACCAATAAAAAACCCCCCCAAACAACTCCCCCCCAAAAACCCAACCACATACACCATTGTGTACTTAAATCAGCTTCAGGCTCTAAATGAAAGGTTCATTTTTTTACTGACATGCCATATATATGCTGAAATAGTTATTAGTCGCTGTAATTATTCCTACTGTCTATATCACCTGTTAAACGATCCTTTCCTAACACAAAAACTAGTCTTCATTCTGTTAACATATTCAGCTGAAGCTTTATAAACACAACACTTGACTACCAAGGTGTAGGATTCTCGTAGGGTACAGATTTGATCATTGGCAAATTATCAAAGATGTTTTATCAATATTAATAAAGTTATGAATATGGTTATTAATAACTTTATCAAATCAAAACAATCAAAACGGGGCACCACCCTGCTAGTCAGGGACTAATAATCAAACTGTGGAACAGTATCATTTCTATGGTAATCCTTTAAAAAGGAAATAAAGGAAGGGGTGAATCCAAACACGGACCTGATCGACCAGCGATTATTACAAGTACACAAATAATCACAAGCAACTGCTAATTAAGTATAATAAGATTTATTAACGTCACAATTATCAGTAGCTAATCAATAATCCTTCAATAATAAACTTATATATCTTTTACCATATCACAACCAAAACAAAGCAAAAACAAAGCAGCATGTGTCATGGACACGTGTGTGTGTGTGTGTGTGTGTGTGTGTGTGTGTGTGTGTGTGTGTGTGTGTGTGTGTGTGTGTGTGTGTGTGTGTGTGTGTGAGAGAGCGAAGGAGGAGGGGCGGTGTCAAATTGTATTCCTAACACAAAAACCAAACTGGCTACTCCTGTGAGCTGCACAAAACTATTTAGCCTCAAGAGGGCGGTAGTGGTGCTGCGTGCACGGGGAGGAGCTGAAGAAGCCGAGGGGGTTGCTAGGCAACGCGCACGCTTAGCCTAGTATGCTAGGTCATGTGTTAGATCTGTACAAGGTGATGCCGACTCCACGTGTGAAGCTAGTCTACCGCGTTAGCTCGGGAGATACGCGGCTAGCCTGTGTCGTGTGTGTATGTTAGTAAGAGGAGAAAGAGAAGAAGAGTAAAGAAAAGAGGCACTTTGATCTCAATTATCGATAATGACCTGGTTCCCCTCAGCCACTCTGTCCTACAGACTGAGACTTTTGGTTTTGCTGAGGGAAACGTCACTATAACCACTCCAGTAGCTAACAGCTGATTTTCGCGACTCTATCGCAGACAGTAACTAAATTCCATGAAAGGAATGACTTAGCAGGTAGCGATTACAGTTATACCCAGCTACTTAACACAACCTAAATCAACGGTATAATTGATCGTTTATACATTCACAGCACAGATTAATAATCACATATGGACCAGTACATGATTAAATCAGATCACATTAATGGCAGCAATGGTAGCGAACACTTTGCTCATTAGTAAACACACTACTTATCTCTGCCCAGACGTCAGCCCAGGCTCGTCAGGGCCACGGAGAAACTCCCCTCCAAAAAGGCAGTAAGGGGAAGAGTTTGGTCGACTTTGAGAAGAAAAATGTTGTTTCCTTCTCACTGCAGTTATGAAAAACACTGGTGCGTTTTTCATAGGATCCTCCGAAATTAAATCCACTTTCTCCAGAAAATAGAAGTTGAGCACAAGCGCTTGCGCGTCTCCTGTCAGCAACGGGAGTTGCAGGTGAAGACGAGGAGGTTTCCTAGGGTCAGGTTATTTATAGGTTCAGACCCCCTGCTGTGTTTATGGTCCCGCTGAACCAATAAGAAGACTCGAAACTCTTAAAAGGGTGAAAACTACAGCCTTGTAGTCCTTTGACTTCCTGCCAGTTGTAAGGAGTTTCCCTTCTGGCTGGCACTTTCACATAGAGGTGGGAATTAAGCAGGCTTTGAGCTTTACATACAGGCCAAGATTCCTTTGTCTTGGCCACATGTCCCCTTGTCTCTGAGCACATGTGTGTCTTGTATCCAGAGGTCAGTTTAATCTGAGGCCTTTTGGTTAAAATCAGGTTTAACCAGACTCTTGGTCCCCAACAAAGGCGTTTCCTTTATACCACCACTCAGCAAGGAAACATGTCACTGTCAAACATGAAGAGAGCAAATTGTACGTTGTATGTACAATTTGTAATTGTACAAATTGTATGTAAAAGACATATTCAATTTGGGAAAGTCAGACTAATGAGACCTCATACAAGCTTTGGCTCATTTTTGAACACAACAAAGACTGTGGTTTTATGTCCCAAATATTTGTCTTTAGTTTGAAGCAGAATGATTTGGTGTTGTTGGTCTTTTTTAACTTTGTTATGGTTTTCATATTCCTCTTTCAGTCACTCTATGGCAGACCAAATACGACCATCTGAGCAACAACAGCAGTCAGTTACAGGATGAAGTAAAGCAGCTGCGGAACAGAACTGAAGGTAACAAAAGTTTAAATCCAGTAAACTCCTGTAATATACACATTTACATCATAGACCTTGATTGTGTAGTTACCGTTGATTATAACAGTTTCATGCTGTTGAACTGTTTTGCTGATGATGAGAATATTTCTGTTAGAGACGGTCACTTACAAATGAGATATAAAACCTGAGGGAAAATTTAAATTATTTACGGACTAAACAACCTTGGAAATGCAACACAAGAAAGAAAGATCTTTAATTAAATAGTTAAAACTCCAAGTCTTACTCTGTAGTCCTACAGGATTATTACAAGTCTGTTTCCAAAACTTCTTTGACATTAAGAGAAGTGGTGTCCTGATCGATGGACGAGATTTGGACGCAGTTGTTACATTAAATATAAAGAGAACAACACTTGGGATGGAAGCAGAGCTGACTGTCAGCAGAGAGGAGCATATCTGGTCATCATAAACAACGAAGAGCAACAGGTGAATGTTTCTGAGTGAGTGATTTTAGAGAAAAAGACATTTAATGGAAATATTTAAGTATGCATAATGTCAATTTGAAATATTTGTAAAATGACCTTGAAATGTTTATTTTCCTTTTTAAAATGCATTCAGATTAAATGAAATGTAAATGTCTTATGAGCTTCAAACGTGCACTTCCTCATGAATTCTCTGTTTCTCTGCTGATTATAAATGTCTTTCTTCAATTTCCTCCATTACTAACGTTTATTCTACTTTGTTTAACAATGCTTGATTCTGATTTGCTGGGAGGAGGGCATTAACCCGGCAGGTTGCCCACTGCTTGAGCACAGCGTCATCAAATATTAGATCAATACGCCACTTGGATTTTTTTTCTATCACAGAAATTTCAAACATGAGGTCCATTGTAAAAATAAATCTTGTTTAAAAATTTAAAAAAAAGTTTCTAAAATGTGTCGGAAATCTATACATAGTTTTGCAAGCGAGTACCAACTACGTTATTAAACTAACGTTAAATGCAGCCTTGTGTGGTTGCTATAGAAACTAATTAACGTTAGCTACCGTTGAGCTAACGTTATTAGTTCTAAACCTTACAGTGTTTTAACTTTATTGTCAATTTTAATATATTTGGAGTAGGGAAGACATTTGAGGACTGGTTAAGATGAGTCAGATGAGGAGCTGCGTACAATTGAAGACGGGGCCCTTGAATCAAACACGAAAAAGGCAACTGCCTTTACGATCAAGGTTTTCACCTAGTGGAAGAGCCCTCAGAAGGATAGACTGACAGTGACAACTGACCCGGACACCTGCAGCGCCGAAGAACTAAACGATTTGTTAAGACGTTTTTATGCTACAGTTCAGCCTTGTGTGGTTGCTATAGAAACTAATAAGCTACAGCTGAGCAAACGTTATTCACCCTAGTTCTAAAGGGAACTACTTTTTGAGGGAGATGAACTCAAACGAATGCAATACGAATAAGAAAAAGCATAATTATTAAAGTATTTGAATTGTTTTATTATGTTGGAAAGCTAGAAGTAGAATAAACAGGATAATCACCTCAAGGCAGGGCAATAAACAGTTTGATATGCCCGGCTTGTGGAAGGTTACCTACGTAAGCCGTCCACAAGCCGGGCATATCAAACTGTTTATTGCCCTGCCTTGAGGTGATTATCCCTTACGTGTTTACTGTCATGCTGTTGGGTCCAGTCCTCAGTGTGTGGTGTACCGAGGGATCCCTCTTGTGTTTCTTGTGGCTGATGAAGTCACAAGATGACTTTAAACAGAGAAATGATTGTTGTCTCTCGTCAACTTCTAGAAGTTTGTCTCTGAGCTGAGTAAGGATGGAGAGTACTGGATTGGTCTACGGTATGATTTCATACAAGGAGATTGGAAATGGGAATGGGTGGATGGATCACCGCTGACAGAAACGTGAGACATTTTAAAGATTTTTTGTTTCCATCACAATTCCATCATGATCACTGTTTGTCACTAAAATAATGAAGTTTGACATTGAAAGATGCTGAGCTGTTTGGTTTCTCCTGAGAGAGAGAGACAGAGAGAGAGACAGTTTAAGATCGACGCAGTTTTTTTTTCAATTTTACCATCCAGCGCCCTCGTCGATTAAATAGCAAATGCACCTGCGCCCATCTGTAGCCCATGGGCATGCTGGTCTTACAGGGAGGTGTGTTCAGTTGCTTTCTGGGCTTATTGCTATCTTGAAGCAAAGCAAACTGATTGTGCAATTGACCAACACACACCTTGTCTAAAGTCAATAATGCAGCATTTCATTGTTATTTCAACAGCGCATTAGTAAAATGCACCGAGGCTCATGCACAGCGCATGCACACTGTGCTTGTTACACACACAGTAGTCCTACTTTACCCTCCTCCAAAGTGCGCCGGAGGAGAGTCTGGCTAGTCAACATAGCATTCAGGGATGGGAGGAACACATGCTCTGGTTCAGGCCCCTCTCTCCCCCCCCCCCCCCGCCGGGGGGGGGCGCGCCCGCGCCAGAACTTGGCATTTTTTAAAAAAAATAAAAATGGGGGGGGGGGGGGCCAAAACCAAAAAAAAAACTGTAAAATAGGCTCGGAAGGAACTTGTTTTGGTGGAACGTGTATGTTTAAAAGTAGTTTGAGAGAAAGACAGAGAGAGAAAGACAGAGACACAGAGAGAGAGAGAGAGAGAGAGAGAGAGAGAGAGAGAAAGACAGAGAGAAAGAGACATCCATTGGCAGCTAAATATGTATCTGCCTGCCACAACCTGAAGGACTCACCACTATAAGATCCCAACATTACACATTGGTTTAGGATTGTACAGTCATTATATTGTACAAAACTGTTAAGTATTATATTGTGTTATGTAATTGTTTAGTAATGTAGTGTGTTGTATAACTATCAGTGCAGTATAGAATCTATGTGACACCTACTGTATGTATTTAATATGTAATGTGTAATATATGCATTTTCTGGCAACTGCTTTGGCAACATGTTTTCTTTGTTCATGCCAAAAAAGCAAAATGAATTTAATTGAGAGAGACAGAGAGAGAGAGAGAGAGATTGACAGAGATACAGAGACAGAGAGAAACAGAGACAGATAAACAGAGAGAGGTAGACAGAGATACAGAGACAGAGAGAGAGAAAAAGAGACAGAGAGAGACACACACAGAGAGAGAGAGACAGAGACAGAGGTGGACAGAGAGAGAAACAGAGAGAGAGAGAGAGAGAGAGAGAGGGACAAAGAGAGAGGGAGAGAGAGAGACAGAGAGGGAGAGAAACAGAGAGAGAGAGATAGACTGAACAAGGTTTCATTCTTTCATTAGCAGCTGTTACAGATTACATCGCTTTACAAAGCTTAATCTTAAATGAATTATTGAAATAATTTGATTATTCACAGAAAATATAAATATTTAAAGTGAAATTAAACAGTTTATTTCAAATAAACAACAATCAGGAGTTTCAGCTCTGTGATAAAATAACATTTTATTTGTCTGACAGGTTCTGGGGAGCAGGACAGCCTCAGCATGGTTACTCGAACACTGTAACATGCTGCGATCAACAAGGAAAATGGACAAAAATATATAATGAAACTAAGAACTGGATCTGTGAGAAAAAGATGATCTGAACTCTGTGATGACAGAGAGGTGTGTAGTGTTGGGATCAGCTTTGTCAAATCAGACCAATTCTTTAACATTTCCTCAGCTGTTTATTCTGTGTTGCTAAATAACCTGGATTACAGAGATATTGTTCCTCTGCCCTTCATAGTGCACAATCTGGTTAGAAGTCATGTGTACTTACTCTGTAGTCCTACAGGATTATTATAATAAAAGATAATAAAAACATGGATTAGCAGGTTGCCTTTATTTTGGTTTATGTAGTTGATTATAACATTTGTAATCAGTTAGTTAGAAGTTTTTCCTAAGAACATTTTACACTCCACACAAAATAACCCCCCCCCTACCTCCATCACCCCTCCCAAACCCATCCCCACAACCAATTTATTCATTATTATTATTTAACGCTGCACTATAACCTTAACCTAACTATTGTATTTGTAACAATAGTTTTTTTTTATTTGAGCCTGTTTTCCTTTCATGACAGTTTTTAATTGCTCTTTAATGTTTGATGTAAAGCGTTTTGAATTTCTTTGCTGCTGAAATGTGCTATAGAAATAAACTGAATGACTAAAACCAGATTTCAGACACTCACTATATAATGTACAACCTTTTTTTGCTTAGTAATAAGCATTTATTATGACACTGCATTTATGTCATATATAATAAAACTATAATTTAAACTCTTGATTGTGTTTGTTTTATTATATACCTGCTAGGCATGCAATAACTATTTGACATTTATGTAGAGTATACATTTTACTGATTTATGCCTGTGTCTCTGTGTTAACCTACTTGAGTTTGGCTACGAATTAACCAAGCATTGTGTCTTTAATCGAATCATTCCATCCAAACTGATGTAAAGTTCTGAAATCAAAATCCGACACTTCAAAGTAGCAATTGATATTCTTTAATGAGCTTATTCATCTTTAGTGATATGAGTTTCTCCTTGGGTTTAACCAAGTGCGCCCCTTGTGGACAAAACAAATCACCAGCATATTACACCATGAGAAACAACACATTCTAGCCATAAACATTACAAGTCACTTCCAAAAACGCATTCATAACGAATGAGTACAATTGCAAGAAAGGCGAAAAAGAAAGTTGATCTGTATATGCAGTGATGCTAACATCAAAGCAACATTTTGTTTTAACACTGTATTACAAGCCTTTGTTTTGCAAATTCAGAGGGATATATTACTATATCCCATACCATGTAGGCTACACAAAAGTAGAATCAATGACTGTAAATCATTAAGACCATGCATTCAAACTGCGTCGTGTATTACCACTTTTCTGTGACTTGATGGTAGCAATTGTGCATTTCGACAATATTTGACTACGAGTTATCGTTACTAAATAAATAATTTTAGTAATATTAAATATGTATCAGTCCCAATGTGTAGCCTAGTAGGTGGCTGTGATGAAGTAGTAGTAGTCAATATGACCGTAGAAGCGAGGAAAGAAACGTGAAAACTATCATCGGGTATTTCCTCAACTAAGCCAAGGTAACCAGTTGTTTTGTATCGGCTCAAAACTAAATGTATCCTGGTTGCTGACATAGATGATAAATATTTGACTGGAAGCAACTTCATGTAGACTTTCGATAGCTTACTGTGTAGAGCTGCGGACTTAGGTGTTAACTATTATATTTTTGCCACAAGATCGACACCAGTTCGACCCAAACTTGAATGATATTGTTTTTAGATCTTTTATTTTTTGTAGGTGGCTGTGATGTGGTGCTTACTTAGACAAACATTTTCGCGGCAGTATATCTGGGAAACGATTTGAAAATCGCAAGGAATATGTTTGTGATTGAATCTGGTGACAGAGGCAGGCCACAATGGCAGCTGTTAGGTAAACACAACATACGGAAACCAGTTAGTGTGGAAACCAGTAGGGACATGACACCGGGAGCAGATAGACCGCCAACGGGGACAGCTGGACAAGCTGAGGTCCGAGGAGGACAAGTGGAGCCAGAGTATAACTATTTGATGACGGTTCCACAGTGAATACATTCTGATTTCTCCTCCTCTGCATATTTATTGCATCAGCTGGAAAAGGAAGTAATTTACTCTATAGATTTTTGACTATTTTAAGACGAGGGGAGAACATTTTTCTTTGTTTGATTTCATTTAAAGCAAAGATGGGCTTTGCTGTTGTCTTCACCACTCATTTTAAAATAGACCGAGAGAAAAAAGAGAGATTTGTGCTACGCAGCAGCCGCACTGAACTGCAGTCTGCAGACGTTTACCACTGTGGTGCCGCGGTGTGTCGAACGGATGTCGCTCGCTTGGCACCATTGATCCACTGTTGGAACACCTACAGCTTTCATACAACGTAGCTAATACTCTACTTTTTAATGACATTTATATTAATTAGAACAATTATCACTTTTCCACATTTCTTACAACGTCACCTTCTTCTTACACATTTTAACAAGCAATCCAGTTTAGTTTAGCATTTAAAGTTCCCATATCATGCTCATTTTCAGGTTCATAATTGTATTTAGAGGTTATGTCAGAATAGGTTTACATGGCTTAATTTTCAAAAAACACCATATTTCTGTTGTACTGCACATTGCTGCAGCTGTGTTCAGTTCTCTCTTTTAGCTACAGAGTGAGACTCTCACTTCTCTACCAGCTTTGTTGAGAGTTGCACATGCTCAGTAGCTAGGTAAGGATCTCATTAGCTAGCTAGATGTTTCTCTAACTCCAGTCAGTATGAGGCAGGATTAGCTGGGAGACTTCTTTTAAACGAGGGCACACTTCCAACTTTGCGTGGAATACCTGCAGAACAAGGACATGGAAGTAGTTCTATACAATTTATTTTGTAGATTAGGGTGAGTTTGTGTGTTGTAGCAGTGTTTTGCTAGCACTAGCATGCTGCGGTTAGCACTTTGTTTCGACTATAGCCCTGCAGATTTGAAACAGCTCACCCAGAGATTGAAGGCAGGACACATTCAGAAACCGTATCTCACTCCAAACAGCATGGATGTTTTTTTTTTCAAAGTTTGTATGCGTGTGGAAGCACCAGAGACACAAAATAAAACCCCAAATCCCAGAAAAAGTGATTTATTCATAATATGAACACTTTAAGAAAAAACTTTAATTATTCCTTTTATACATTAGTGGTGTTATTGAACTAATTCATACTAATTAACACCATTCATACTTGTTCTAATATTCTCACTACTTGAAGTTCTTATGGATTTAAGCTATTAATCCAGTTTAGCTTTAGCAATTTAGCTATTCAGAATTCCCACGCATTTTCTGCAGGAAATGCATTTTCTAGTTTGAATTGTCATCTGTGTTTTTCTTCTTCACATAGGCTAAATAAAGGTATTTCCACTGTAAAATGGTGCATAAAAGTGTATCAGAATACAGGAAATTAATTCATGATGCTCTAAACTTCCCTGGGGGAGAACACCCAGAACCCACACTATGATATGCCCCCCCCACCCCGAATGTCAGATTCTGGCCAATATACAGCTAGTATACTCAATAAATTAGACCACACCATTGGTTGACATATAATGTGAAAAATCAGTGGTGTAGTCTAATGTATTGTAGTGGGTGGTATACTGTGCTGTATATAGTATGGGCCAGAATCTGCCTTTGGGGGGCATATCATAGTGGGGGTTCTGGGTGTCCTCCCCCAAGGAAGTTTTGAGTGTCAGCAACTTCATTTTTGTTGCATTTGGATACGCAACCTTTAGTTAGCCTATGTGAAGAAAAAGAACAGAGATGACAATTCAAAATATATCAAAAATATAATGGAAAGTATCTACCTCCATACTTGCTTCCTTACATCTTCCTTCCTTCCTTCCTTCCTTCCTTCCTTCCTTCCCTCTTCTTTCCATTCTTCCTTCTCTGCATGTCTTTCCTTCCCTACTTTCTTTACGTACTTTGTTTCTTACGTCTTCTTTCCTTCTTTCCCTTTTTCATTCTTCCTATTTCATTCTTCTATGCTTCCCTCTACTTTTTATCCTTCCCTCTTTACTTTCAAACCTCTTTCCCAAATACGTACTTAATTTCATCTTTCCTTCCTTCCTTACATACTTACTTAAAAAGTTTAAAGCAGAGCTAAAAAAAAGATTAATGGATAAGATGTCGACTATTAAAATAATCTAGTCATTGGTTTGTTTGTTTTTTAATTAAAAACAGTCAAATGTCTCTGAGGTCAGCTTGTTAAATGTTCCTTCCTGTTTCCTTCCTTCCTTTCACTCCCTTTCTTTCCTTCCCTACCTCCTTTACATACTTTCTTTCTTACATCTTCTTTCTGTCATCCCTTATACGTCCTTTATTTCTTCTTTCCTTCCCTCCTTACATCCTTATATACTTACTTAACCCTTGTGTTGTCCTCCCGGGTCAAAACTGAAATTGAACACTTTTTGGGCGCTTTTTTTCAACATTTTCTTCGTTTTTTTTTTTACATTACCATCAGTGTACTGTAAAGACCAGTCACACCAATGTATTACCACTAGTTTTACTAATTTTAGTTTTAAGAAACCTCATTTATATGAAATGATATATGTTAATGCTTTGTCAAAATTTAGTTTCAGGATACTGTTTTGAAACCATTTAAACCGTTTTTTTGTGGGGAAAAAACACTCAAAATTCAATAAAGTAATGAACTGATCCTTCATTTAACTTGCAAGGAGCGTTGTATGGACCATCCATGTAATTTTTGGACAATTTGGATGAAAGAATCCCAAATTTCTGATGCAGAAACTTTAAATAACGGGTCACATTTGACTCGAGGACAACAGGAGGGTTATACAGTTAAAGTAGAGCTGCTGATTAATCGATTAGTCAATAAATTCAGTACCCGGCCCTGAGAAAAACTCTATTCTTTATGTCTTCTGTCCCTTCAGACCCCGTGCAGGCATCCTCCTGGATAAAACTCTGCCCTGATGATCCAATCCGGAGCGTCCCGCTGGACCGGACCAGACGGGTGAAACAGAAGTCGACTTCTCTGGTATCACTGATTGATTTTACTTGAATCGGTCCTCGGTAGTAGTGGCCTACTCCGGTTGGTACCTTACAAAGTACTGAGTTTAACCCTACCCTAAACCCATAAAACTTCTCTCTGTTTCTTTCCATCCCTATCGCCTTTACATACTTCCTTTCTTATGTATTCTTTCCTTCCTTCCCTCTTCTTTCCATCCTTCCTTCTCTGCATGTCTTTCTTTCCCCTACCTCCTTTACATACTTTTTTAGAACGTCGTCTTTCCTCCTTTTTCTTTTTCCATTCTTCCTAATTCATCCTTCCCTCCTTACATACTTACTTAAAAAGTTTAAAGTAGAGCTGCAAAGATTATGGATAAACTATTAAAATAATCAATTAATTTGTTTGTGTTTTTTAATGAAAAACAGTAACATTTCTCTGTCTGCTTGTTAAATATGAATATTTTCTAGTTTCTACACTCCCCTTTGACAGTAAACTGAATCCTTCCTTCCTTCACTCCCTTTCTTTCCTTCCCTACCTCCTTTACATACTTTCTTTCTTACGTCTTCTTTCTGTCCCTCCCTCCTTAACTTCAAACCTCTTTCCCTATACTTCCTTTTTTTCTTCCCTCCTTACATACTTAAAAAGTTAAAGTAGAGCTGCAACGATTAACCCTCCTATTGTCCTCGGGTCAAATTTAACCCGTTTTTGTGTTTCTTTCAACCAAATTGTCAAAATAAATAACATAGATGGTTCCATACAACACGCTTCACAAGTAAAATAAATGATCAGTTCACTGCTTTCATTGAATTTTTGTGTTTTATTGAATTTTATAGCATTTGAAAAAAATAAATGAAACAACGTTGAAAAAAGTGACAAAATTGTTGGGGGAAAAAAAACGTTGCATGGTCGACAGGAAGACAACACAAGGGTTAATCGTTTAGTCAACGAATTCAGTACCCAGCCTTGAGAAAAACTCTATTCTTTATGTCTTCTGCATCCCTTCAGACCCTGTGCAGGCGTCCTCCTGGATCAAACTCTGCCCTGATGATCCAATCCGGAGTGTCCCGCTGGACCAGACAGGCCAGACGGGTGAAACAGATGCCGGCTTCTCCGCCATTCGGATCAAAACAGAAGTCGGCAGCGAGGACTGCAGAGTTTCTGAACCAACAAGCGACTTTGATCCAGCCGGCGGCTCAGAAGCAGCGAGCGATGGCCGACAACGCGCCCAGTCATCTAACACGGAAGACAGCGGAGATTGGGGAGAGGCGACGGGACTTTGGAGACCGGAGGAGACGAAAGAACCACGGGGACAAAGTTCATCTCCGGACGGGACGGCGCGGATCTCTGCCGATCCGTCAGATCCGTCACGCCACGCTCAGCCGGCGTTTAGCTGCAAAGTTTGCGGAGAGTAATTCAAGAGGAGAGCACCCGAGAGACTGCGGCCTGTGCGGGAAGCTTCTGGAGCTCCACCTGCACATTGATTATACCTCAATTGGTCCTCGGTAGTACTGGCCTACTCCGGTACCCAACCCTACCCTAAACCCAACGATGATGTTGGCTTTTCTGTGATAAGAATATTTCCCAAATCTTACCCAAGGTCTCGTTTACATTCATCATTTCAAGAGTCTTATGTCTGGATTAATTCCACATGGAACACTTTTGTAAACACCTTGCCACATACTGTACATGTTAGACACGTCACTAATCTGATTGCAGTCAGTCAGTTTTCCAGAGCTGCATCCAAATCAGAGTCAGTACTACTCCAGTCCAGATGGTGGTGGTAATGCATCTGAAGCTGTAACTGACAAAAAGAGCCACAAGAGAAACATTTTTAGGTTCAGTTAGAAGAACAACACTTCAGCTAAAGGCCATTAACACACAAATGCATAAACTATTACACATGGATGACTTGCAACATTGGTCAGTCATATCTTTATCTTTTTTCTGTGCTCATCTACTCTGTTTTGCATCTATGATCTGCTCTCTGTGTGTTAGTAGCTGTGCATGTAGCAGAGCTTATTCTTTATTCTATCCAGCTGAACTTCAGGTAATTATCACAGACCCTGGTTGTATGTCCATAAAGAAGAAGATCTATCATGTGTTTTGTTCGTTTCACTCAAACAATATAATTCACACCTATATTTCATTTCCTCTAAAATAATTGTCAAGGCCAACAACAGTTGCTGTGTTAGATGTGTGAATGCAGCTATGCACAGATAAGTTTATTTCCTCAATTTTACAGTCAGGAAGAAACAACTTTACTTTAAGACACTTTTATAAAGTTTACCTGAAGAGTTTCTTAATTCCAATTCCCAAATGACTGAATGCCTAAATGTAAGCGTATTTTAAGTGAAGTGGGACTTTTCGTCTTACAGTAACAAATGTATTAGGGTGGGCATCCGATTGAATTGAACTCTTAAATGCACAGTCTATTACAAACAAATCCTGCCTCATTCATGACCATATCCTGGATAAATGTCTGGATTATATGTGCATTACAGAGACCTGGCACCAACCAAATACCTTTTCTTCTTTAAATGAGAGCTGTCCCCAAGGATATAGCTACCTACAGAAAGCTCGTAGCACAGGGCGTGGTGGCGGCCTGTCAGTCATCCATCGCAGCGATCTGGAGCTATCTCTGCAACCATTACCTGAACTGTCTTCATTTGAATGCCTTGCATTTAAATGTAAGTCCCCTTCCCCTGTGCTGTTCCTCCTCATCTACCGACCACCAAAACCAAACCCATCATTTATCACTGAGATGTCAAATCTTCTTACAACTTTCTACACATCCTCCGCCGATGTTATAATTTTAGGTGATATGAATATCCATGTTGACACCCCTCCTGTGCGCTTTTTGCAGCTGAATTTCTTCAACTACTGGACTGTTTTAACTTAAAACAACTTGTTGATGTCCCCACACACACCAAGGGGCATACATTGGACCTGGTCATTACAAACTCTGCACCTCTCACCAACTTGCAGGTGTATGACCTAGGTGTGTCTGATCACAAGGCCATTTCTATGGATTTGCCATCCCCATCCAGCCTCTCCAAGCCTAAGCAAAATATCTGTTTCAGAAACCTAAAAACCATAAACCCAGAACTCTTGGCAGCAGATTTTCAGCATCTTTCCACACACTTTTCATCAGCCGACGAAGCAGTGGACTACTACAACAGTCATCTGAGCAGCCTCCTGGACCTCCATGCCCCTGTTAAAACAAGACCAGTCACCTTCACCCGCTCAGCACCCTGGTTCACAGATGGGCTTCGTAAGATGAAGGCAGCAGGACGGGTCCTTGAGCGGCGCTTCAGAGCCTCTGGCCTCACTGTCCACAAACAAATTTACCGGGAGCAACAACAAACATATGCACAGTCCCTCAAAGAGGCAAGGTCACAGTTTTACTCTGATGCAATCAGAAACAGCCCAGGAAATTCCAAGCAGCTTTTTCCACTATAAACCACATCGGACGGGAGGTGCAAAACATCATCAGGAAGATGAAATCCTCCACCTGTCCCCTGGACCCTCTCCCAACCTCCCTGGTAAAAACCCATATCACTGTCCTAAGTCCCCTGATCACCGCTGCTATTAACCATTCCCTCCAAACTGGCCACGTTCCCCCTGTCTTAAAAAAAGCCATTATCAGACCACTGCTCAAAAAATCCACTCTTGATCCAGAAGTCCTATCCAACTATAGGCCCATCTCCAATCTCCCTTTCATATCAAAAGTACTTGAGAAAGCAGTTGCCATCCACCTTCAGGATCACCTCAAACATAATAACCTCTTTGAAAAATTCCAGTCAGGCTTCCGCACTGCCCACAGCACAGAGCTGCCCTCGTCAGAGTCACAAATGACCTCATATCATCTGATGCTGGCGCTCCCTCTCTCCTCATACTCCTGGACCTTTCTGCTGCATTTGATACTGTTGACCATGACATTCTTTTAAACCGGCTACACCTCACCACTGGACTAAATGACACTGCTCTCAGCTGGTTCAAATCATACCTCACAAACCGGACAGAATACGTCTCCCTGGGCCACTCCAAATCAAATCCACACACAGTTACTTGCGGTGTCCCCCAGGGGTCAGTCCTTAGCCCCATCCTCTTCATTCTCTACCTCACCCCCCTTGGCCAAATCATCAACCGTCACAAAATTTCTTTCCACTGCTATGCCGATGACACACAGCTCTATGTAAATGCCACAACTGAAACCCCACAGTCACAGTCATCCCCATCAAATCTCACCACCTGTCTGGAGGAGATAAAGGTATGGATGGAGCACAACTTCCTTCAACTCAACAGCTCCAAAACCGAAGCCATCCTGGTTGGCACTCCTCACCAGACCAAATCATCATCCATAACCAGCATCACCTTTTCTGGCTCCAACATCCCCCTCTCATCAATAGTCACAAATCTTGGTGTAAAAATTGACTCCCAACTCACTTTTGAAGCCCATATAAATCACCTATGCAAGACTTCCTTCTACCACCTCCGTAACATCTCCAAACTTCGCCCCATTCTCTCCATCTCAGATGCCGAAAAGCTGGTTCATGCCTTTGTCTCCTCCAGACTGGACTACTGTAACGCACTGCTCATTGGGATTCCTGGAAAGAGCCTGCAGAGGCTTCAGTACATACAAAACTCTGCAGCTAGGATCCTGATGAGAGTGCGGAAACATGAGCACATTACCCCCGTTCTCCACTCACTCCACTGGCTTCCCGTCTCCACCAGGATTGAATACAAGGTTTCCCTCCTCACACATCAATGCATCCATGGACATGCCCCTCCCTACCTCAAAGAACTCATCAACCCTCAAAACACTACACGCTCCCTCCGCTCCACTCACTCAAACCTGCTCCACATACCCAGAACCAGACTCAGGACTATGGGAGATAGGGCCTTCGGTGCTGCTGCCCCACGTCTGTGGAATGCCCTCCCTGACACCTTGAGGGCACCTCAACACATTGACTGTTTTAAAAAAGGCCTTAAGACATTTCTCTTTTGCAAAGCTTTTGGTCCCTTTTAGATGTTTTATTTTTATTTTTATTCTTGTATTTTAAACTACTTATTTTTATTTTTTTTTTTTTTTCTATCGTTTTTATCTCTAACCTGTAGCACTTTGAGATCTCTGATGAAAAGTGCATTATAAATTAAATGTATTATTATTATTATTATTAAAAAAACGAAAGCAGCATTTCCTGTTTTGAACTGCTGTGTGGGGTGTGACAGCCTTTAGCTAAGCTATGAATTAATGCTATTTATAAATGTTTCAGTTTTACACAAATGCATTTATAAATGGTTTCATAAAATAAATCCAAAGATTGGACAATGCAGTGTCCTTGCTGGAGTTAAGAAAACCACCGGACTGGAGTTATATATATATATATATAACATAAAACTATGTTTTTATTCAAATATATCAAAAAATGAGTAATACGGTTGTGTGTGTGTGTGTGTGTGTGTGTGTGTGTGTGTGTGTGTGTGTGTGTGTGTGTGTGTGTGTGTTTGTGTGTGTGTGGGTGGGTGGTATGTGCTGTTACTTCCTTAATATTCTTTACTTTCCAAGACACATTGACAGCAGCAGCATCAGTAGAGGATGTCACATTACTGAATATATATCTACCAAAGTTTTACAGCAGCATAGTGTCCGATCTACACAGCGCGGTAAGCAGTAAGTGAAGTTAAGTGCAGCTACAGTATTTCAAGATGTCGGGAGATATTTATGCCAATGCAGATATGTCAAAGAAGGTGAGATACAAAAGAAATGTGCTGGAAGACAAAGAAGAGTGGGATGAAAGGGAGGTGGAAATATACGCTATCAGAAATGATCACACTGATAATCAGTCAGCAGGAGCAGGTAAGTGAGAAATTATGAAAAATACATATCATAAATACTCATGCTGATCTGTTTGAATGTGGCTGTACCTTCAAGTCTTGTTGGACTGATGTGTAAACACTACGTTTGCTCTCAGTTTAGTTTGTTACTCTCAGCTGTCAAATCCCAAGTAAACTGCCGCACATCTATCTTTGTCTCTATAGATGTACATGTACAGTATGGAAACCTTGTGTTATGCAGCTCTTTCCTGTAGTTAGTTTAATTATGTTCTGCTAACAGTATCAGAGCTCTCTTGTTAAAGACTCATTTTCAAGTGTTGGGATGCATTTTTTATTAAGAAATTATACCCGATGTGTTTGGTTATTTTAACACTTAACTGACAAGTGTCATTGCTGAGATCTGAGGAAGCATTGACTCCGGTAAAGACATGAAACCACATGACAGGAAAGAGGGAAGTACAATGTGACGAAGTCTGTTGAATATCATTAGCAATGTAGAGCCAAATAAAGAGAGAAAGAGAGACTAGAGAGAGAGAGAGACTATAGAGAGAGAGGAAAGTCACTATAAGGCAGCTTTTTTATTGCGTCAGTTCTGCAATTCAATGGCCCATAACAACTCAACATTTCAGATGTGTTGATATTTGTTTTATTTTAGTGTAATAATTGGTATACCTAAGAGGTTTAATAATTTGTTCAAGTACGCTTTCACACCTATAGTTCATCAGACTCAACAGACACCAGGGGTGAGGTTGCAGCATTCTTGCATTTATTTATTTGGTTGGGTTTGCGTTCACACTGCACTTTGTCAAAAACACCAAACACTGTTAACAAATGTCACATGGTGGAAATAGTCGCTTCTCTTATTGGACCGAATATCTGAGTGAAACCTGCCGACACTTCTGGTCTCAGAAATAATGGAGCATCACCAAATTTAAAACATCTTGGGTTTCCTGGTTTTGCTTCAGTGTTGATGATGTCACACAGACTGATGATGTCACACAGACGACCAGTGATGTGTGCTCAGAACAGTTTATGGATCTGAATGTTATCATCCCTTAAATCATATATACGTCTATACATTGTGTGCAAGGTTGAAGCTGCAGGCTAGTAAATGCCCTGTTTGTGGTTTACTTCCTGTATTTGGGTCGGACCGCATTCTCACCTGAAGTGAACCTGAAGGGTCTGACCCATCCAACCACAGATCAAAGCAATGAAGCTGCTGAGTAAAAGTTTATTCTTACAGGGACATAATACAGTCCCTCCAGGATTTCGCGATGTTGCGATTGCAACAATTCACGCAAATTCAACCGATCACAGTGAATTTGGTGCGAGTCACAATTTTGACCAATCACCGCAACTTCACCGCAAATTTGACCCATAACCAGAGTTTCCTACGACTTCAAACAATCACAGCAATCCCACATACCAGACTTTGCGTCACTTTGCGACTCTGAGAGCCACTGACCAAGCAGGAGTGAGAACGGGTTAACGTAACACACACACGTCGCCAAATATATTTCCTTTTTCTGACATGAAGACGAGACGTGTGTGACTCGAACATCTCACATTTACCAACAAAATGTAAAGCGAAAGACATTTCAGACTGTCCTGCCAACCTGTATACATTTTAACATCAATGCACACTGTAATGTTTTTTACTCTAAAGTCGCTGAAAGCTGCTGCTGTTTCAATCCTGCTCTCTGCAGCGGGCGGGGCTGCTCAATTCCCCAGCGGCACGCGCACACACACAAACACACACGGTGGATGCAGGAAAAAACGGAGATGAGACATACAGAATGACCTTAATTGAGGACAGCTATGCTCGTTATTGTAAGTGCAATCATCAGTTAACTTCCAATAAGAACTTTATCAAAATATATGAATGTGTATCCCAGGCCAGGAGAGGAAATAAACTAACAATCTAAAGATCAACAAGCCACTGACACATATGTTCAAATTTGATTCATTATATAACTTTTTTGTTTTTTTTCACTCTCTCGCAACTTCATTGCAACAATAGTACAAAAAGGCATCGCAACTTTTATTGCAATTTTTTACAAAAGCTCCCGCAAAATCAGGCATTTCGGCCGCAACAATCTCAATAAAAGGCCACAAAATCCTGGAGGACTGATAATAGGAACTTTGATAACAAAGACTCATGTTGTTTCCCTGTAATGAACCTTGCTCTCTGTTTGCTTTGCCACTTTAGGACCAGACACTGAGAGGCATCCTCCAGCTGTCCAAAGGAAGACTTTCAGGGCTGCAGCACTCTTTCTGGCAGTGCTCTGCTTTCTGATGATGACTGGAATCATCCTCTTATTCGTATACTGTAAGTTAAAATACCCCTTACAACTACTGAGCCACAAATACTGAACCAATACTCCATGCTGTACTTAAATCACCTTCAGGCTCTGAATGAAAGGTTCCGGTTTTTACTGACATGCCATAAGTTGAAATAGTTATTATTTGCTGTATTCATTCCTAATGTTCATACCACCTGTTAAAGCGATCCCTTCCTAACACGATTCCAATGTAAGAAATAGGAGGGCAAAAACCAGTCTTCATTCTGTGTTAACATTAAGCTGAAATGTTATCAACACAACACTTGACTACCAGGACGTTTTCTTCATACCACCACTCAGCAAGGAAACACCGCCAGTGGAAACAGGAAGAGAGCAAATTGTACTAAAGACATATTCAGTTTGGGAAAGTCAGACTAATGAGACCTCATGCAAGCTTTGACTAATTTTTCCACACAGAAAAAGACTGTGGTTTTATGTCACAAATATTTGTATTTAGTTTGAAGCAGAATATTTGGTGTTGTTGGTCTTTTTTTAACTTTGTTGTTTTCATATTTATCTTTCAGTCATTTTGCTGCAGACCAGACACGAGGTGCTGCAGACCAGATACGACCAACTGAGCAACAACTACAGTCAGCTCCAGGGGGAAGTTTCAGGTAAGAAAGGTTTCAAATCACCATAACACACATGATCCAACTTCACACTGCATATTAAGCATAAATAATCTCATGATGTCTTACTTGTATATATTGCTGTTTATCACAAGACATCTCTGACAACTACAGTCAGTTACAGAGAAGTAACAAAACCATGAGTGTAAATCAGAGTCAGTTACATGATGAAGTAAAGCAGCTGAAGAACAGAATTAAAGATGAGAAAAGTTTAATCCAGTAAACTCCTGTATTATACACATTTACATCATAGAACTTGATTGTGTTGTTACCGTTGATTATTACTGTTTCATGCTGTTGAACTGTTTTGCTTATGATGTGAATATTTCTGTAAGAGACTTACAAACGAGATATAAAACCTGAATAAAAATTCAATTATTTACAGAGTAAACATCCTGAAAGGTAAACGTAACAGAGGAAAGAAAGATCTTTAACTAAATAGTTAAAACTCCAAGTCTTTTCACTTTGACACTGAATGATGAGAAATCTGTCTGTAAAATTTGTTGACATTAAGAGAAGTGCTGTCCTGATGGATGGACGACATTTGGACGCAGTTGTTACTTCAAATCTAAAGAGAAGAATACTTGGGATGGAAGCAGAGCTGACTGTCAGCAGATAGGAGCAGATCTGGTCGTCATAAACAACGAAGAGGAACAGGTGAGTGTGTTTGTTTCTGAGTGAGTGATTTTAGAGAAAAAGACATTTAATCGAAATATTTAAATATACATAATGTCAATTCGAAATCTTTCGAAAATGCCCTTAACGTGTTTATTTTCCTTTTTAAAATGCATTCTGATGAAATTAAATGTTAACTGTCTTATGAGCTTTAAACGTGTAGTTTCTCATGCTTTATCTGTTTCTCTGCTGAGTATACATGTCTTTCTTCACTTTCCTCCATTACTAATGTGGGTTTACTGTCATGCTGTTGGGTCCAGTCCTCAGTGTGTAGTGTACTGAGGGATCCCTCTTGTGTTTGTAGTGGCTGATGAAGTCACCAGATGACTTTACTACAACAGAAATGCTGAACTGTGAAGAGAGAAATTATTGTTTTCTCTCGTCAACTACTAGAAGTTTGTCTCTGAGCTGAATAAGGATGGAGAGTCCTGGATTGGTCTACGGAATATAGGGACATACTCATACTCAGAATGGAAATGGGTGGACGGATCACCACTGACCAAAACGTGAGACATTTTAAAGGTTTTTGGTTTCTGGTCACTGTTTGTCACTAAAATAATTATGTTTTACAATGAGTTGATTGGTTTCCCCAGAGAGAGGGGGAGAGAGAGAGACAGAGAGACTCAGAGAGAGAGGGACAGAGAGAGAGAGAGAGAGGGATAGTGAGAGACAGAGAGAGAGAGAGGGAGAGTAAGAGAGAGGGAGAGAGAGACACACAGAGAGAGAGGGACAGAGAGATTGAGATAGAGAAGGACAGAGAGAGAGACAGACAGAGAGACAGAGAATGAGAGAGAGAGAGGGACAGAGAGACAGAGAGAGAGAGAGAGAGACAGAAGTGGGATGATGGAGAGAGAGCGAGACAGACAGAGAAAGAGAGACAGAGAGAGAGACAGAGATAGAGGGACAGAGAGGGACAGAGAGAGAGAGAGCCATAGAGAGGGAGAGAGAGAGACAGAAATGGGATGATGGAGAGAGAAAGAGACAGAGAGAGACAAGAAAGAGGGGAATAGTGAGAGAGAGACAGAGAGAGAGGGACAGAGAGAGAGAGAAAGAGGGAGAGAAATAGAGACAGAGAGAGAGAGACGCAGAGAGGGTGACAGAGAGAGAGAGAGAGAAAGAGGAGAGAGAGAGAGGGAGGAAGAGATATAGAGACAATAGTAGTAGTAGTATTAGGAGTAGTATATGGAGTATTAGTAGTAGTATTAGCAGTAGTATTAGGAGTAGTAGTGGTATTAGTAGGAGTAGTAGTAGTAGTAGTAGTATTAGGAGTATTGGTAGTAGTATTAGTAGTAGCATTAGTAGTACGTATTAAGAAGAAACTGGAGAGATGGGGTGCAGAGTCAGCTTTGAAACCGTTTTGTGTCAACTGAGGTGCTGCAACAAAACGTCCCCCAGCACCTAAACCATGAAGATTTAATACTTGTAAAACATGTCAGAGATTAAAAGCTTCTGTAGTTTAATGTGTGTGACTCAATCACAATGTAAAGTCTATGGGACAGGCTGCTGATCTCATGAAAAGAGACAGTAGGGGCAGAAAACAACGAAAGGATGCCATCTTGGTGTTAGATATTAATAAACACATTTTTTGGGGATGATTTCTGTAAATAAAACCCTTAAATGACTGAAAACAGAGATATGGGAGAACTGACAGGTTTCAAGTTTCTTTTATTATCAGTCAAAGAAAACATTGATTTACAAAACTGAATCTTAAACAAGTTATTAAAATAATGATATTAATTGCAGATGATATAAATATTTAAAGTGAAATGCAAACGTTTACTTCAAATTAATAACAATCAGGTGTTTCAGCTGTTTGATAAAAGAACATTTTATTTGTCTGACAGGTTCTGGGCAGCAGGACTGACTCGCAATGATGATCACCTGTTCGCTGCTTCATGCTGCGATCAACAAAAAAGGAACAATGTACATAAGGTAGAATAGCAGAAAAGATTTTCTTCGAACTCTTTGATGACAGCGGAGTGTGTAGTGTTGAGATCAGCTTTGTCAAATCAGACCAATTCTTTAACATTTGCTCAGCTGTTTATTCTGTGTTGCTAAATAACCTGGATTACAGAGATATTGTTCCTCTGCCCTTCATAGTGCACAATCTGGTTAGAAGTCATGTGTACTTACTCTGTAGTCCTACAGGATTATTATATTAAAAGCTAATAAAAACATGGATTAGCAGGTTGCCTTTACCTTGATTTATGTAATTGATTACATCATTTGTAATCAGTTAGAAGTTGTTCCTGTGTTTCCTTTGATAAACCTGCAGTCAGCTGCTAATTTCCAGCTGCCAGAGAGAAGCTTCACCATGAGATGGGAACATGCATTAAGGTTCATGTTATATCACGTGACCAGAGTTCATGTCCTGTAACTAGGGCTGGCTACCGTTCATATTTTAAACAGTACCTGGAATTCAGTGTCTGGGGCAAAGGTTGCTTTTTCCTGTACTTCGCCTTTGTAATAACAAAAAATAATTTCAGTTGTAAAATAATTCCACACATTTTCATCCTTTTTACTCAGAACATTTTACACTTCACACAAAATAAAACCCTCTCAACCCAATCCCGTCCCTACAACCTATTTAATCAAATTATTATTTATATCTTATACTGCACTGTAACTTTTTATTTTCTATCTCCTTCATGAAAGTTTTTAATTACTCTTTACTGTTTTATGTTAATCGTTTTGAATTGTCTTGTTGCTGAAATGTGCTATAGAAATAAAGTTGCCTTGTCCTACAACCTCCAGCCTGTCAGTCTGTCACCAGGGCATAGAAAACACTGTGGTGCCCGCCTGTCTATGAGGGAGTGTAATGTTAACCGCACTATGGTCTCTAAAAATAGAATGGGAACCAGAGCCTTAAAGGTCCTATGACATGTTGCTTTTTGGATGCTTTTATATAGGCTTTAGTGGTCCCCAAATACTGTATCTGAAGACTCTTTTATATAGACCTTAGTGGTCCCCTAATACTGTATCTGAAGTCTCTTTTATATAGACCTTAGTGGTGCCCTAATACTGTATCTGAAGTCTCTTTTATATAGTCTGTAGTGGTCCCCTAATACTGTATCTGAAGTCTCTTTTCCCGAAATTCACCCTTGGTGCAGAATTACAGCCACTAGAGCCAGTCCCGAATGACCTTTCCTTAGGATGTGCCTTACTGTGTCTGTGGCTATTGAGGAGGAGAGAGGGGGCAAGGTGGAGGGGGTGTGTGGGGTGTGTGGAAACTCTCTCCAAATTTCAGAGTAAACTTAAAACTCTCCTCTTTGATAAAGCTTATAGTTTAGGAGTGAGGAGTGGCATCGTTGCCCTATACCGGCAGGGGAGGGTGTATAGACACGCACGGTACTCCAGTCGAGATGGTGGTGGTAATGCACCTGAAGCTGTAACTGACAAAAACATCCACAAGAGAAATAGCTTTAGTTTCAGTTACAACAACAACACTTCAGCTAATAGCCATTAACACATACATGCATAAACTATTACACATGGAAGACTTGCAACATTGGTCACTCATCTCTTCATCTTTTTTTCTGTGCTCCTCTACTCTGTTTTGCATCTATGATCTGCTCTCTGTGTGTTACTAGCTGTGCATGTAGCAGAGCTTATTCTTTATTCCATCCAGCTGAACTTCAGGTAATTATCACAGACCCTGGTTGTGTGTCAGTAAAGAATATGATCTATCATGTGTTTTGTTTGTTTCACTCAAACATTAAAATTCACACCTATACTTCACTTCCTCTAACAGACAGAACAAAAAAAGTGTCCGGTCCAACAACAGTTCCTGTTTCTGAGAGTTGTTAATGCAGATTTGCACAGATATGTTTATTTTCTGCAATGTGAGTCATATTTGAAGTTAAGCGGGACTTTTTGTCTAACATTAATAGCTGTATCAGGATGTGCATCTGTCTTAGTGGTTTGTGCTGCAGCCACTTCCTGTGTTAAAGGAGTGACCAACTTAAAGACAGACAGTGAGATGGAGAATACGTTCAGTTCAGTTTTTAGTTTGTCAAGATGTCTGCATATACTGTTACTGCTCAATGTTTGAGCCTGAATGTGAGATATAACAGAAACGTCCAAGAGAACAATGGAGAGGAAGAGGAGAGGCAGGTGGTGATATTAGAGGATGAAGAGCATCACGCTGATCTCGGGCCACAAAGAGCCAGTAAGTCTGAAATGATAATTGTTGTAAAGGGGAAGTTCATGTCAGTTTACGTGTGGCTTTATAACAATTAGATAATGAATAAGATTTCACAATTAATCAATCAATCCACCATTGGTCACCATTAACTGTGGGTTATTATCAGGTTTCCTAGTGCTGTAATCAGGTGCCTCGTGAGTCATTCTTATTGTTCAAACTTCAAACATAATAAAACATGTTCTGATGTATTGTGTCTCTGTAGGACCACACACTCAAAACAACCCTGCAGCCAACAACAGAAGGTGTTTCAAAGCTACTGCAGTGACTCTGGGAGGGTTTTATCTTCTGATGTTGGCTGGACTCTTCATTCGCCGTAAGGAATTATGTTTTTATTATTAACTGTCATATCTTAAAGGAGACTGTCAGTTGCTGCCCATCAAGTGGAGTATGTTTGCTAAAAGATATCTCAGCGTCTATATTTTTTTAAGACGACTTAGTTCATGGAGTGGACAAAGATATGCTACTATTTTACAAGGCAGCCACTGAATCTATTGTTCGTTATGGCATTATGTTTGGTTCGGTAACCTGTCCGTTAAATTAAAATCACAGCTCCAAAACTTGATAAAAAGGACTGGAAAAATAATTAGCTAAATGCCACCAACTCCTCTTCAGGAGGTCTTCGAGTAGGCGGTGAGGAAACAGGGTCTCAAAATTACCAATGACACAAATCACGTCCTATAGTGACATTGAGCTGATGCCTTCAGGCAGAAGGTACAGGTTGCCGAACTGCGATATAAATTCTCATTCACAATCAAATTAATGAATAATAACAGATAATATGTGTGTATGTGTGTGTATTGGCTGCAGTGATGTATGTGAGACAAATACTAAATAAGACTTGTGGTACTTAACATTATTTTTATCTGATGTGCAATGATAGGGTAATAGTGCAATATTTTTCATATATATATTAATATATGCTATGTTGAATTTGATATTGTATTATTCAATTGGGCATTGTGCAATACAAAAGTTATTGCCACAGCATGATTTAACAGGAAATGTGAAATGAATACAACTTTTGTATTCATGAAACAGCAAAATTTCAAAATGGCTCATTTGGTGCATTTTTATGCATATACAGTACAGCCAAAAGTTTGGACACACCTTCTCATTCAATGTGTTTCTTTATTTTCATGACTATTTACATTGTAGATTCTCACTGAAGGCATCAAACCTATGAATAAACACATGTGGAATTATGTACTTAAAGGGGTGATAGAATGCAAAACCGATTTTACCCTGTCATAGTTGAATAACGACAGTTCGGTGGGTAAATGGGACATACATAGAAGCTCAAAATCCCATTGACACCCCTTTACTATGAAAATCTCATATTTTGAAACTGCCGCTGAAAACGGGGCGAATCTCAACAAAGCTAGTGTTGCTGCGTAAGCATCTCAAAATCCGGAACCTTTGTCACAGCCATGGGTGTATTAAGAGAACGGTCACCCCCAACATTTACATAGGCTACACAACTGACCTGAGATCAGGTAGTTTTCTGAATCTAGCTAGGTCACGCAGATCTCTGCTATTCCATTACAAAATTCACTTCTGAAACTTTGTTGCGAGAAATCAAACATATAAAGCTCAAATATGGGGGCCGTTTACGAAAATGGATGGCTAATTGCAAAATTTCTCCCGACTGTGTGTCGGAGTTTAAGCGCCGGTGCTGCCTTGGGTTGCTACATCGCCGTCCCGACCGGCAGTGTCAGCGAAGCTTGTTACCGGCAATCTTTTACCGCAGCCCGCAGATTCCAGTTAATCTTATAATGGGTATGTGTGTTGAGTTATTTAAACAAACAATCGGGAAATAAACGCCTCTTGTCCGGGAGTCTCATTGATAGAGCCACGGTGAGATGGAGTCCATCAATGAGAGCTAGCTAGCCTCCTCCTAACTCTGACATTCACAAAAATACATTCAATTGAAATCTGAAATCGGACAAGTGTTAGCTAAGCTTTGTAAGACCTTGAGGAATCTGTAATAGTCATGCCGTGATGAAATTCAAAATATACTTTAGTTATGCGAAAGTGAGCAAGCTGCGATATTTCCCCATTGTAATGAATGGGACATATAGCAAGCAGCTGCTCGTCCTACAAAGACGCATTGCGTTCATAAAAATGCCTTAAAATCAAATCGGACACAACGGTTAGCTTTATAAGACATTGGGGAATCATGTTATATAAGTGGCGTGAAGAAATTAAAACTGTAAATATAATTTAGTTATGGCGACAGTGTAGCTAGCTAGCTGCAGTATTTCCCCATTGTAATGAACGGGACATATAGCAAGCAGCTGCTCGTCCTACAAAGACGCCTCGCGTTCATACAATTGCCTTAAAATCAAATCGGACACAACGGTTAGCTTTATAAGACATTGGGGAATGATGTTATATAAGTGGTGTGACGAAATTCAAACCGTAAATATATTATAGTTATGCCGGCAGCTGGCCGCGGAGCCCCGATAGTGCAGTATCCACAAAGGGTGACTTTGCGCTGGGTATGGAGCCCAGCAGGCTGCCGCTTTCGTCAGACTGTGTGGAGCTCCTAAAGTCCGACCGTCTTACCAAATTTGCAATTAGCCATCAATTTTTGTAAACGGCCCATATTTCAGCTTTATATAGTTGATTTCCGCTAAAAAGTCTCAGAAGTAAATTTAGTAATGAAACATTGCAGTGTCTGGAATATGAGATTCTGTCGCTTCTCTAATGTATGTGTTGTATGGGATTCGCTCAACCAATCAGCGCGTCTCTAATGTGTCGTATGGCAAGTCGCTCAACCAATCAGCGCGCAGCTCATCTAAATATTCATGACCATACCATATTTGGAAGAAAAGCTCTTGTTACAAATAGGGCCAAAACACAGGGATGCATAAGGGCCAATAAAATATCAACCAGGCCATTTTCAGCCCAACCAATGTTACATACCCCATTAGGAGACCATAAGGAACAGTGTGACATACCCTATATAATCATTCTATCACCCCTTTAACAAAAAAGTGTGAAATAACTGAAAACATGTCTTATATTTTTAGATTCCTCAAAGTAACCACCCTTTGCTTTTTTGATAACTCTGCAAAACCCCTTGGTGTTCTCTCAATGAGCTTCATGAGGTAGTCACCTGAAATGGTTTTCACTTCACAGGTGTGCCTTGTCAGGGTTAATTAGTGGAATTTTTTCCCTTATTAATAAAAAAGCAAAGGGTGGCTACTTTGAAGAATCTAAAATATAAGACATGATTTCAGTTATTTCACACTTTTTTGTTAAGTACATAATTCCATATGTGTTCATTCATAGTTTTGATGCCTTCAGTGAGAATCTACAATGTAAATAGTCATGAAAATAAAAGGAACACATTTGAATGAGAAGGTGTGTCCAAAATTTTTTGGCCTGTACTGTAGCTCTCAGTTCCGGCCCCGCTACCAGATGGGTGTGACCCATGAATTTGCTGGGAGGCAGTGGGAGCACTGCTCCCCTGGTGGCTGAAACAGGTAATTGCATTGTTTAAAAACATTAGTGGAATAATTATGTCTGGCATGACCAGATATTTTATAAATATTTTAAATAACACAAAACAACTAAATGGTGGTAGGTAATACATCTGATTTTATATGCTGCCTTAGTAAAAAAAAAGATTAGCCTACCTGGCTGGCACGATCTGTTATCACCAAGTAATTAACGGTCCATGATCAATGACAAAGTTGGTTGCCCTGGATTAACATTATAACCAACCAATCAGTGGCACATTTTGATTGTGATGTGGGCAAATGAATACACACAAGAAGACTGTCTAATCAAGTTCAAGTACTTTATTGTCATGCACTCAAAAGGGTGGTTTTCCTGGAAGACAGCAATTGAGATCAAGGTAAAACGCAGCAGCAGGTTAAAATAAGAGTCCAGGTTTCGATAAGAATACTGTGAACATCTTTCTGCTGGCGTGGCATCACAAAAACTTCAAGTTTGGCTTTCTTGGATCCACATTTTCTTTTTTCTTCATTGATGACCGCTTTTTAAATAATGTCCTCCATTTCTGAAAGAAAAGAGCACATGGTTTTACCTCCACAGACTTTACTCACAATACTTTCCATTATAGAGTTAATAAATAACTCAGCAGCTAAAGTTAACCTAACTGGGTATTTGAAACAAAACCAAAACGTAAGCCAATTGCCCTGATAGATTAGCATACCTGTCAAGTATCCCGTTTTGGCCGGGAAAGTCCCGTATTTTACCCTTCTTTCCCGCCGTCCTCCCGTATTAGTATTTTCCCGTAAATCTCCCGTATTTTAACCTGCGTTATTAAAAAATAATACAATACATAAAACATTCCCAATCTGAGCTCTGTCACTAGCCTCGCGATAACTGCCACATGCAGTAGCCTACTACAGGTACTGTAGGTGGCAGTTGTCGCGAGTTTAGTGTGTGAGGTCAGATGATGAGAGACGGATGATGGACGCTACGACAGAGACGGTGCGCTGCCAAAACTTATGAAGGCTTTACTATGCATTCCCCATAGCAATGCAAGTTGAGAAAGGGTGTTTAGCATGGTACGAAAGATTGTTACAGAGGAGGACGTTAGACAACAGAACTGTTTGCGCTCTACTCTCATGTAAACCACTCTGTAAACCACTCTGGCCCAGCCCACAAATACACTCCTTCCAAAACAATCTTAAAGAATGCAAAGTCTGCAACAAATTTATACAATAACTCACTAAAAGAGTAAAGAAAAGTTATGTGAAATGAAAAGAAAAACTGTAAAAGAAAAGCAATATGAAATGAAAAGAATGTGTGGAATGAAAATAAAATGTAAAGACAAGCAATGTTATAAATTGTAAATGTTTTCAGAATTCTGCATCAAGTGGTGATTTTAGCTTTCTTGTACACCTGTCTTAAAATGTAAGGGATACTGGAGCTTGGTTGGGGTGGTGGGACTGCCTCCGGTGGGCGCCGGAAAAATTTCCCTTATTTTCAAATCCAAAACTTGACAGGTATGGATTAGCCTTAGGTGACTTGAACAACAGTCTATAGATTGCATAATGCCAGAGTTATGATTTAATAACAGATAATTACTGTAATGGCTGTAATGCTGTGATTGTCCAGGACAAACAATAAACAACAGTCCAGGATGTATGTGATGCTGTAGTGGTCCAGGATCAACACTTAATCACTTGCAGCTAATTGTAGCATTGCACATATAAGTTTCAAATGCTATCAACTTTGATTAAAACACAATGCTAAGGTGTTTTGTCTGTAATGTTAGTTATGCAAAAAATGTCTATGGACTCACACAGGCTTAGCATGAACATTTTAGTAGTAAGCTACCTTTAGGCTAGTTCATACCACCACAAGTCTGCTAGCACACTAGCTGGTCATGCTAGCTAGCCTGTTTTCCATATGATTACAGTGGTTAGCCTAATGACCGACATTCCATCTTGTTAAGAGATATAACTGGACAGTGATATTTTATTTCTTATCAATATCACACGTGGTAGCTCAACCCTTTCCATTTGAATTACTGCTAGCACACTAGCTGGTCATGCTAGTTATCTTACTAACTTGTTTAGCCTAGCTACACATCAACTCTATAATGTTTTTGAAGACGTTCAATTTCTTGGAAGTAGGCTAAATCTTACCTGTTAAGCACGATAGTGAAGCATCGGCGGCAGCTCTGGAACGGGCGGCCGTTACGATAGCGAAACTGGCAGACGTTTTTTTTTATTTACCATCACGTCGCACTATTAATGACATCACAATCAAAAACGTACCGCGATTGGTTGGGTTATAATGTTAATCCAGGGCAACCAACTTTGTCATTGATCCTGGACTGTTAATAACTTGGTGATATCAGATCGTGCTACCTGGCTGATGGGAGCAGCAGGCCGGTAAAAACGAAAATTACTGTTGCACTATGTCTGCAAATCTTGCCTTACCAACGTTAACAGCTAACAAAAATGTTTTCTAAATGCCATGTATATACATTTGATGTCAGCTTACTAATTGATTGTGCGCTTTGTGTAGATTTGGACTTGTATACGTTTTATTCCACATTGTTTTCAACAGTGAAGTGGAGAGGCCTTGTTCACCTGTTTGGATCTGTCTGGTGAATGTGACGCTCGTAGTATAGGACTTGCTGGATACACCGTGACTCTATTTGTGGATCTACTGATCGCTGTGGATTACTTTTTTTTTGTGTCATTAGATTACGGAAAAATACAGATCTTTTTTCTTAACGTTTTATGTGATTTGCTTCGTTTCTGCGTTTGGAGAGGCATCTCAACAGACGTCGTGGCTGTAAAAAATAAGTGGCAACTGCACGTCTTTACCATGTGCTAACCAGTACAGAAGGCATCCATAAATTGATGGGGAGGGTCATGCCTCTTTTCGCAATCATTTTGGAGGGTCATAGAAATTTTTTCACTGGCGAAGGGAGGGTCAAGTCTATTTTTACTAAAGGTCCCAAAACTCCTCAGGTGGCCCTTTTATATAAATAACAAACAGTCCCTTATCTTATCTCTTATCTTACATGTCATAAAAACATATTTTTCCAGTTCTTATATACATTTGGGTATCTGGAGTGTCTACCATCCAAACAACTGTGAAATAAGACAACTCTGTTAGTTTTTTTCACGGCTGCCAAATGAGGAAACGTGATTCAACAAGCTATTCACATTTGACTTCCCTTCCTCTGTCACAGTCAGGCTCATTAGAATATACCGCCCCCGACTGAGTATCTCTACCCACGGCTTAAAAACTACCTTCTGCATAGCTGCGCCATAATTTTTTTAAAAAGCCAATCGGAGCAGACTGGGCTTTTACAGAAGGAGGGGTCTTAAAGGTCCCATGACATGGTGCTCTTTGGATGCTTTTATATAGGCCTTAGTGGTCCCCTAATACTGTATCTGAAGTGTCCTTCCCGAAATTCAGCCTTGGTGCAGAATAACAGACACTAGAGCCAGTCCCACAATGAGCTTTCCTTAGGATGTGCCATTTTTGTGTCTGTAGCTATTGAGGAGGAGAGAGGGGGGAAAGCCATGATGTCTCTCTCTCTCTCATGGGTGGGCCAAATTCTCTGGGTGGGCAAAGCAGAGAAAGGGGAGGTAACCTTACTCCTTATGACCTCATAAGGAGAAGATTCTAGATCGGTCCATCTGAGCTTTCATTTTCTCAAAGGCACAGCAGGATACCAAGAGCTCGGTTTACACCTATCACCATTTCTAGCCACTGGGGGACCATAGGCAGGCTGGGGGAACGCATATTATTGTTAAAAACCTCATAACGTCAAATCTTCATGCCATGAGACAAGAGCTAAAGCAGAGGTTGTGGTTCTTGTTCACACCTGATGCTTCAGTTAAGAAGTCAGTGATCCTCTATTTACTACATCTCAACATATACGGCAGGTTAAAGGACAGACACACCAAATAACTACATTCTAGTTTGAAATAATGTAATAGTGTAACATTTCATTATACACAGGATTTATAACTTAATTCTCTTGTTGTTCTGTTTCTTATTTTGTTGTGGTTTTCACCAGGTATTTATTTAGTTGATTTGCTCTTTCAAAGTTTCAAATTCTTATTTTACATTATTTTTAATAAAGGCTCACCTTATCTTATATTTCAGTCACTTTGCTGCAGACCAGATACGACCAACTGAGCAAAAACTACAGTCAGTTCCAGAATGAAGTAAAGCAGCTGAAGGACAGAACTGAAGGTGAAAAAACTTGAAAACCAGTAAATTCCTGTCTGGCACGGATTTAGAATGCAGAGGCCCCTGGGTACAAAATCTTGGAGCCCCCCCCCCCTCCCAGAACTCATGGCCCAAACTCACACAGCATCTACATTTTTAGAAACAGTAAAAGTAAGCTGTGGGTTTTTCTTTAGTTTCAAACAAACCCACTTTCTCCAACTCCATTTCTTGTGATTTTAATTGTGACTCTATAAATATCTATAAAACAAAGGACAAAATGGAAACTATCACAGAACAAAATCAACAGAATATATTGCAATAAAGCAGATTAAAATCTATGAAAATACATCCTAATAACATAACTAAGAATAACTATAGTCATGTCTGTACAGTCTGTCAGAATCGAACTAGCTTCCCACAATAGCACAACATCAATGCTAATCTCAACAGAAAACATCCAGTCGACTCATCCCTTCCACAGAGGCAACCCAACACTAGTAAATCACACCAAAAACAAAGGCAAGAAAAAAACATAGTGGTGACCACAATTTTATCTAAAGAGCTGACTTTGGAAAAACAGCTGATTGTTGAGAACCTGTTTTAGTCTCTCTCACTCTCTCTCCCCTTTACAGAGAAACAGATGATCAACGATCTACTAGCCTAAAGTGTAACAGAGCTGTTTGTAACATTGTAATCAAATTTATTAATGAAAATAGGTTGTGTATAACTTATATATATGTATAGGCCTATACAGCTCACTCTCAGCATGAAATCTAGTTCTCAAAGTTGAGTTGCACAACTTAATGTATGGCAACTATTTTATTCTATGTCGTAATTTCCTGATATGTAATGAAACCTAACAATGTAACGCCATTGCCAATGTTGTTCAGCTCTACATCTCCACCAAATCCATCACCACTGCAACTCACTCCACTTTGACCATTTGCCCCAGTGAAATTAAATCATGGATGCAAACCAACTTTCTCAAACCCAAATTCCTCTTCAAAACATTGGACAACTTTTTCTTCACCATCTATAGCTCCACCCTGTCTCCCTCCTCACACATCCACAACATCAGGAGTTATTTTTGACAGCAACCTCTTCTTCGAAAAGCATGTCATCAAAATCACCACAACTGCCTTCTTCCACCTTAAAATCTGTATCAGTATCAGTATTATCTTATGGTTTATATGTTTGTATATTTGCACACTTTACATTTTTAGAGAAATAAGTATAGCCTACTTTATTTATTTATCATTTCTGTATTACATTATCTGCAGAAATTATTATACTTAGTGGTAACAAAACCCATATTAAATATGTAGATCTACAGTTAGGTGATTTTGGCGTTGCAGAGATGCCTGCTTGCTGTCCGATTGTCTGATATGAATGACCACACAATGATACATGTGCTTAGTGTCTGACACAGCAAACTAATTCTTCACTGGTAAGACCAATATACTGTAATAACGTTCAAATAAAAAAAACATAATAACATATTGTGAATAGGGCTAAGTGATTTAATCAGCGGAAGGTTCTAAAAATATTAAAAACAACAAAGCTATACTTTACCGATTTTCTGCAGTGAACTGACGTAAAAAGAGAAAAGAAATAGGCTACTTTTAAAATATTAGGTGAAATTTGATGTGAAAGTACCCTCAACTAGAATGACTCCCACATATGATACATTAATAAGCCTAGACCACATATCTGGTCATAAAAATGTCTATTAATACAACAACGTTACATGATTTAAAAAGCAACATAGCCCTGTCATATGGGGACAGAGCAGAGGTGCTGGACTCTAGCTGAAAAAATATTTATTTAGGTGGTGGGTCAGATTTGGAAGGCTTTGGTGCAGATCGGGGTATCTATGATAATCAGGTTTTTAATAAGTGGAAAAAGTAGTAGATAGACCTACATTTTGAGGCTGTCAAACTGCGGAGTTGGAGACCGTGGTGGGGGGGAACCATTTGAACAGGTGTCAGTCACTCCAGCTGTGGTTCTCTGTCATGTCCTGCTGCTGGTGCTCAGGGTGTTAATGTTGTTCTAATTGTTCATCTGAAATAGCAAGGCTGGATGTTGTGCTGAACTCCTCATCGCTAGCATCACCGCAGGCGCTGCCAGGCTCTTTATTAGCGTCAAGCCGACTTCTGAAAAAAGTGGAGATGGTTGGAATATTACTCCTAATTAAATCCTCTCTGCTATATTTCTCCCTTTTAGCTTTCCATTTTGTGGCTCCACTGCTCCACCGTTTGTTTTCCATGTTTTTTTGTCGATGTCCTCATATTCTTTCACTCTATCCTCCACCGCCTGTCTTGCCGCTATCAACAGTTTCCGCGGTAACCTGACTCGTAGTCATCAGACACAGCCGACAAAGCCAAAAAACTGATCATGATACTTTTTTGTGTGCAACTAAATTATTGTTAACACACATAGCCTACACACAAACACACACTAATTAATTAATTTTATTTTAATTTAAAATAAAAATAAATAAAAAGTTAGCTAGTGGGGTCTTGGAGGCCCCCTAGAAGTCGCAGGCTCCCGGGCACCGGCCCAATCGGCCCGGTGGTAAATCCAGCCTTGACTCTTGCATTATACACATTTACATCATAGATCTTGATTGTGTAATTAAAGTTGATTATAACTGTTTCATGCTGTTAAACTGTTTTGCTGATGATGTGAATAGTTCTGTTAGAGACGGTTAATTACAAATGAGATATAAAACCTGAGTGAAAATTCTAATTATTTACAGAGTAAACATCCTGAAAAGGGAAACGTAACAGAGGAAAGAAAGATCTTTAAGTAAAGAGTAAAAATGCAAGTCTGATCACTTTGACACTGAATGATGTGAAATATGTCTTTAAAACTTGTTTGACTTTAAGAGATGCGGTGTCCTGATGGATGGACAAGATTTGGACGCAGTTGTTACTTTAAATCTAAAGAGGAGAATACTTGGGATGGAAGCAGAGCTGACTGTAAGAAGAGAGGAGCAGATCTGGTCGTCATAAACAACGAAGAAAAACAGGTGAGTGTGTTTGTTTCTGATTTTAGAGAAAAATAAATTTAATGGAAATATTTAAATATACATAATGTCAACTTGAAATCTTTGGAAAATGACCTTGAAACGTGTAATTTCCTTTTTAAAATGACTTCTGATGAAATAAAATGTAAGTTAACTGTCTTATGAGCTTTAAAAGTGCACTTCCTCATGTATTCTCTGTTTCTCTGCTGATTATAAATGTCTTTCTTCACTTTCCTCCATTACTAATGTGTGTTACTGTCATGCTGTTGGGTCCAGTCCTCAGTGTGTGGTGGACCGAGGGATCCCTCTTGTGTTTGTTGTGGCTGATGAAGTCACAAGATGACTTTACTACAACAGAAATGCTGAACTGTGAACAGAGAAATGATTGTTGTCTCTCGTCAACTTCTAGAAGGTTGTCTCTGAGCTGAGTGATGATGGAAAGTTCTGGATTGGTCTACGCCATGAATGGAGACAAGGAGAATGGAGATGGGAATGGGTGGACAGATCACCGCTGACAAAAATGTGAGACATTTTAAAGATTTTTGGTTTCCATCACAATTCCATCATGGTCACTGTTTACATTGAAAGATTCTGTGTAGGTTGGTCTCCCCGGATAGATAGAGAGAGAGAGAAAGAGAGAAAGAGAGAGAGAGAGAGAGAGAGAGAGAGAGAGAGACAGAGACAGAGAGGGGGGGGGGGGACAGAGGGAGAGAGGGACAGAGAGAGGGACAGGTAGAGAGAGTGGAGGGGGAGAGGGACAGAGAAAGGGAGAGAGAGAGAGGAGAGAAAGAGAGAGAGAGGGAGAGAGAGAGGGGGACAGAGAGAGAGGGACAGAGAGAGAGAGAGAAGGGAACAGAGGGAGAGAGAGAGATGGGGACAGAGAAAGGGACGAGAGAGGGACAGGTAGAGAGAGAGTGGAGGGGGAGAGGGACAGAGAAAGAGAGGAGAGAAAGAGAGGAGAAAGAGAGAGAGAGGGAGAGAGAGAGGGGGACAGAGAGAGAGAGGGACAGAGAGAGGGACAGAGAGAGAGAGAGAAGGGAACAGAGGGAGAAAGGGAGAGAGAGAGACAGAGGGACAGAGGGAGAGATGAAAAGCTTCTGTAGTTTGTGACTCAATCACAATGTAAAGTCTATGGGACAGGCTGCTGATCTTATGAAAAGAGACAGTAGGGGCAGAACACAATGAAAGGACGCCATCTTGGTGTTAGATATTCAAAAACACATCATTACTTCTTTTTTGGGGATGATTTCTGTAAATAAAACCCTTAAACGAAAACAGAGATTCGGGAGCACTGAACAAGGTTCCATTCTTTTATTAGTAGTCACAGATTACATTGATTTACAAAACTGAATCTTAAACGAGTTATTAAAATAATATTAATCACAGATAATATGAATATTTAAAGTGAAATGCAACCGTTTACTTTGAACTAACAATCAGGAGTTTCAGCTGTTTGATAAAAGGACGATTTTATTTATTATTTACATTTTATTTGTCTGACAGGTTCTGGGCATCAAGACAGCCTTGCTATGACTGTTACCTGTATGCTGCAACATCCTGCTGTCGACAAGGAAAATGGACACAAGGATATTATAATGATTATAAGAACTGGATCTGTGAGAAAAAGATCTGAACTCTTTGATGACAGAGAGGTGTGTAGTGTTGGGATCAGCTTTGTTAAATCAGACCAATTCTTTAACATTTACTCAGCTGTTTATTCTGTGTTGCTAAGTAACCTGGATTATAGAGATATTGTTCCTCTGCCCTTCATAGTTCACAATCTGGTTAGAAGTCATGTGTACTTACTCTGTAGTCCTACAGGATTATTATAATAAAAGCTAATAAAAACATGAATTAGCAGGTTGTCTTTACCTTGGTTTATGTAGTTGATAATAACGTTTGTAATCAGTTAGTTAGAAGTTTGTCCTTAGAACATTTTACACTCCACACAAAATAAAACACAGCCCTACCTCCATCTCCCCTCCCAACCCGTCCTCACAACCAATTAAATCATTGTTATTATTATTATTATTATTATTATTATATTTTCACGCTGCACTATGTCCTTAACCTAACTATTGTATTTGTATCTTTTTTATTTTTTAGTCTGTATTCCTGTGTGTAAAGCATTTTGAATTGTCTTGTTGCTGAAATGTGCTATAGAAATAAAGATGCCTTGTCCTACAACCTCCAGCCTGTCAGTCTGTGTTTTTTTGTGTAAAAATACTTCTAATACGTTCCTGAAACAAACCGAGCACCCAGGAGGAGAATAAAAGGATATACTGTATTTATATATATATGGGCGAAGACCGGAGGAGCAGGGGAGGAGGAGGGTGGTGCTCGTATCCTGAAATGACAACTGAGCAGCAGAGAGAGAGACAGGTTTAAAACAGGGAAGTCGTGCAGTGATTGGCTCGTGAATTTCATGGCTGCTTCTGATTGGTTAAGACTAAAGTGAACCCCTCTACAGCTGATCCATTCAGTGGAGTGAGGAGTGATTATGTTTAGGAAGTCATCCTGAAAGAATTTGCGCTCAGCTCCATTTCAATCAGGAGACTTCATTTCGAATATGTGATGATTTATTGTACATGTGCGTGAAATGTACAGTAGTCTTTGGAGATTAGACTCCATCATTTAAAAATTCGGAGAAACTTTTAAAAAGGGGTAGGGCCGAAGTATGAACCCCCAAAAGAATGTGGCGAGAACTTGGTGAACGAAACGTTCCTATCTGATATCATGATGAAATTGAGAATGATACAGACTGGTATGAAATTAGCCGCATTTGGGCCCGTTAGAATAGCCGGCCAAGAAATATACAACAGTAAGTGAATATATTGAGGATGATGAAAATAACAATAACAATGATAGTGGCAATGATGTTATAAAAAGCAGAATATAGACGAACAATAATAATAAAATGAAGATGAAGTTGATGAGGAGGATGATTTGCATAGAGATGTTTCATGACTTAAACCTCGGGCCGAAGTATGAACCCCCAAAAAGAATGTGGCGAGAACTGGGTGAACCAACGTTCCTATATGATGTCATGGTGAAACAGAATGATACCGCGTGTAATGGAATTAGGCCGCAATTGAGGCCGTCAAGAGTAGCAGACCAGGAAAAGGATACGACAGGAAATGAATATTGACAACGACGATGATGATGATGATGATGATGATGATAAATCATAAGGAAGACAGAACGAGGCAAGTGAAGACAAAGATAGGGAGGATGCAGATGACGATGATTACGTGGAGGCGTTTCGCAATTTAAACCTCGGCCGCTGCGACCGGGTTAGGCTACCCTTGAAGTCGGCGTGGAACTTGAACCTTGGTTGTTGCGACCAGGTTTGACTGCGCTTAATGTCGGCATGGCGACTTAAACCTCGGCTGCTGCGTCCGGGTTTGGCTACCCTTGAAGTCGGCGTGCGACTTGAACCTCGGTTGCTGCGTCCGGGTTTATATTTATTCATTTTGATTTATATACGTATGATCGTCGCCCGGTGGTCGGGTGTGTAAATAAGAATAAAGCATGAGAAGATGAGATGCTGACATACGATTATGCAAAATCCCTCAATGAATGTGAGAATGAATCAGAGATCATAAACACACCACCACCAGTTATATGCATGCTTACTAGGATTATGCCTGTGAGATCTCTGGGTTGCGAGGATGTTGCCGACGTCAGGACGAATGTAAGAGACTAAGTAGAGGAAGACCATCTGCCAAGTTGTTGCAGGTACGTACATGAATGCCTTGATAAGCCCCATGGAGGCCACCCCTATTCTGAATACTTAGAAGATTCTACCCGAAGTTAGCCGGGAAAACCTCTAGAATGAGCCTGGCAATGAGTAGTTGTTCATAGATTAAAGCGCAGAGTAGAGTCTGCGTGTAAATGAAAAGAAGCAGCGTCTCCGCGTTTTGAAATTTAGTGTTATAAGGAGTACACTTGATGAGGTCAAATGTCATGAGTTAGCTGCGTACAAGGTCAGCGAAAATGTCACTTAATGCACTGCATAGATAAGTTACATGTGGTATTTACCCATGCTGCAAGAAAACCAGGTGAACATGCAGAATATGAAGTCTAGCTGCCGTGCTGCAAAGACAATGTGTAAAACATGCGCATAATGAGACATTGATACGATGAGATCCATAGGGTGTAGCAAATAGGAGAATTCCATTGCAAGATGAATGCTGTTTAACATAATGCAGAGATGAACTGTACGACTTGCTGCCAAATTCGATCAATGGCATAAGACAATAACGACCACCGTTTGACCTGTAAGCTGGACTACCACCACCTAACGTAGGATAGGGATTCCCCAAAATGTAACTAGCCAAAGAAAAACCAGTGCCACGCAGGTATAGTTAACATAGTGCCTTAGTAGTACCCAGATACCAACTGACACTAGAGTGGCTAAGACATAGAAGCCATCTGCACTTTGACGATTATGAGAAGCAAGTGAATGCAGACCACGACAATTTAAATGTGTCGACATGCCTAAACTAATCTTTAATAAGATAGAAAGTGTCTGGGTAGATACAGAAAATACTCACCTTCAGCGGGCATCGCAGAATCTAGGTAAAAGTAAACGAAACAGACATAGGATACTGCAAGAAGGATCAATGACATAGGAGGCTGCAATGACCACAAAGCAGACATGAGGTCACGCGACCCATATGCACCATGCTGAGGTTGGCGCGCCCATGAGTAAGAAACACACTTTAATGATGCAAGACCAACCGCCGAGATCAGCCATGACCGAAATATTGCGTAGTGATTAGACACCTGGGCTGCCACTGGTTCCGACACATGTACCGGGAATCAGTCAGACTCTGATTTGCAGGACTTGCACAAATACGTTGCCAACATAGTAAAGTCAGTGGAAATAAACAATTCTTATCTTAGTAAATAAAAGTAATAAAACGTAAAACTCGATGAGGTCCCCGCAGATATAAGATAAAATAAAAGTAAATAGCTGATGCGAGCAATGCAGCTTGTTAGATAGATGGTCAACAGTAATTAAACTTGTCAAACAACGATGTGACGCCACCGTACAATATGAATATTGCGCTGAGAATACTTGCCTGGAAGACCATACAAGAATATTATGAACGTGCGCTACCCAACCGTGAGTGAGCATAAGCACGAACGATAGCAACCAGGCAGACGACAATGAGTGTAATTTGTACAAATGCAGAATATAAGTGCCATGTACTTTTGCTGACGTCAGCATGACTACTGACAATACGCGACAGCTCCGAAGACAACCCTGAACACGTGTCATTCCCTAGCGGGAAAAGAATCTTGCCCCTGCCCGAGTAGCAGAACGTACTATAAGCCCAGAAAAATATGGGACAAAAACACAAACCTATGCCCATTCAAAGCTAACAAGCACTCACCCGAGGTAGCATTCCAGTGACTGCTATAGCTGACGTCACGTGCCCAGTAACTTACAGCTGAAGCGTTGAATACTTAATTAGTAGGCTACATCTTATATGCAGAACTCGACAATGTAGAGATGCTCCATGCCACATGGTGTGCTCCATACAGACGTTTTTATGGAAAAAGGCTGCCGGTAGCTGGTAAGATAAATAACTAATGGTTAAATAGCATTCTAGGTAGCAACAATACCCCTTACCGACATTAAGTCCTAGCAAGTAACTTTAATCTCCGTCTCAGCGAAAATGAAATTATTGAGATTACCCATGCACACCACCAAATGACTAGCAACGTCGGACGCCAGCTCGTACCACGACCACGTAGGCAAGCTCAGGTTGCCGCACGCAGTAGCGCACAGCCCTAACCACATAATAAACAGTCCATGGCCCTAACATACTTCACTGTCACCTACCAGGCCTAATACATCCATGGGCCAGAGCAACCTCAGGTGTAACGCCGAAACCACCGTAAGGGCGCAAGTAAATGCGCACAAGAATGTAAAACGTCACTGAATGATAGAGCACGCTAACAAAGGATGTCGGAGAAGATAAAAAGCATCTTACCTAGTGAGCCCATAGAGAAAAGACGTGCCTGCCTAAGTGCGCAATTAACCATGAAGCATGTAGAAAAGTAAAATCAACGGCCCGGCCGATGCTATCATAGAATGTACGGTAAATAGTCCCCAGAGGCGCAGAGGAATCTATGGTAGAAGCCAGAGTTTAGACGGCGCCCGGACTCCAGGCCACAACACCCAGATCCGCATTACAGGTGGGCGGAAAATATGAATGAACAAAACATGCACGATGAGATACTTAACGTTGAAAGGTTGGATGATCAGCTGAGTCGACACACGGGTCCGAAGTACGTTCAACATTGCGGCCGAGAGTGGGCGGCCGGAGGCCAGCTGAGCAGGTCAGAGCGGGCCGTGTGGCGAGACAGGTGCAGCGAACGAGCAAAATCCACAGGACCGCAGCTGAGCAATAGGTTCCAACTGCAGCTTGAAGCAGTCGCTCACGCCACGCCCCCTGCTCACGCCAAGCCCGCTCACGCCACGCCCCCTTTGCTCACGCCACGCCCCCTTTGCTCACGCCACCGCCAGGCCCGCAAGGCCCGCCCATTGTCCCTTGTTTTCTTTGCCTTCAAAATAAAAGCCCCCTTGTTTTCTTTGCCTTCAAAATAAAAGTCCCTTTCTTTTTTTTCACTTTACAAAAAAAGCCCCCTTCTTTTGGCGCTGTCCCGGTCCGGTTTCTGCCACTGTTCTGGAAAAACATGGCTTTTGGTCTCGACCGAGTCAATGTGTCTTTGTTAAGTGTATAATAATATTGGAGGGAAATTGGAACACAGCTCTGGACGGGGATGCTGTTCGGCTTTTCACAAGTTTAGCTAGTTAGCTAACGCTTACCGACGTTTGCTAACGGCGCAGCAGCGTTAGTTAAATAACCGGTATTACAACTGCCTTCGAGCTGCGTCCACGTTGTCAACATAAGACGGGCGTTAGGGCTCCCTTTTGTATCATACTTTTATTGAAAGAAATATTAAGCTTTGCTCCTATGAAATAGGTGTTTTGTAACATTGTAACATAAAAAAGCTAACTGGCTATAGTTAGCCTGTATCGCGTGCGTAAGCGGGATTAGCTAACGTGCGTAGCCAGCCAGCAACTTTGGCAATCGGCAGTAGTTTCGGCGAGCTAACCAACGCGACAGTATGTCCCGCACAATCAACCTCTGCTGCTAAAAGCAGTCAATCTGCAGTGATGTTTGAAATGGAGACATATGGATGTGTTAGCTGTCGTCTTAGCTTGACGAAACTACTGCCGGTGCGCTGGCTGGCTATGCAACATTAGCGCAATGTCCGCTAGCATCACAGGCTAACTATAGCCAGTTAGCTTTGTGTGTAACTAACAAAACTCACCCATCTCGTTTAACGTTTCATTCAATAACATTATGGTTCAAAAGGAGCACTAAAGCCACAGGTCTTATGTTGACAACGTGACGTAGATATAGAAACCCGGCGCGCGTTACGTATTGTCCTAGCCGTTCAGGTTAACGCCTTACGCTAACGTTAGCGAAACGTCGGCGTAGCATTAGCTAGCTGTCTAAACTTGTGAAAAGCTGAACAACATCCCCGTCCAAGTAATAAATAAACACTAGGCAAATATGTTGTTACTGGAGCTAGTAGGCTACCATCAAAACGTGAGATATCTAATCAATATGTTTACAACTGTCGGGGGGTGTTCACAGGTGGGACTGGTAAGTGTAGCCCATTGCTCAGCATATAGCTAGCATGATGCTTTGTATTTTCTAGATCTAGATAAGTTTACCGGTACTTATCTGAACTAAAGACATGATCACTGTCACTAGATATAAAGAAAACATTGACTTTCACTTGGTGCTATTCACTGACAGTAAAAACACATCTTCCTCATCCCAGTCAGTCACCATAGTTACAGTACTAGGCTGATACACAGTCACCATAGTTCTAGTACCAGGCTGATACACGTCTCCCCAACATGACGTCATCACCATATTGTTAAAAAATATATACTATATATATATATATATATATATATATATATATATACACATACATATTGAGTGCTATATGTACCTATTAATCAACAGTGGTGGTTAACCTGCAACATGGGCTTTATACAGCCATGGTGCAACTGCATCTTGTAAACTAACCCTGAAATTGGAAGTTGCGTGCCAGCGGGGGCGTGGCGTGAGCGGGCGTGGCGTGAGCAGGGGGCGTGGCGTGAGCGACTGCTGCAAGCTGCAGTTGGACCCTTCTCCAGCTGAGTGAAAATAACTTGTGGAGTGAAATTGCGCTGCCAGGTTGCCACCATTGCACCCGTGGTGCATGCCCCAGAGAGGCGGAAAAACAGCGTGCAGGATGAGAGCGAGAGAAAAAATATCTTCTAGGATAGGCATCGCCGCTATCAACGCGAGATACGGCCGTGAAATAGTGAAAAGTTTTTTATTTTTTTATTTTTATTGAGCACATAACAAGTATACAGTCACAAATGTATACCATACGAACAGGTCAAGTACCCCAGGGGAGATACAACCAATAATAGAACAAAAAAAGAAAGAAAACAACTCAATTTACATAAAGCATTTGAAAAGTATAAATAGTGTGTGAGTTCTAACAGCTTTCTTATTACTGCAACAGGATATAGTAGATATATAATGTTTAATGTGAATGGACAGCTCAACGAAGTTAGGTGTTTTATTTTGGAATTTTGACTTATGTAAAATTTGGCCAAAATTAAAATCAGGTTGATTACATAAAATTGAGAGGTGAGATTTGTGTCAAAGTTAATGAAACCAAAAAGTACATTTTCCCAGCACAAGGAGAATTCAGGGTAAATAAGATCAAGTACCGAGATAGTTTACTCCAAAGTAGTTTAGTATGAGGGCATAGCCAAAATAAATGCACAAGAGTCTCTCTTTGATTTCCACAGAATGCGAAATAGTGAAAAGGTGAGTTGGTGCTCGTATCTTGAAATGACAACTGAGCAGCAGAGAGACAGGTTTAAAACAGGGAAGTCGTGCAGTGATTGGCTCGTGAATTTCATGGCCGCTTCTGATTGGTTAAGACTAAAGTGAACGCCTCTACAGCTGATCCATTCAGTGGAGTGAGGAGTGATTATGTTTAGGAAGTCATCCTGAAAGAATTTGCGCTCAGCTCCATTTGATGTCTTTTTTTATCATGTGTAATGAGTAAGATTCTGGCCACAACCTTTTAAAGACCACCCAAAAACATACAGTCCTTCCCAGTCACCAAAACAACTTGAGTAAGTTTAAATGCAATTTTGTACTTTTAACACTTTGTTTTCTTTTTTGTGAGAAGTATGTTTTTACTTAAGGTAAAAGATATGAGTATCATTATTTATTTTTTATAATGAACTCTATTCTCCCGGGAACCAGTGATGACCAGACCTTGTTTCTGTATGACGTCTTTTTTCCCCTGGACATGAGCGGCAGTGGCGATTTTTGGCACGGGCGAACCGGGCAGCTGCCCGGGGCGGCATTTTTTCATGTCACATGGGGGGCGGCACAAGAACTTCCACAAAAAAATAAAATCCGCGCCCCCGTTGCAGCTGCAGGCGCCCTGCTTGCACCCCCTACTTTCACAATGAAATGGACTAGTCCGTAACGGTGCGGGCGCGAAAGATAAACACACGGTGACAGGAGAACTGGGAAGTACACTAGGCCTGGCAAACTCGATTCCTTTTTAGGATTCAGGTTATTCTTGTTAAGGTTGAGGGCTTCAGATGTAAAGTTATTCGCAGTCAAGTGACGTAAAAAAAAAATGGCGGTCAGTGGAATGCTAACAGGAGGTGATACCTTTGTAGCAACAAAATGGCGCCATCAGAGGTTCGACTTCTGAAGCGAAGCTTACCCCCTTGCAGAAAACCAGAGACGTCAAAATAAAACAGGAAACTGAGCAAAATACAACACAGAAAACAGACTACCAAACTAAGACAACCCCAAAACCATAACAATTCTGAGTCACTCACTAAACTGATCTGGGTTGTGCGAGTCACTTGAATCACTTGAGTCAGTATTGTATGCTACATCCAAGGCGAGCTTTTGATTTGGATAAAATGCGATGTTTTCATTTAGAATCTTTTAATTTTATTTGAAAAAAATATCCATAAATATAAATGGTCTGAAAGAAAACCGAATATTCATTTAAAAATGAATTATATTTTTTAACTTTAATAGGACTGACAAATAAGAAAGCCATCTGGACTCTGAACATTTACAATGACTTAAAATCTCTTTAATGTAAATTCCATGCGCCCCTTTTTCATGTATGCACTGTATGCATTTAATGTTTTCAATGTGTATGTGCATCTGTATTTGAATAATAAAGTTTTGTGAAGTGAAAAAAAAAAAACATGAGTTGTCGGCAAGGTGAGCTTACAATGTTTCAGACTGTCTGCTCGACCTAATTGCATTTTAACATACTACATTTATACACCAAACCTACAGTAGGCCTAGCTAGGCTACGTGCAGAACATTGTATGTTGTATTATTCAGGGGCGGACTTTACCATTAGGCAAAGGTCGGCAATTGCCTTGGGCCCCGAGCTACCTAGGGCCCCCCAAAATGCCCTATTAACTTATGGTTAAGGGTTGTTTTTTTTTTTTTACTTTTCGCAAATTATATATTTCTAAAACTCCATTTGCAAAAAATGGCATCAAATCATTAGTTTCGCAGACCGGAGGGCCCCCCCCCACCTCACTACATTGGACTATTCCATTAAATCACCTAGGCTAACTGCTCATCTGCGAAAGTGACAAGGCTGTAATGTACTGCGCCAAAAAACGGAGAAAAAAAAGTGACAGACAGACCATGGATGTATTGAGACAGACAGAGTGCGTGTGCAGAGTGACAGACAGTGTACAGACTAGAGTAATGAAGCGAAACTACCCAAGCGGTGCTGAAAAAAGGAGGAAGAAAAAAGAAAAACGTTTTTAAAAAAAAAATTGCCGAAGTTAACAAAGTTCTTCGTGATGCCCGCCGCTGACAATAACAACAACGCTACAAGCACCATCACGAGCGTTAGCACTGCTGCTAGCGAGGAGGAGCTACCAGTTGCTGCCGACAGAGCCAGCCCAGGCTGCTCCAGCGATATTGCTGCTAACGTTACATCCAATTCACCTTTACAGGATGATGAGGATCCTTCAACTTCAGGTAACAAAACTTCCGCATAGGTACCGTGGGTGCTCCGTAGCTCGAGCACCCACGGAAAATACTGAGCACCCACGTGTGCCAGACTGCCAGTAGGCAAAATTAATTTAAAATGAATAACTAATAACTAACTCATGTCATAGTGCGATCGGTTATGTCGGTGGCATTGATTCTTAATTTCCCACGAAGCTGATCGCGGTTACATGTCAGTTCAACTTTTCATCTCCAATCCTATCTGTAGTTGTGAGAAGTGGCGCTGTCCTGAGTTGAAAGATAGACTAGACTACTTTACGGCGTTATTATCGAGTTAATAGGTGTGTGTGTGTGTGTGTGTGTGTGTGTGTGTGTGTGTGTGTGTGTGTGTGTGTGTGTGTGTGTGTGTGTGTGTGTGTGTGTGTTCGTGTCGGCCGCTGTCCATTTCCTAAGGTTCTGAACGCAAACATTTTTTGACTTGTTTTTTTTTTTAAAGAGCGTGAGCACCCACGGAGGAAAACGTAAATCGGCGCCTTTGTCCACGTTCACTTTCAGTGACAGTGATAATAATGTTGACGACGTCTATGACGAAAAAGACGACAATTCCAATGAACAACTAATGAGTAGGCCTACTAGCAGTCATGACCAGTGTGTAACTCTTGAACTTGAAGATGACCCAGCAGCACTCTGGTCAAAACATCTCACTGACAAAGAGCGGGTTGCTCAATAGTGCAGAGAGGCCCAGTTCAGAGCAAGGACGACAGAATTTATCCTAAAAATCAAGAGGGGCAGATTTACAAGCAGGAATTATTACCTGCAAATGAAGAATGGAGAAAAATGATTGGGCTGATCTCCGTGTGTGTGTGTGTTTGTGTGTGTGTGTGTGTGTGTGTGTGTGTGTGTGTGTGTGTGAGTGTGTCTGTGTGTGAGTGTGTGTGAGTGAGAGTGTCTGTGTGTGAGTGTGTGTGTGTGAGTGAGAGTGTCTGTGTGCGAGTGTCTGTGTGTGAGTGAGGCTATGTTTACACGGAAACGATCTGGTATGGTGACGCGCAAAGTGTGTGAAATTCGATGTAGTATGCACTCCAGGTGACTAGGTGGCACTGCCACACAACACCACCAAGACACCCACCTGGGGCAGAACATTCATTCTACTTCTCTCCTGCTTGAGAGCGAGCGGCAGTGGGCAGAGGAGGCTGAAGCAGACCCTCCTCTGACCTCTGACCGCTGACCGCTACCTCTCTATCTCTCTCTCTCTCTCTCTCTCTTCATCCGTAACGTTGTCGCCTGCTCTGGCTCAAATGAATAGCCTACATATCGTCATCCGAACTATAACAACCTTATCCACATTGTTGAAATCATTTAAATATTGAGCCATTACATTGAAATTCTAACAGGAGCCTATAATTTCTGTATCCTACTCCGTAACAACAGACGCCTTTTTCGTCTCTCTCCACACCTCTGTCTTCAGACTTTTGCGCGTTTTACCCTTTAGATGGTAAACGACGGTTGGAGCGTTTTTAAGATTTCCACTCTGGAAGGTGGTTTCACTTTTGCGCGTTTTAAGCCCCAAAAACGCCGTCGCCGTATAAACGAAAGGCACATCCAATAAAATATTTTTTCGTTTTCACCCGAGAGCGTCATCGTGTAAACAGGGCCTGAGTGTGTGAGTGAGTGTCTGTGTGCGAGTGTCTGTGTGAGTGTCTGTGTGTCTGTGTAGAGGGCCCCATGTCTGTGTTTGCCTTGGGCCCCAAAATGACTAAATCCGCCACTGGTATTGTTGATTTGCTTTACCCTGAGCTCGAGGAGAAGCTGCACTCGCTTGCTGCTCGCTCATCTGAATCAGATCCACTCATGATAACGTTGCCGGCTGATTCAGTTTATTCGCGGGATTTACTGACTCCCGCGAGAACTCACGAGTGAGTCATCAACAACTCATGAATCACCAACAACTCACGAGTCATCGAGGGCTCGTGAGTTCTCGAGTGAATCCCAGGACCTCTATCAGCTCCCGTGGCTGACGATAGTGGTGCTGGTGGTGTCAGCGGCAGTGGCAGTGAGGAGGAGACTTGGAGGAGAGGGACAGATGAGGGAGTGAGAGTAGAACCTGCGGTAAGCACTCCCCTTAAAACACTTTGGACCTTGATAAAACTGAGCCAAAAATGAGTGGTGGACAAACTGTTGATGATAACACTACCACAGTAAAAGACGTAGGCATGCTTTACTATATGATTGCATTCGTAGCCTATAAACGTCGCACATCATGCAAACGTTCCTAACTAGAATTGTGGCTTTTCTATCTGCATTGAGACAAAAACTCATGATAGACCTCTTCAAATTATAGCACAGGGCCTCTTGAAATGATAAATGAATATATATATATATATATATATATATATATATATATATATATATATATATATATATATATATATATATATAGCTGGTTTTATGATTCATGAGGAGTATACAGTTTTATTGTATTAATAAATGGCACTTTTTTGAAGTATTTAATATCTCAACTCTCACTGATCCTTGCTTACTCATTACATGGCGTTAGTAGTTTTAAGGAGTGGGAGTTGCTATACATATTCAGGAGAGAACAAGGATGGGTGGTATTTGTGATCTTATGTGGTGGGCCAGTCTGGGCCAAAATGCCGATTTTTGGTCCCAGTCTGTCCCTGTCACTGTGGCTCAAGCAGAGAGGAGATTTTCCAAACTAAAGTTGATCAAGTCATACCTGAGTTCAACCATGTCCGAGGAATGGATCACTGGCCTTGGCGTCATCAATATCAGTCACTCAATAGGGGAGCAGTTTTCATTCGATGACATCATTGATGATTTTGCCTCAAGGAAGGCCAGAAAGGTCAGGTTTTAGTTTTAGTTTGGGTTTTCTGTTCTTAGTGCTATAGTATAATAATTAGATTATCTTTAGTGTGTCTTCACATTTGTGTGGTGAAGGATTTGTGCTATTTAGAATATTTCTATATTTTATTTGTATATTATCCTTAATATTTTATATTATTGTTGCTTTCTGCTCTTGTTAATTTTTTTATGATTGTATATATTGTTGGCACATTTATGTATATAGTGTATATTTATTTTAAGTTCTGATAACCTATACTGTCATATTTTGTGCAGAATTGTGTTCATTGTCTTTTGGCAATGTTGGAGGTGGAGATTGTGCACCTTAAAAAGTGTGTTTCCTATTGTAATTGCAATAGTTAAATAATAATTGTTGTAATAATAGTTAAATTAAGTGTTTTTTTCAAATGCTAGAAATATTATTTATATATAATATATAATATAATTGGGGGGTCGCTCAAAGAGGGTCTCGCCCTGGGTGTAATTCAATGTAGAACCGCCCCTGCTGAGCTGATTGTTTACTTTTCTTCTGACTCCGTTAAACACAGAAACGTTGTTTTAGGAGCATTTAAACGGTTCAGTTTCGGTGTTTTGACCGTTACAACGTTTATGTCTTTATCACGTTTACCGATATTAACCGGACGTTTTTGTGTGGTTTTTGGTATGGCTGGACCCGAATATTCAAATATTCGAGTATTCGTTCGGTGGGTTGGTATTCGATTTGAAAATCTGACATTCGAATATTTGTTTTTTTATTTATTTATTTTTATTTTATTTTGGTTTATTTATTTTCTGCATTTATCTCTCGTTCACACTGCAGTCCAGTTGATGGCGGTAATGTACATTTAAGTTGGTTTGTCAACCGCCAATAAACTACAAAGAAGAAGAAGAAGAAGATGAAGAAGAAGAAGATACTGTCGGTACACGATGACGCCCACTTCGAGCATTTAGCAAGCTGGGCGGAGAAGCTAGCGGCGATAACAAGTGCGGAAATGGAAAACTGTTTCGCGTTTTTCCGTTGCGATTCGGCAAGAAACTTCAACATTGTGAGGCGAAGAGATCGTTTTGGAATATAAAGCTTGGATATTACATTTCCTCGGACTCTTGGGGATTTATGAAAATCAAGTTTTGGTCAAAATACCACTTTGTTGCCGAAAGGACAACGAAAACAGGTATGGATGCACTCTCGGCTGCGCAGATTACGGCTGAATTGTTTTATTTTCTGTTACTTTGTAACAGTTGTGTACATGGCTGTATATTTTAAAGATGTAATGCTTTAAAGTTATAAAAACGCTCATGAGTGGAAGTTTTATTGAGGTTACAGCGACGCCCCAGTCACAAAGTGTCCCGTTGACGGGACGGTGATCCTTGAGAGGTTCAAAGTTTATTAATTCTGAACGCGTCTGGCCTGTCTATCTATATTGCACCAAATACGACACTGCTGCACTCCCTTGTGAAGTCGTTTGGATGAAAGGTTCTCAAAATAATCAAAATGCAAACAAACAGACAGACACATAGAGATTCCTTCCTTTATTAGAGATGATAATATGTTCAGCCCCCTCTCTCCAAAGCTTAAAATATTCGATGCTCATTACTACCGAAGCTTCGAAGCTCAAAAAATGGTATTCGGACCAGCCCTAGTTTTTGGAGGATAAAACGCCTCATGTCCTTACCGAGAGAGAGAGAGAGAGGGGCAGAAAGTCCAGCGAACATGTCCGCGGAGCTGCAGATGTTCCCCGCCGGAGCAGAGATGGAGACCCTGCGGATGTTCGTTAACGAGTGGCTGACGGCGGCGGTGGACGACATCCTGGGGCTGTTCGGGGAGACCGTGGCCCGGTACCGGGAGCAGATAGACCGCCAGCGGGGACAGCTGGACAAGCTGAGGTCCGAGGAGGACAAGTGGAGCCAGACAGGTCGGTCTCTGTTACTTTACTACACTGAAAAGACTATTATATTGTTGACATATAATGTCAAACATCAGATGTATGTATGTATGTATGTATGTATGTATGTGTATATATATATATATATATATATATAGCCTTGGCGATGGTTTTTTTTTTGTCACTTTTTAGGTTACTTTTTTTAGCGTTTTTAAAAAAACATGTATTTGTCACTTTTTTCAGCGTTCTTTTGTCATAGTTTTGAGAAGAACGCCTGAAGCTCCACCTGCACGTCCACCGGGACATGGCGTTCGGCTCCAGCGTCTGCGGCCAGAGCTTCACGCTGCACAGTTGTTACATTAAATCTAAAGAGAAGAAGACTTGGTACTGGCACAGATTGATTTTCCTGAATTGGTCCAAGGTAGTACCGGCCTTGTCAGTACTACTCCAGTCCAGATGGTGGTGGTAATGCACCTGAAGCTGTAACTGACAAAAATAGCCACAAGGGAAATAGCTTTAGGTTCAGTTACAACACTTCAACTAAAAGCCACTAACACACATATGCATAAACTATTACACATGGAAGACTTGCAACATTGGTCAGTCATCTCTTCATCTTTTTTCTGTTCTCCTCTACTCTGTTTTGCATCTATGATCTGCTCTCTGTGTGTTACTAGCTGTAGATATAGCAGAGCTTATTCTTTATTCCATCCAGCTGAACTTCAGGTAATTATCACAGACCCTGGTTGTGTGTTAGTAAAGAAGATGGTTTATCATGTGTTTTGTTTGTTTCACTCAAACATTAAAATTCACACCTATACTTCACTTCCTCTAAAATAAGTATCCGGTCCAACAACAGTTGCTGTGTCAGAGAGGTGTGAATGCAGCTATGCACAGATACTGTATGTTTACTTCCTCAATTTTACAGTCCGGAAGAAACGGCTTTACTTTACTTTAACATACTTTTATAAAGTTTATCTGAAGGGTTTCATAATTCCAATTCCCAAATGACCGAATGCCTAAATGTAAGCCTACTTTAAGTTAAGTGGAACTTTTTGTCTAACAGTAACAAATGTATTAGGATGTGCATCTGTCTTATTGGTTTGTGCTGCAGCTACTTCCTGTGTTAAAGGAGCGACCAACTTAAAGACAGACAGTGAGACGAAGAATACGTTCAGTTCAGTTTTTCAGTTTGTCAAGATGTCTGCAAATACTGTCGCTACGCCCAGTTTGAGCCTGAATGTGAGATATAACAGAAACGTCCAAGAGAAGAGCGGAGAGGAAGAGGAGAGTCAGGTGGAGATCTTAGTGGATGAAGAGCATCACGCTGATCTCAGGCCACAAAGAGCCAGTAAGTCTGAAATGATGATTGTTGTAAAGGGGAAGTTCATGTCAGTTTACGTGTTGCTTTATAACAATTAGATACTGAATAATATTTCACAATTAATCAATCAATCCACCATTGGTCACCATTAAAGGGGTGATAGAATGATTATATAGGGTATTTTACACTGTTCCTTAAGGTCTCCTAATAGGGTATGTAACATTGGTTGGGCTGAAAATTGCCCGAATGCTATTTTATTAGTCCCTTAACTACCCTGTGAATATGGCTCTATTTGGAACAAGAGCTTTTCTTCCAAATATGGTATGCTCATGAATATTCAGAATGAGCTACGTGCTGATTGGTTTGAGCAAACTTCATAGAAACACATGGGAGACTTGACAGCAGGTCTCATATTTCAGGCACTGTAAAGTTATACATTGTTTATCGGGCTATTTCGTTATTAAAATCACTTCTGAGACTTTTTTTAGCGAGAAATCAACTATATAAAGCACAAATATGGGCCGTTTTACGAAAATTGATGGCCAATTGCAAATTTGGTGAGACTGTGTGTCGGAGTTCAGCGGCCGGTGCTGCCTTTGTTGCTGCCTCGCCGCCCGGCCTGCCTTCCTTCACAGACCCCGGCCTGCTATGAGGTACTTGGAGCTCCGTCACGGCAGCCCGCAGCACTCCATATCCGCGCAAAGTCACTGTTTTTTCGCCTGCAACTCCCCTCTTCCTGCTAGCTAAATGCACGGTGTATGTGAGTGAGAGCGCGGTCAGCGAGCTTGTTATGCCAGCAATCTCTTACCACAGTTCCAGTTAATCTTTTAATGTGTGTAATTATAATGTGTTGAGTTATTTAAACAAACGATTGGGGAAATAAACGCCGCTTGTCCGCGAGTCCCTTTGATAGAGCCTGCAGCTGGATGTAACCCGTTTGTAGCTACAAATCACGGATAGTTAGCTTCATTTTCGGCGTAATTCTGAGTATATTTACAGTTTGAATTTCGTCACACCACGTATACAACATCTAGCTACATGTCTTATAAAGCTAACGACGGTGTCCGATTTCAAATTAATGAATATTCGTGAAGATTAGGGCTTTCGTTATCTGCAACTGTCCCTTCAATCCTAGCTACCTGTGTAGCTACAAATCACGGATAGTTAGCTTCATTTTTGGTGTAATTCGAGTATATTTACAGTTTGAATTTCGTCACGCCACATATAAACATCTAGCTAAATGTCTTATAAAGCTAACAACGGTGTCTGATTTCAAGTTAATGAATATTTCTGAATTTCAGAGGAATTCTAAGAGGAGGCTAGCTAGCTCTCATTGATAGAGCTACATCCAGCCGCAGGCTCTATCAATGAGACTCGCGGACAAGCGGCGTTTATTTCCCCAATCGTTTGTTTAAATAACTCAACACATTATAATTACACACATTAAAAGATTAACTGGAACTGTGGTAAGAGATTGCTGGTGTTACAAGCTCGCTGATCGCACTCTCACTCACATACACCGGGCATTTAGCTAGCAGGAAGAGGGGAGTTGCAGGCCCTGGAGCTCTGTCAGAGCAGGGGCATTTGGTTGTCTATTACCCCAAGATACGGTGACTTTGCGCGGGTATGGAGTGCTGTGGGCTGCCAGTTGTGACGGAGCTCCAAGTCCTCATAGCAGGCGGGTCTGTGAAGGAAGGCAGGCCGGAGGCGGGCAGCAACACAGGCACCGGCTGAACTCCTACACAGGGACAAAATTTGCAATTAGCCATCCTTTCGTAAAGTGGCCCATATTTGACTTACATAGTTGATTTCTCGCATAAAATTTCAGAAGTGAATTTTGTAATGGAATAGCAGAGATCTGTGTGACCTAGCTAGATTCAGAAGACTACCTGATCTCAGGTCAGTTGTGTAGCCTATGTAAATGTACTACCTGATCTCAGGTCAGTTGTGTAGCCTATGTAAATGTTGGGGCGTGACCGTTCTCTTAATACACCCATGGGATGACAAAGGTTCCGGTTTTTGGGAGGTTGACGTCAACTTCCAGCTTTGTTGAGATTCACCCGTTTACAGCGGCAGTTTCAAAATATGAGATTTTCATAGTAAAGGGGTGTCAGTGGGACTTTGAGCTTCTATGTATGTCCTATTTACCCACCGAACTGTCGTTATTCAACTATGACAGGGTGAAATCAGTTTTGCATTCTATCACCCCTTTAACTCTGGGTCATTATCAGGTGTCTGGGTGCTGTAATCTGGTGCCTCGTGGGTCATTCTTATGGTTCAAACTTCAAACATAATAAATATGTTATGGATGTATTTTGTCTCTGTAGGACCACACACTCAAAACAACCCTGCAGCCAACATCAGAAGGTGTTTCAAAGCTACTGCAGTGACTCTGGGAGGGTTTTATCTTCTGATATTGGCTGGACTCTTCATTCGCTGTGAGTATTTTGTTTTGATACAAACTGTCATATCTTAAAGGAGACAATTTCTTTCAGAATTTTCTAGTTATTATATTATTATTCTTCTCTCATCCAATATTTCTGGTTGCACTCCCTTAAAAAAACTAAAAGGCAAATATTAGACAATGGACTGTACTGTGTTACTCTAAAATTAAAAATACAACAAAAAGTACAACAAGGCCAAAGTCTTCTATAATATAAGAAGAAACATACAAAATACAGACCAAGCGGCAACTTCCGGGTCTAAAAAGTGAAGCCAATGCTGAAGCTCTTTAAACCTGTATTCTCTGTAATGTCCAGCAGGGGGCGACTCCACTTGCTCCAGAAAGAAGTCTGTTTCCATAGAAGTCTATGAGAAAATGAGCCTACTTCTCACTTGATTTATTACCCCATTAAACATTTTCATAATGAGTTAATGGTCTCAATCACTAGTTTTAAGTGTTATTTAATATAGCATGATGTTCATTTAGTAAATTATGGTCCCATTTATTTTAAAACAGACAATAAAGCAGGGAATGCTTTAGGACCTGTCAGTCAGGACAGAGGATTAGCAATCATTTTTAAGGATTGTGACGTCATCAAACATTACAAAGTTTTAGGCCACATACACATGTACAAAAACAATCTTTTTTTTACCCGTCTTCCCTGGATTCGTTTCAAGAATAGTTGCATCCAAACGAATCCATTTGTAAATGACTCAACACGCTACTTCATATTCCAGGCCTATAGGTGGCGCTGTTTCTGCTACAGAAATTCACCAAAAAAGGGAGAAGAAGAGCATAGATAACTTCAACTTCCCATCATAACATGACTAGCTAGACTAACGTTCTCTTAATACATCCGTGGACTATAATAACTTTCACCACTGCTCATTTTATAAAGGCTGCCACAAGAAAACGTGTCTTTGTTTACATTGTATAATGTGCTGTTGGATTGCTTTTTATTTTGCAATTCTGTCTGCCATCGGACAACATTGCGTGCCGCTAAGAGGCCCTATCGCTGCTAACTCTTGCTACTAAAATCGCAGTCAAACAAACATCAATGATCCAATGTTTTTGATAATCTATACTTTTCTTGCAGTAGCCTTTCTACAATAAGCCGTGGTAAAGTTACTATAATCTGTAACGAGATGATAAGCAGACAGATTAGCTAGCTAATTGATAAATTGTCTACTTCCACTTTATAAACAGATAGCCATAGCAGCTAACGTTAACGTTACGTCGCTGCTGGAGCGGTCAGCTACTTTAGCGATGTTTAATGTTAGCTACATAACATTAGCAATATATCTTGTGTAGAATCCAGAGGGAAGTGTCAGGGAGCAGAGACACAGTATTTAGATGAAGTGAGCTGGTTTAACCATGAAGATGGGATATGCTCGCTTAGCTTCGCCGCAGTCGTGTGTGTTGTGGTTAGTGGCCGTGGGTAAGAGAGGGTGGAAAAGGGGTCGGGGGGTGTGGCGATGACATCATTGAAACGAACTTATGCGGTTTCACCATCCAAAAGAAGCCAAAAGAAAGCCGTTTTTTCACCCTGGGACCAGGTTTCAAAAAAGTGTGTTTTCAGGCAGTGAGTTTACAAGATTCGTTTGGACGGTCGGCCCAAATGATGCAAAACGTGTGTTTGCACAAAAAAAAAGGTTCCGTGTGGATTGCTTAGTTTAGGCAACAGAAAGAACTGTGAAAGCAGCATTTCCTGTTTTGGCCAAACTGTTGAACTGCTGTGTGGCTGGGTGTGGGGTGTGAAAGTGTTTAACTAAGCTGTGAATAAATGCTATTTATACATTTTTCAGTTTAACACAAATGCAGTTATAGTGTGTATATATGGTTTCATAAAATAAATCCAAAGATTGGACAATGCAGTGTCCTCGCTGAAGTTAAGGAAACCACCGGACTGGAGTTACTATGTTTTAATTCAAATATATCAAATTAATAAGTAATAAGGTTGTGTGTGTGTGTGTGTGTGTGTGTGTGTGTGTGTGTGTGTGTGTGTGTGTGTGGTATGTGCTGTTATTTCCTTAATTTTCTTTACTCTCCAAGAAACACTGACAGCAGAAGCATCAGTAGAGGATGTTACATTACTGAATATATATCTACCAAAAGTTTCCCAGCAGCATAGTGACCAATCTACACAGCATAGTAAGCAGTAAGTGAAGTTAAGTGCAGCTACGGTTTCTCAAGATGTCCAAAGGCAATCCAGATGTTTCAAAGAAGATGAGATACAACATAAATGTGCAGGAAGACAAAGAAGAATGGGCTGTTGAACTGCTGGGTGTGGCTGGTTGTGAGGTGTGAAAGCGCATAACTAAGGTGTGAATGAATGGTAATTATACTTTTTTTCATCCATCTTCGTCCGCTTATCCGGTGTCGGGTCGCGGGGGGAGCAGCTCCAGCAGGGGACCCCAAACTTCCCTTTCCCGAGCAACATTAACCAGCTCCGACTGGGGGATCCCGGAGGTGTTCCCAGGCCAGGTTGGAGATATTAATCCCTCCACCTAGTCCTGGGTCTTCCCCGAGGCCTCCTCCCAGCTGGACGTGCCTGGAACACCTCCCTAGGGAGCGCGCCCAGGGGCATCCTTACCAGATGCCCGAACCACCTCAACTGGCTCCTTTCGACGCCAAGCGGCGCGCGGCTCTACTCGAAGCTCACGGATGACTGAGCTTCTCACCCTATCTCTAAGGGAGACGCCAGCCACCCTCCTGAGGAAACCCATTTCGGCCGATTGTACCCTGGATCTCGTTCTTTCGGTCATGACCCAGCCTTCATGACCATAGGTGAGGGTAGGACGAAACTGACCGCGGTAGATCGAGAGCTTTGCCTTCTGGCTCAGCTCTCTTTTCGCAACGGTGCGATAGATGGAATGTAATATCGCACCCGCTCCGATTCTCCGACCAAACTCCCGGCTCCATTGTCCCCTCACTTTCGCAACAAAACCCCAAGGTACTTGAACTCCTTCACTTGGGGTAAGGACCATCCCTACCTGGAGAAGGCATTCCATCGGTTTCCTGCTGAGAACCATGGCCCTCCGATTTAGAGGTGCTGATCCTCATCCCAACCGCTTCACACTCCGCGGCGCCGAACCGATCCAGTGAGTGCTGAAGGTGCGCAGGCCGGATGCCATCAGGACCACATCATCTGCAAAAGCGGCGATGAGATCCCCAGCCCACCGAACTGCAACCCCTCCCCACCCCGACTACGCCGCGATATCCTGTCCATAAATATTACAAACAGGATTGGTGACAAAGCGCCCCTGGCGGAGGCCAACCCTCACCTGAATCGAAGTTCCGATTTGAAACGCGAGAACCCGAACACCTCTCACTTTGGTCGTACGAGATTGGATGGCCCTGAGTAGAGACCCCCTCACCCCACAATACCCGCAGCACCTCCCACAGTGTCTCCGGGGACCCGGTCTATACGCCTTCTCCAAATCCACAAAACACATGTAGACCGGTTGGGCATACTCCCAGGCCCCTCCAGGATCCTTGCGGAGTGAAGAGCTGATCCGTTGTTCCAGACGACCAGGACGGAATCCGCATTGTTCCTCCTCAACCTGAGGTTCGACTATCGGCCGAACCCTCCTTTCTAGCACCTTGGAGTAGACTTTACCAGGGAGGCTGAGAAGTGTGATACCCCTGTAATTGGCACACACCCTCTGGTCCCCTTTTTTAAAAGGGGAACCAGACTTCTACGCAATGTTGAAGAGACGTGGTAACCAGGACAGCCCCTCCACACCCAGAGCCTTGAGCATTTCTGGACCGGATCTCATCAATCCCCGGGGCTTTGCACTGTGGAGTTGTTTGACTACATCAGTGACTTCCGCCCGGAAATCGACGACAATCCCCGTCATCCTCCAGCTCTGCCTCTAACATAGAGGGCATTAGTCGGATTCAGGAGTTCCTCAAAATGCTCCTTCCACCGCCCTATTACCTCCTCAGTTGAGGTCAACAGTGTTCTATCCTTACTGTACACAGCTTGGATGGTTCCCCCCCTTCCCCCTCCTGAGGTGGCGAAAGTTTTCCAGAAGCACTTTGGTGCCGACCGAAGTCCTTCTCCATGTCTTCTCCAAACTTCTCCCACACCCGCTGCTTTGCCTCTTTTCACGGCAGAGGCTGCGCAGCCCTTCGGCCGCCGCCCTTCCGTAACTGCCTCCCGAGTCCTCTGGGATAACATACCCCGGAAAGACTCCTTCTTCAGTCGGACGGCTTCCCTGACCACCGGTGTCCACCACGGTGTTACGTGGGTTACCGCCCCTTGAGGCACCTAAGACCCTAAGACCACAGCTCCTCGCCACAGCTTCAGCAATGGAAACTTTGAACATTGTCCACTTGCGGTTCAATGCCCCCAGCCTCCACAGGGATGCACGAAAAGCTCACCGGAGGGTGCGAGTTGAAAGTCCGTTGGACAGGGGCCTCCTCCAGACGTTCCCAATTTACCCGCACTACACGTTTGGGATTACCAGGTCTGTCCAGAGTCTTCCCCACCCCTTACCCAACTCACCACCAGATGGTGATCGGTTGACAGCTCTGCCCCTCTCTTCACCCGAGTGTCCAAAACATACGGCCTCAGATCAGATGAAACGATTATAAAATCGATTGCTGACCTTGGGCCTAGGGTGCTCTGGTACCAGGTAACTTATGAGCATCCCTATGTTCGAAGATGGTGTTCATTATAGACAATCCATGACTAGCACAGAAGTCCAACAACAAACAACCACTCTGTTTTAGATCAGGGAGGCCGTTCCTCCCAATCACTCCTCTCCAGGTGTCTCCATCATTGCCCACCTGCGCGTTGAAGTCCCCAGCAGAACAATGGAGTCCCCCACTGGCCCCCATGCAGGACTCCACTCAAGGTCTCCAAGAAGGCGAATATACGCAACTCCTGTTTGGTGCATATGCACAAACAACAGTCAGAGTTTTCCCCACAACCCGCAGCGGCGGGGGAGGTGACCCTCTCGTCCACCGGGGTAAACTCCAACGTGAGCGGCGCTCAGCTGGGGGCTTGTTAGTATCCCCCACACCCGCCGCGCCGCACACCCTGAGCAACTCCGGAAGAAGAAAAGAGTCCAACCCCTATCCAGGAGTAACCGGTTCCAGAACCGAGACTGTCGTAGAGGTAAGCCCCACCAGATCTAACGCGGTACGCGCTCCACCTCCCGCACCAGTTCCGGCTCCTTCCCCCACAGAGAGGTGACGTTCCACGTCCCCAGAGCCAGCGTCTGCTGCCCGGGTCTGGTCCGTCGAGGCCCCTGACCTTCACTGCCACCCATGTGGCAGCGCACCCGACCCCAGCGGTTCCTCCCACAGGTGGTGGGCCCATGGGGGGCTGGTTGTGAGGTGTGAAAGCGCATAACTAAGGTGTGAATGAATGCTAATTATACTTTTTTTCAGTTTTAGACAAATGCATTTAAAGTTTATAAATGGTTTCATAAAATAAATCCAAAGATTGGACAATGCATTGTTCTCGCTGAAGTTAAGAATACCACCGGACTGGAGTTACTATGTTTTTACTCAAATATATCAAATGAATGAACTAATAAGGTTGTGTGTGTGTGTGTGTGGGGGTGTGGGGGTGTGTGTGTGTGGTATGTCCTGTTACTTCCTTAATGTTCTTTACTTTCCAAGACACACTGGCAACAGCAGCATCAGTAGAGGATGTTACATTACTGAATATATATCTACCAAAGTTTTACAGCAGCATAGTGACCGATCTACACAGCGCGGTAAGCAGTAAGTGAAGTTACGTGCAGCTACGGTTTCTCAAGATGTCCGAAGATATTTATGCCAATGCAGATATGTCAAAGAAGGTGAGATACAACAGAAATGTGCAGGAAGACAAAGAAGAGTGGGAGGACAGGGAGGTGGTAATATACGAGAGCACAGACGCTATCAGAGATGATCACATTGATAATCAGTCACACGGAGGAGGTAAGTGAGAAATTATGAAAAATCAATATCGTAAATACTCATGCTGATCTGTTTGTGTGTGGCTGTACCTTCAAGTCATGTTGGACTGATGTGTAAACTCTACGTTTGCTCTCGGTTTAGTTTGTCAGTCTCAGCTGTCAAATCCCAACGATACTGCTGCCCATCTATGTTTGTCTCATAACAATTGTTTTGGACATAGATGTACATGTACAGTATGGAAACCTTGTGTTTTGCAGCTCTTTCCTGTAGTTAGTTTTATTATGTTCTGCTGAGAGGATCAGAGCTCTCTGGTTAGAAGACTCATTTTCAGTTGGGATGCATTTTTTATTAAGAAATGATGCCCAATGTGTTTGGTTATGGTAACATTTAACTGATTTCTGAGATCTAAGGACGCATCAACTCTGGTAAAGACAGGAAACCACATGACAAGAAGGAGGGAAGTACAGCATGACGAAGTCTATTAAATATCATGAGAGAGAGAGAGAGAGAGAGAGAGAGAGAGATAACTATGAGGCATCTTTTTTTATTGCGTCAGTTCTGCAATTCAGTGGCCCATTACAACTCAACATTTCAGATGACTTTATATTTATTTTACATTAGTATAATAATCTGTTTACCTAAGAGGTTTAATCATTTCTTTAAGGGCGCTTTCACACCTATAGTTCACCAGTCTGCACAGACACCAGATTCGGGGGTGAGGTTGCAGCATTGTTGCATTTATTTATTTGGTTGGGTTTGTGTTCACACTGCACTTTGTCAAAGGCACCAAACACTGTTAACAAATGTCACATGGTGGAAAGGTCGCTTGTTTATTGGACCGAATATCTGAGCACCTGCCGATGCTTCTGGTCTCAGAAATAAAGGAGCAACACCACATTTATAATGTCTTGGGTATCCTGGTTTTGCTTCAGTGTTGATGATGTCACACAGAGTGATGATGTCACACATACGGATGATGTCACACAGACGACCAGCGCAGCCTGGTCTCACAGAATTCCGTGAAATGATCACGACCTGTTAACACCGCATTACGTGGTGGTGTGAAAATTCTGTGTGGTCAGCAGGGAAGCAATGCCAATGTAAAGTCAATAAGAAGATGACGTAGCATTAAGAGTGACTACGGTAGTGAGTAGTATGAAAGGCCAAAAATCCACTCCGGGAGGTTGGTTGAGGTGGTGGATGGGTCAAACACAGGACTCGAGTTCCGTGTGTCACATTTCCTGAACCCGTTCTTTTCCTAAACCCAACCGTCCCGTTCTTGTTGCGCATCCCGTTATTGTTTGCTCTATGGTGTTTTTTGCCCCCAACTGCTCCTTCCAGGCAGCCGTCCAGTTCTTCTTTTCCTAATCCCAACTGTCCTGTTGTTGTCCCGCGTGTCATGAAAACGTAAGCCAACCCACAAACTTTTCCTTAACTTAAGGGGCTGTGTTCATTTCAAGGAATTCTTCCGTGGGCCCATCATGGAATATTTTGCGATTCCGTGAAACTGCCACAGATTTTGAGTTGAGGAGCCTTGTTCATTTCATGGAATTCTGTGAGATCAGGTTGACCAGCAATGTGTGCTCAGAACAGCTTCTGGATCTGAAAGTTATCATCCCTTAAATCAAGATAACTGATTTAAGGGATGATAACTTTCAGATCCATGTGCAAGGTTGAAGCTGCAGCCTAGTAAATGCTGTTTGTGGTTTACTTCTGGGTCTGACACACCCAACCACAGACCAAAGCAATGAAGCTGCTGAGTAAAAGGTTATTCTTACAGGGACATAATAGGAACTTTGATAACAAAGACTCATGTTGTTTCCCTGTAATGAACCTTGCTCTCTGTGTGCTTTGCCACTTTAGGACAAGACACTGAGAGGAATCCTCCAGCTGTCCAAAGGAAGAATTTCAGGGCTGCAGCACGCTTTCTGGCAGTGTTCTGCTTTCTGATGATGACTGGAATCATCCTCTTATCTGTAAACTGTAAGATAAAATACACTTCTCAAGTAGTGAGCCACAAATACTGAACCAATACACCATGGTGTACTTAAATCAGCATCAGGCTCTAAAGGAAAGGTTCAGGTTTTTACTGACATGCCATATATATGCTGAAATAGTTATTAGTCGCTGTAATTATTCCTACTGTCTATACCACCTGTTAAGGGATCCCTTCCTAAAACAATTCCAATGTAAGAAATAGCGGGGCTAAAACCAGTCTTCATTCTGTGTTAACATTCAGCTGAAACTTTATCAACACAACACTAGACTACCAAGACGTTTCCTTTATACCACCACCAAGGAAACACTGTCAGTGGAAACATGAAGAGAGCAAATTATACTAAAGACATATTGAGATACGAAAGTCAGACTAATGAGACCTCATACAAGCTTTGGCTCATTTTGCACACAACAAAGACTGTGGTTTTATGTCCCAAATATATGTCTTTAGTTTGAAGCAGAATGATTTAGTGTTGTTGGTCTTTTTAAACTTTGCAGTGTTGTAATGTAACGGAGTACAAATACTTCGTTACTGTACTTAAGTAGAAATTTCACGTATCTGTACTTTACTTCGCTATTTAAATTTATGTCAACTTTCACTTTTACTCCACTACATTTCCTAGATAAAATGTATACTTTTACTCCGTTATATTTCCACTAAGCATCTTCGTTACTCGTTACTAAAAAATAAAATTAGAAGGAATGTGTGCGACTGCAATAAGGGAGGTTTGGCGAATCACTGCTCCTAGATTGCATTACGCACGCTCCGCACGCCGCACGCTCCGCACGCCGCACGCTCTATTTCAGCACTTGTTTGTTGCTAAAGGAGGAGGAGGACGCACAACTGAAACCGCCATGGAAGCACGAGCACCTACTGGAGGACCTCCCATTATCGTAGACGACCAGGCTCGACATAAGCAATGGCCCGATGGCCCGGGGCCAGTAAAAACGTATGTCGGGCTGGTTGCAGCCACAGTCACCGGTGTGTGCGTTACTTCACGCAGCACATGTACTGACTGGAAACGTTACCGAGGATTATTTACCGCCGATGGCACAGATGAACTAACGCTACACTCATTACTGTAAGTAGGTAGCCTACAATAAAACCTCCATGATTAAAGAGTCAATACTTATCAATAACCCACCTACCTGTTCTACAGGCAGAAACACGTAGAAAACGATATTTCAGTCTGCGCTGTCCACTCTCGTCCACCCCGCTTTCAAACACAGCTCTACTCTGCAAATAACGACTTTACAAACGATCTAAAATGAAAGATGTCAGTTTGTAGTCTAACGCTTTATCTTAATTTGCAACCAATCTTGAACTTTGGACAAACTCTTGTAAACGTAGCTGCTGTCTAAACGAGCCATCCTCTCCGCTGGAGCGGTAAACTATGGATGTACTTTAAGACCAAAACAAATACAGGTGGCTACTTAATATGCACGTGAATGACGCCTTCTTCATTCTTGACGATGGTGCCGGTGGTATTATTTAGCAACAGAATTGTCTTATTTCAAATTAGGCATACAGGACTAATCTGAGATCATTTTCTAGTTAAGTAGCCTATCTAGTTATCATTATGGATTTTCCATGTTTTTAGGGGTTTGCTTACTAATGTAAAAAATATAGCATTAATTTAGTAAGAAAGTGAAAATATCAAACAAGATGATGCGTATTAGGTATAATTTTATTTTCTTTATTTGAAAGTTCGGCCCCTGGAGTGTCTGCTTAAAACAATTCTGGCCCTTGGAAAAATGTAGTTGATGACCCCTGGTCTAGCTTTGCTGCTAATGGCAAAACATCCAGTGGCAGTGGCTAGCTGGGTTTGAACCATTTTCTAAAGCATAGGTGCGGAGTATATTTTCCTGCTTTTTTGTCCTTTTCCAATCACACCTATGATATTTCTTTCAGGGCCAGTAAAAATGTAGAAGGGGCCAGCAAAACTCTGATCTACTGGCCCTGGGGGCCAGTGGGGATTTTTTTTATGTTGAGCCATGCGACCACCCCGATAGTGGTGAACTCGGTGAACAGGGTAGTGGTGAAGATAACGTCATACACCCGTGTTGCAAGAAATGTTTCTGTACATCGATGTCAGCTCTAAAAATATGCTGTTTGTGCTTTGAACTTAAGAGAATTGTGCCTGAAAAGTCCTAGAAAAGAATGTGATTTTGATTTGATGAGTGAACAAATACGCTATGAAAAGAAGCTATGGGAACCCTGAATATGCTTTATGCTTTACTATAAGAAAGCCACAATAAAAGTTCTAACCGCTTGCTTTTAAAAAAAAAAACTTTTACTTTTACTTCAAATACTTAAGTACATTAAATATCAGAAAATTACTTTTGATACTTAAGTACAGTATATATCAGATACTTTAAGACTTTTACTTAAGTAATATTCTAAAAGGTAACTTTCACTTCTACCAAAGTCTTTTTCTAGTACGATACTTGTACTTTTACTCAAGTATTGCTTTCTAGTACTTTATACAACACTGAAACTTTGTTATGGTTTTCATATTCATCTTTTAGTAACTTTGCTGCAGACCAGATACGACCAACTGAGCAACAACAACAGTCAGCTCCAGGTGAAAGTTTCAGGTAAGAAAGATTTTTAAATCACCATAACACACAGGATCCAGCTTCACAATGCATATTAAGCATAAATAATCTCATATTGTCTTACTTTTATCTATTGCTGTTTATCTCAAGACATCGCCGTCAACTACAGTCAGTTACAGAGCAGTTATGAAACACTGAGTGTAAATCACAGTCAGTTACAGGATGAAATAAAGCAGCTGAAGGACAGAACTGAAGGTGAGAAAAGTTTAAAACCAGTAAACTGTATTATACACATTTGCATCATAGGCCTTGATTGTGTAGTTACTGTTGATTATAACTGTTTCATGCTGTTGAACTGTTTAGCTGATGATGTGAATATTTCTGTTAGAGACGGTCACTTACAAATTAGATATAAAACCTGAGTTGAAATTATAATTATTTAGACAGTAAACATCCTGAAAAGGAAACGTAACAGAGGAAAGAAAGATCTTTAACTAAATAGTTAAAACTCAAAGTCTTATCACTTTGACACTGAATGATGTGAAATCTGTCTTTAAAAGTTGTTTGACTTTAAGAGAAGTGCTGTCCTGATGGATGGACGAGTTTTGGATGCAGTTGTTACTTTAAATCTAAAGAGAAGAAGACTTGGTATGATAGCAGAGCTGACTGTCAGAAGAGAGGAGCAGATCTGGTCGTCATAGACAACAAAGAGGAACAGGTGTGTTTGTTTCTGAGTGAGTGATTTTAGAGAAAAAGACATTTAATCAAAATATTTAAATGTACATAATGTCAATTTGAAATCTTTTGGGAAAAAACCCTTAAGATGTGTATATTCATTTTTAAAATGCATTTTGATGACATGAAAGGTTAACTGTCTTATGAGCTTTAAACGCGCAGTTCTTCATGCATTCTCAGTTTTTCTGCTGATTATAAATGTCTTTCTTCACTTTCCTCCATTACTAATGTGTGTTTACTGTCATGCTGTTGGGTCCAGTCCTCAGTGTGTGGTGGACCGAGGGATCCCTCTTGTGTTTGTTATGGCTGATGAAGTCACAAGATGACTTTACTACAACAGAAATGCTGAACTGTAATGCTGAACTGTGAACAGAGAAATGATTGTTGTCTCTCGTCAACTACTAGGAGTTTGTCACTGAGCTGAGTAAGGATGGGAGTCCTGGATTGGTCTACGGTATATAGGGACATACCCATACTCAGAATGGGAATGGGTGGATGGATCACCGCTGACAAAAACGTGAGACATTTTAAAGGTTTTTGGTTTCCATCACAAATCCATGTTTGTCACTAAAATAATTATTTTACACTGAGTTGGTTGGTTTCCCCGGAGAGAGAGAGAGAGAGAGACATAGAGTGAGAGAGACGGAGAGTGAGTTACAGAGACAGGGAGAGAGAGACAGAGAGAAGAGAGAGAGTGAGAGAGTGAGAGAGAGTGAGAGAGTGAGAGTGAGAGAGAGTGAGAGAGAGAGAGAGAGAGAGAGAGAGAGACAGAGAGTGAGTTACAGAGACAGGGAGAGAGAGACAGAGCGTGAGAGAGAGTGAGAGTGAGAGAGAGGGAGAGAGAAACAGAGTGAGAGAGACACAAAGAGAGATGGACCGAGAGAGAGAGAGAGAGAGACAGAGAGGGAGAGAGAGAGAGAGACAGCAATGGGATGACGGAGAGAGAGAGACAGAGGGAAAGAGAGACAGAGAGAGACAGAGAAAGGGGGGGAGAGAGACAGAGAGAGAGGGACAGAGACAGAGAGAAAGAATAGAGAGAGAGATAGAGGGAGAGAAATAGAGACAGAGAGAGAGAGACACAGAGAGAGAGAGAGAGAGAGAGAGAGAGAGAGAGAGAGAGAGAGAGAGAGAAACGTCCTAGTCACAGCAAAAGAAGAGAAAATCCAGACAGGGGTCAGGGTCTCTGCAGATACAGACACCACCACACACTTCTAGTGGGTCATAAGTGATGATTGAGAGGGATTAGTCTAAAAATATTTGTTAGGGAAATGCTGCATAGTATGAGCATCAGTCCCATGGATTAGGTAGTATTAGTAGTAGTATCAGTAATATTAGTAGTAGTATTTGTAGTATTAGTAGTAGTATTAGAAGTATTTGTAGTAGTATTAGTAGTAGTTTTAGTAGTATTAGTAGTAGTTAGTAGTAGTTTTAGTAGTAGTATTAGTAGTATTACTAGTAGGATTAGTAGTAGTAGTAGCAGTAGTAGTATTAGTAGTCATATTAGTAGTCATATTATTAGTAGTATTAGTAGTAGTACTAGTAGTATTAGTAGTCGTATTAGTAGTAGTAGTAGTAGTAGTAGTATAAGTAGACGTATTAGTAATATTAGTAGTAGTAGTAGTACTCGTATTAGAAGAAGAAGCTTGAGAGACACGGTGCAGAGTCAGCTTTGAAACCATTTTGTGTCAACTGAGATGCTGCAACAAAAAGTCCCCCAGTACCCAAACCATGAAGATTTAATATTTGTTAAACATGTCAGAGATGAAAAGCTTCTGTAGTCTAATGTGTGTGACTCAATCACAATGTAAAGTCTATGGGACAGGCTGCTGAGTTTATGAAAAGAGACAACAGGGGCAGAAAACAATGAAAGGACGCCATCTTGGTGTTAGATATTCATAAACACATCGTAACTTGTTTTTTGGGGATGATTTCTGTAAATTTAAATGAAAACAGAGATATGGGAGAACTGAACAAGGTTTCATTCTTTTATTAGCAGTCACAGATTACATTGATTTACAAAACTGAATCTTAAACGAGTTATTAAAATAATATTAATCACAGATAATATGAATATTATCGAACTAACAATCAGGAGTTTCAGCTGTTTGATAAAAGAACATTTTATTTGTCTGACAGGTTCTGGGCAGAAGGACTGCCTCGCTCTGACGGTAACTGGTACGCTGCAACATGCTGCGATCAAAAAAGAAAATGGACACAAGGGAGATATAATGTTAAGAAGAACTGGATCTGTGAGAAAAAGATGATCTGAACTCTTTGATGACAGAGGGGTGTGTAGTGTTGGGATCAGCTTTGTCAAATCAGACCAATTCTTTAACATTTACTCAGCTGTTTATTCTGTGTTGCTAAGTAACCTGGATTACAGAGATATTGTTCCTCTGCCCTTCATAGTGCACAATCTGGTTAGAAGTCATGTGTACTTACTCTGTAGTCCTACAGGATTATTATAATAAAAGATAATAAAAACATGGATTAGCAGGTTGTCTTACCTAGGTTCATGTAGTTTATTATAATGTTTGTAATCAGTTAGTTAGAAGTTTTTCGTTAGAACATTTTACACTCTACACAAAATAACCTCCACCCTACCTCCATCTCCCCTCCCAAACCCGTCCCCACCACCAATTAAATCATTAGTATTATTTTTTAACGTTGCAGTGTAACCTTAACCTAACTATTGTATTTGTATCTTTTATTTTTATTTTAGCCTGTATTCCTTTCATGAAAGTTTTTAATTGCTCTTTAATGTTTGATGTAAAGCATTTTGGATTGCCTTGTTGCTGAAATGTGATATAGAAATAAAGATGTCTTGTCCTACAACCTCCAGCCTGTCAGTCTGTCTCCAGGGCATAGAGAACGCTGTTGTACCTGTCTCTCTCAGAGGAAGTGTAACGTTTACAGCACTATTGCAGCTTTTCGGCTAGTCATTATATTTTATTGCAGCGGGTGTTGTCTGTGTGGAGTTTTGAAAAGTGTAACCACATTTGTGCACTTACATAGTGTTTATTAAATAGTAAACTGAAAGTCCAAACCAGATTTTAGACACTCACTGAAAAAACATTGCTGCGTGACTTGCATCAGTAGAAACAAACCGAGCACCCAGGAAGAGAATAAAAGCTATATATATATAAATATATATAGTTATATGTGTGTGTTACATTTCCACTATTTAGAAATGAAAGTCCGCTCCATTTTTCCTTTTTCCACTGTGATTTCTGCTTATTCTCCTTCGGGAAAACATGGACGCGTTGCATTGTGGGATACGGGGGTAAAATGTAGGCTACATCGTATGTACACTCATATTAGCAGGGCATTGTGGGTATTTTATAGTGGACTATATAGTAAATGAAATTACACAATTCCCTTCATGTCAAAAATATATAAATAAACAATTGAAAGCTTTTTGTAAGAAAGCTAATCTCACTTTACCTTTACTTAACATGTTTACTCCTTGCACTGTAGCTGTTACTTCATGTTACTTTATACACTAATTGATTGATAGATTTCTTACTCTTTATTTATTTTTACCTTGAATCTGAATGTTGTTGATGAACTGAACTGAGGAAAAAGGTGTTTAAGTTTGTTGCTCCCTCTACCTGGAATAAGTCACAGAAATCCACAAAACTGACTTTGAGGGATTTGCTGATTCAGTTGATTTAATGATTTTTTTTTCAATAGGACCACAATGGAAATAAGTCTTGTGTTTTTATCCTCGATTGTATTTGATGCC